>NC_059360.1:31186250-31525000 GCF_019703515.2 Myxocyprinus asiaticus
GTTTTTCTCGGTAGACTATACATTTATATTGAAATAATGTGTAGTTAGAGGTTTGTGTTTCTTTACATATAAAAGTGTACCCCCAGTTCTTTCCACACAATGAGGTAACTAATTATGCAAAAAACAACACTGGTATCAGATCGGGAACAGTATTGGCCGATACTGAGATTTCAGATATCGGAATTGGATCGGAAGAGAAAAACTGGTATTGGTATTGGGCGCTGTCAGCTTGAATTCGTGAGGTGTGTGGTTGAACGAGCCAATTTGGTGATCTACCTGAAGTTGACCAATCAGGAGGTGTTATAACTCACACGATCAATGAAAACTGAGTGTTCATGAAGCTTTTACACATTTGGAGAAAATGGTCATGTTAAAACTGTTTCTCCCATATTATTCACGACCACATCACTGGGAAGGATTCTACAGAAAGGCTGTTCTCTGCTCTTCAAATAAAAAAAAATTGCCATATGGGTTGCGCTAGAAAACAATCGTTATCACTGTGAATGACAGAGTTATAAAATTTCCATCATGGTCAATTTTTATTCATCAAACTTGCATTCGTTTCGGTTCTAAGGCTTCATTTAGGGGGTATATCATCTGGTATAATTGTATAAGCACACGATAGTGGATATGTGATAGAAGATTTTTTTAATTATCCAAACGCGTGTCTGGTGAAACCAAGGATTTTTAGGTTGAAAGTTCTACCTGTCAATCAACTGCTGCGCTAAAACAAGATTTTTAAACTTAGCTGTGTGCTGCTTTAAAGCGCATTCACATGAACAAGACCTCATGGATCTTCTTCAGAATGTCTGCTCTCAACATGCAGGCAGTGACACAAATGAGAAGGACGTAACCTACATCTAAAGTTGAATAATACAGGTAGCCTACTCCAATAAAATAACTTAGAATTCTTCACTAAACGTCGTATTTGCACTTAAATTAAATCCAAGTATAAACGACAGAAACGGTGCGCGAAATTTCCGCATGTCTTTTTAATCTTATACATTTTGTGCACTTTTATTGTCATGCAGTAACTGGCAGCAACACACTGTCATTATGATTGATGTATGCAGTCATGAAATCACACAGTCTCCCTTTCAAAATCTAAATCTGTCAAATGTTGGACAGCATTTGTAAGAATGATCAATTTTCTTTTCTTTTTTTTTAATCGGCAGATGAGTTTTCAGCCCCTGGCCATGCCAGTCTTCTTTTTTATTCGTAAATCGCAAGTTATAAGGAATTAAAGCAATGTCCTCCTCTAGCTTTATGTCTTATGATGATAAATAGCTTGAAAATTAATTGCTCCGGAATTAGCCAGGTCATAAAGTTGTGTCGTGTACGATTGGACCTGTACGATTTTCAGATAAACTGACTCGTAATGTGTGCAGGGACTCCCGAACTCCCGAGTGTCAGAACACGTACCGTGTATGCCTGGCCTTAAGATGAATATCGGCCAATTTAGTTAGTGGCCGATCAATCACCCCTAGTTTAGACACTTTTTTTGTAATGCTGGTGTTGGAGTGCATTTTGATTGGTGCTACTTGTGGTAGTCAAGTAAATTTGATTGTTTGATAAATTCCACTCGGGCAATAGGTAAACATCAATGCAGAACATGCCTTTTATGCAGTTCTATAAACTCAACTTCCTGAATGCTGGCAAAAAAAGTTCCTGGTAAGAGAGAATATGTTTAGTGGTCAGTTACCAGTGGCTCGCATTTTCTCCAGTAGTTTCGTTGCTTTTACCTCAAAGGATTAAGGCCCTGACATACTTCCAGAGAAGTTCTTCTGTGTTCTTTGTTCAGGGATAAAATGAAGTTCGAAAAAGCTGAGCAACGGTATACTGTTTGCGAACATTCAGACACCCGCCACACCGGTGTGGGAGGCGTTTAGAACATTTAAATATGAGGTCACTCAAGAAGCTAATGTGACATTAAAATGTGTTATCAATGACTTTTTGCCTCATTCTATGAGCAGAATTCACATGAGGTCAGTAAAATTAGTTGTTTTAACTACTCGATGATGATTTAAAGTAATATATGCGTAGAAAATATGCCATTTGTCTTGATTACATTCTGAAATCATGACGTAAATGCGCTAAAAAACTACACATGGCCATAATATGTGCCGATTATACTCTTTTATTGTAGTTTATGATGACACTGATACTACTGCAAAGATAGGTGTATAAAAGAGTGTTAATGGGCAGAATACAGACAAAAGGATGATGATTAGAGAGGCATATCTTAATTTGGGCAGATGTGTGAATGGCTTTGTCTGCAGAAGGCACATGTGTTAGGCAGCATATAAAACAAAATAGTGAATGGGCTCTAAGTGTATTTGAGTAGATTTGATTCCTTTTGTAGACCAGTTAAACAAAAACAAAAAAATCGCATGACATGTTCTTGGAAAATGTCTCTAAGTGAACAACCATACAGATGTAGGTAAATTTACACCAGCTCGCTAATAACTGCACGCCAGTGGGTTCATGTTGACTGAACTTGACTGACTGAACAACGTAAAAAAAATTAGCTGTCGGCCTCAAGGTCGGTGAGCTCCAGGTCACACCTACCAATGATGTGGACCAATGGCAGTAAAAAGGTGTTTAGCTAGTAAGACGTTTTCCTAAAATTTGCCCAGGCGAGCTGTTACAAACCACCAAAACGAATACAAAAACACTTTCTTTTTGGCTAGATTTTGTTCAAAATTACGTCAAACCCGTTCATTCTTAGATTTCATAGGAAGTATATTGACCAAAAAGGAGATAAAGGCAGCATAAAAGTAATCCAATCGACTCCAGTGGTTTAATCAATGTCTTCTGTAGCGATCCAGTGGGTTTTGGGTGAGTGCAGACCAGAATATAACTCCTTTTTCACTGTACATCTTGCCATTGCAGTCTCTAGGTATGATCATGATTTCAAACTCGATTACACTTCCTAATAGCACATGCGTCAAGCACTAGGAAGTGTAATCAAGCTTGAAATCATGATCATACCTAGAGACTGCAGTGGCAAGATGTACAGTGAAAAAGGAGTTATATTTTGGTCTGTACACCATTCACTTGCATTGTATTGACCTACAGAGCTGAGATATTCTTCTCAAAATCTTTGTTTTTTGTTCAGCAGAAGATAGTCATACACATCTGGGATGGTATGAGGTTACGTAAATGATTTTTATTTTTTGGGTAAACTATCCCTTTAAAGGGCAAGTTTACCACAGCAACACTTTGGGCTTTGTATTTTTGTTGTACTTGTGATTGAGTCTGCTCTTTGCCTTATGTAACATGTATCACATGTATTGCCTCAAGTGTGGTAGCCTACAGACTCACCGACTCTGCTGTAGTGTAAAATTAGCTCCCTCTGTATCACTTTCAGTATCTTCTGAGACTACTGGTCTAGTATCAGTTTTTTAGTCCATAAATGTTATTCCTGCCACTGATACCCCGGACTGAGGGATATCCAAGTCGCCACTCTCGATTACAGACTGCAGCATCCAGTTTGCTTTTTAACTCCCGTTTTGTTTTGCTTTTTGCCGGTTTGTTTTGCTCAAATTTAATTTTCTCATTTGACTACTCAACTTGGATTTTTCTGTTTATTACATCTCAGTAGTGTAGTCTATATTAGTGGTTCATAATAACTTCAGTCTGCTTGCCACACTTATTTTAGTCAGTGATGGCAAACTCAACCAGTGTTGTTCCTGTTTCTCAAGCCTTTGTTGTTCATAAAACTCATGTGAAATTGTTCAAATGAGATGTTGCCCACTTTTGACTGTTCACTTTACTTCACGTTCCAGTTCTATACATTGCGGAATTCGTTGGATTTTTTTTTTTTTTTTGGAAAACCGTGCCAAACCTCAGCATTAAAAGAGCAACTTATGAGATCTTCAACCACATTAATCACAAATGTCTTTTTCTTTCTATGAAGTTGTTGAATCAAGTACACTACACAGCATTACCTGGATATGTGATTTGTTTTATAGAGTTTTACTAGATTAAATATTTCCCACAATCACAAAAATATGTTCATCAGTTATCTTCTTCTGCCTGTTCTGAATTTTGGCCACATTGTCGAATCTACACACAGTTTTGAGGATGATGTACATTGTAGGTCAGACAGCGGGCACCTCAGAGGAAAAGAAACTTGGAAGAACTTGCTCTCGCATGCTCTACTGTGCTGACAGCCTTCTTTGGTCCTGTGAAGTTTTGAAGGTTGGTCTCCCAGCACCTGAAAGCTGAGAAATGTTAAGTTGTGTTTTATTTTAAATGGTTATTTTAGAGTTGGTGGGACAGCAGCTCCTGCTGAGTAGTCACCTCAATCATAGTTTTCTTCATCATATTAAAGGTATAGTTCACCCAAAAATGAAAATACTCTCATCATTTACTCACCCTCAGGCCATCCCAGATGTGAATGACTTTCTTCAGCAGAACACAAACAAAGATTTTTGGAAGAATATTTCATCTCTGTAGGTCCATACAATGCAAGTGAATGGGTGCCAAATTTTGAAGCTCCAAAAAAGCACAAATAGCTATCATAAAAGTAATCCATACGACTCCAGTGGATTAATGAATGTCTTCTGAAGCGAAATGCTAGGTGTAAGGAATAGATCAATATTTAAAACTTTTTTTACTACAAATTCACAAGGGTCGAGGTCACGCAGCCTCTCGCGTGGCTTAAGCGTGTTGGCAAGTTCACGCAAGAACTGACGCATGAAATACGAAAAAATATGGAAGCACAGTGTTGTTTACAACAGAGGAGCATAGACATTCTTACATTGATGTCTCATTCAGGTGTTTTCAATACGTCAACTGCGGCACCTTCTTGGAACGATCAACAAGGAGAACTGTTTAAATCGGTTTGAATGGTGGAGATGCCTCAGACCGAGTTCCTTGCTCAGACCGCTGCATAAACTGCTTTTGTGTGGAAACAGTATTAAGTCACGCAAGAGGCAGTTTGAACTCCACCCTCGTCAACGAGCTGGCCAGAAGCAAACATTTTTAGTAATAAATATTGATCTATTTCTCACACAAATCTAGCTTTTCACTTCAGAAGACATCAGTTAATCCACTGGAATCGTATGGATTACTTTTATGATGCTATACAGTATGTGCTTTTTGGAGCTTCAAAAATTTGGCATCCTTTCACTTCCATTTTATGGACCTACAGAGCTGAGATATTCTTCTAAAAATCTTTGTTTGTGTTCTGCTGAAGAAAGACAGTCATACACATCTGGGATGGCATGAGGGTGAGTTAACGATGAGAGAATTTTCATATTTGGGTAAACTATTCCTTTAACTGTAAATTAAACTGTTCCTGGTATTTTTATAAATATTAAAGTTCCTTTTTCTGGAGTGGAAGTTGAACCACCCATAACACAAACACACACAAAACTAGAGCTCACCAGCCACGGAGCTATCTTATTTTTCAGGTTTTGCACTGAATCAGCCATTTGCTGAGGGCTGTGTTTGTGAGAAAGAGCAAGAGGTTGGAGGGCTTGTAACTGTCTAACTTTTTTGTGTTTCTTCTACACCTGATCTAACTGTGTATGTATTTTGTTAGATAATATGTCCTGCTGACTCTTACTTGCTGTGGGTTTTTGCTCAGAGCAGCTAAATTCTGAGTGTTGTGTGAAAGAGGAGACCGCTCATGTGACCTGAAGGACACACCAACCCCCATCACAAGCCTCTGTTCCCCCAACTTCCTTTGGGGAGAGCCAAAGCTGATCACTGTGGGCTGTAAATGAGTTATTGTCATGGAGACTGAGAGGTAAACCTCTGCCAGTCAAAGCTGTAACCAACAGAAGGATGAGCTCTGGAATACTGAGTATCTGGAATGCAAATCATTGAGGAGATTCCCTCTAAATGATCGAAAACAAAAACAGTGGATGTGCAAGTCAAGCGTGCATATGTGAGGAGTCTGAAGCACCATAAAGACATCTTTTATGGGTCCAAATTCCTGAAGAGAAATAGTCCTAAGCAGTCATAGTGTGTATGCGCCAACTGCAGTAACCACAGTTATGTGGAATATACTTTGGCAGGCTCGCGTTCGACTGTACGCAGACGCTGAGTGCTCGTGTCAAAATTGAAGTATACCTAGAGCTTAAAAATGAAGTTAAAATACTTTTGCTACCCTTAGCTTAATATGCAGAGACGGCTATAAGTAAGCATTAAAAGGTTGATTTACCCCAAATATGTAAAAACTGTGGCTCAACAATCAAAACATTTGGTCAACCAATGGTGTGAGTTTTGGCCGGGTCTGTGTGTTTGTCCCACCAATGGGGAGTGTTTGGGAAACCTGTTTGAAATGGTCCTTATTTTTGCTATTCCGTTTAGTGCAGCTAGAGGCCCAGAATTACACACTTTCAGCAAACTGACTTTTTTAACGGGGACTCAACAGCAGTTTTATAGTCTTCCTTTTTGCTTGTTCCTTCACACATGTGCAGTTCTCAAGAATGACTTGTTTCCTGTTTGGGTGGCTGTATCTAAAGCGTCTTCCCCTCCTCTCAGTATGTTCCCCAGACAAGACTGTTGGGATCATTTGTCAGTTTCTGGGAAGATTGCATTGTTTTCTCCTGGGCAGGAAGTGGTTCTTTAGCCTTTGTCTGAGATAAACACACACACACACACACACACACACACACACACACACACACACGGCTTCAAGTGCATGGAGACTCAATACTTCGTGTCTCTGTGGATGCATGTACATATGTGTGCTGTGTGTGTGTCTGCATGGTTAATTCATTGTCACAGTCTTGTCTGTTTGTTTCTTTCTGGTTTCTGCTCAGTGCTCATGTCATTGAATAATTAAAAAGCCCCTGAAAATGAAGCCTAGCCCATCCCCTCTCCTTCCTCCATCTGTCTGTTCTAGACTTTAAGAAAGCTGTTTTACTGCCTTTAACACTGATTCAACTTGATTGCCGTTTGTAACAGTTTCCCGTTCCTAAAAAGTTATCTTCAGTTTTATAATTCTTGTAACCCCCTCTTTCTGTCTGTTTGTGGCTCTGTTTTTTATAACACTGATTTCACTTGATAAAACATATTTAACTAGTTTGAATTGTGCAGAGCTATGAACTATTAGCCAGCAAATTATGTATTTGGATTCCAGTTTGAAAATTACAACTCTTATGGTATAGATTAGCAAACACACAAAATCACTCTCATTTTCTCACAGTATTCCAGTTATATAACAATATTAAGGACTCGACATTAATGCTTTTATGGGACAAGTGGATTTTACTTGCATGTTCGGACAAGTAGCCTGATTAAAATGTGAATAACGAAAACATAACCGGCTATATTTGTGATATAGTCTAGAACTTATTCAAGTTCTAATTTTATATTGCTGTAGGAAATAATCTAGAGCACGTAGGCTGCCACATAGAGTGGAAGCCAGAGGTGTCTTTCGAACGCTCAGATTAGAATTAGCAGTCGCTTAGAAACAACAATACCTTGCTTGGCCAATCAGAGTTTGAGTTCAGAGTTCTGCATAGTTTTAATTTTCTAATTAGCTAGCGATCTAGTAATAGACAGCAATGTTTCTCAAGCCTCCACAGTCTGACCAAGTGCCTGGTAAAATGGCAAAACCTCAAAAGAGAACCACTGAATGGAACATAGCAGGTTATTAGGTTAGATTTTATAATCTAAAAGAGAGAGGAAATTAATTCCTACCTGGAAGGATGAAGACTAGCTGACTGACTTGGCTAGACTATGTTCTTAACTAAATAAGTGGCTAACTGAAGATTGTGATTGGAATAAGACATTTAATGTAGCAAACATTATTAATCATATTGCATCTACTTTTAGCCTTTCAGCTAAAGTCACCTTTTCTGAAGCTCCTTTGCCCAAATTGTTTGGTAATATTTTCTACATTTTCCTTATTAAAATTATTTGAAAGAGTTCATTTAAACCTAATCACTTAATATACAACAAAAAGCTTTAAATACAACAAACGAATCAAATGAAAATATACACTCACTGAGCACTTTAGTAGGAACTCCTGTACACCTACTTATTCATGCGATTATCTAATCGGCCAATCACGTGGCAGCAATGCATAAAATCCTGCAGATACAGGTCAGGAGCTTCATTTGATGTTCATCAACCATCAGAATGGTGAAAAAATGTGATCTCAGTGATTTTGACCGTGGCATGTTTGTTTGTGCCAGACGGGCTGGTCTGAGTATTTCTGTAACTGCTGATCTCCTGGGATTTTCATGCACAACAGTCTCTAGAGTTTACTCAGAATGGTGCCAAAAACAAAAAACATCCAGTGAGCAGCAGTTCTGCGTACGGAAATGTCTTGATGAGAGAGGTCAACAGAGAATGACCAGACTGGTTCGAGCTGACAAAAAGGCTACGGTAACTCAGATAGCCACTCTGTACGATTGTAGATAACAGAATAACATCTCAGAATGCACAACACATCGAACCTTGTGGCGGATGGGCTACAACAGCAGAAGACCACGTTGGATACTTTATTAGGACCATAGTGTTCCTTATAAAGTGTTCAGTGAGTGTATATTTGAAACACCTGCTATGACTTTCTCACCTTTTTCACCTCTGAGTTTGCATCACTGATATTGAAACTGTGGCATCTAGCTAGCGACATTGCCTAGTTACATGATATGTACATGAATCTCAGTGTAGTTGAGTCAAACCTGTCACAGGACAAGTCAGTCCACTTGGCGGCCATCTTTGGAAGGCTTCCGAGCAACTTTGTGGATACAAGTGGCATATAAGTACAGCTCCTATCTACTTGAAGTGGGAAATACCGAAATCTCTTAAACGGTTGGTCAAGATTACGATCAAAGAACATATTTCAAATCAGCAGTAGAATCTGACACCAAAGGTGTCATAAAATTGTGATCCTTAGCTCAGATCACGTTAAGAAAAACACTATTTTTCAGGCTGGTCATGCTAATGCACATGCATGTTCCCGAGTTGACTGACAGGTGATGTCTGCATATAAAAGGTGATTGGCTTTTTTACCTGTAAGGCGGGATACAAGTAGTCCATTTCAGGATAAATGGTCTTTGTCATAGTCCAAGAGACCCAATTTTGAACATACTGTAACTAACTTGCCTTTGCCCAGGAGAGCCCCATTAGTAGTCCCTCCTAATCTTCAGTTTCAGACTGTACTTGCCTCTCTAATCAATATTTTGTCTTATTAAACAATTTTGATGAGGTTGTGTTGCTATGTATAACTATAATTAGCCTATTGTTTTTCACTTTGCTTAAATGTTATATATAAATTATGCTTGCGAACAAATTACTGAATGGCTCTAGTGGGACAATTTATAAGCAAAGGACACCCAGTTTTGTGTCTGTTTCAGAGGGTGCATTGTGCATACGTGTGCTCGTATATGCTCGTGTGTGTGCGCACAGGAGGGTGGGGCATTGCAGTGGTCTCTTCCTTTGTGGTGTAATCAGTACCAGATGGAAGGGTGTGTGTGTATGTGCATTAATGCACAGCCCTCCTTTTCCTAAATTCATCAATTAAATTGAAACATGCAAATAATTATTTAAGAGCTAAGAGAGCTGTCTGGTGAAACTTAGGTCATACTCTCAGGCCATGTCCATATTAATACGTTTTTGTTTGAAAATGCATTTAATTTGCTACATTTACGCCTCTCATCCACACTGGAATCGTGTTTTCCTCCACAGAAAACAGACTAGTGTGGGCATGGCCTCCATGAAAGACCTAATCATCTGACCACTGAGTGTGGAGTATGTGTGACTGTAGGCGCATCTTAAGACCAAAGTATACTTTGGCTTTCTGCATGGCGCTATGTCTCGTGCATGTGACGCAAATTTCATATCAACATGGCATACATGGGCTGTCTGTGTGAAGCCCAGTTTTTCTGGACACGTGGCCAGTCCACATCTTTGTGCGTCACCAGCATGTTGCCACTCTGTTGAATGTACTAAAAGAGTATCGCAAAGCAGTCGTATTGCGCATGCGTCGAACATCCGTATGGGCTCATGGTCAAAAGAGTATACTATGAAAGGCTGATCGATATGGAAAAGCATATGGAAAAACAAAGTATATCCTAGCCTTTATGCTCTCAGTTTGTTTATTCTTAAGCTTGTGTTGAGCGCAAGCTTGTCTTTACTGGCCTGAGCTGAGAGTTTATAAACAGGGCTTAAGTCAGATTCCATGTGCTCTTTGTTCATCAAAGAAAGCTTTAAAGGGTCATGAAACCCCCTGTTTCAGCACAGTTGAGTTTTTACCACAGTTTCAAAAAAAGGCAGGAAAAGTGGCCGTGGTCAGCAATGGAGTGAGGGGAGGAGGAAAGAAAACAACTGTCTAATCCAGTCACTCTGCTTTATTTCACTAATGCAGTAAACAGCAACAGAGATTCTCACAATTGCTCTTAACAAAATGCACAAATAAGTTAAACACTGTTTTGTAAGCTTACAATACATTACACAGGAACACACTGGTCATTTTATTTCTGTAATTTAATGTGCAAATAAATGCCAAGCTATGTACTCTGCATTGAAAATATGTGAATGCTTTTTACATTTTTAATCATTTTTGAGACCTATTCCAAGAAATTGAATTCCAAATATAAGTTCACTCCCATTAGGGATAAGTGGATTGATAGCATTTGCCGATGAGACAATCAATGTATGCTGTGTCTCAAATGAGCCGGAGTCCACCTCACAGCAGTTCTCATGTAATAAATGCATGTTGCATGAACATTTAGGTTTCACCATTGATTGAAAGCTTATTCCTTTATCAGCATCCAGGGGAATCCGTGCTGTCTTGAACGCTCATGGCCCAGGATCAACTCGCGTTTGAGAGTTTGAAACATTGTCACGTGAGAATGTCACATGTTGTCATGAGATAGTGTCTTCTCATAGGATAAGGCTGGGCAGTGTCATAATTAATTACCAGACACTGATGAGGCAATGATGTGTTCATTAGTGTGCTTCAGTTACTTTGTCAGTCTTCTTGGTTACCTGTGTGTGGGGAAAACAACCTGATTAATTTATCTTGTGTTTTATGTGTGTTTTTTTTTCTCTTTTTTCCTGTATCTCTTAAAGACAACAGGTAACTTTTGGGGAGTTTTCAAGGAACAGTAAATGAGATTACATACTAGCCTTGACCTCTTGTTTAATAAATCTTTTTCTAAGCTAAAAACAGCTCGGAACGAAGCACAGACTGGAAGTTTCCTTTGACACAGTTGTGTACCAATCCAGACAGCTCTAATTCGTCTGTGGTCACCCATGCATATGTGTTCAGCGGGTATGTATCACGCTTCTGATTCCACTATTGTGGAGCAGCTGCATGCCCAACATGCCCCACTCAAATTTCTATCACCCACATGTGGCACTCATGGATCCCACAGACCAGATGCCCATGCTGGATACAGATGTGTCCCTCCCTCCCATCCAAACTTCTCATTTTTACTTCCCTCTCTTCTCTTGGATCTATTTTAGACCACAGATGCCACCGATACGTCTCCATAATTTCTCTGTGGGAACTGTTTAAGCTTCCACATCCTACCCACTCATGAAAGGAGTTTTCCTCACTGTTAGGCCATAATTCAGACCTCCCTTGACAGCAAAGTGATATTAGAACCTGTGTGAAGCTTTTAAATTTTTTATTTTAATCACAGATGTGGCACTTCTTTCAAGAACTCTCAAAAGGGAGACTCCTACAGATGGATGGTTTCTTTCCTTTGAATGTGTTTTAGTGGGTTTTGCACATGGGAAGTTCTTTTTCACTATTAAGTGTGTGCAAGTGACTTATTGACTGGTAGACTTTTATTACAGGCTGAGGCTGATTTTATTTGCTCTTGTTAATGCAGTTGAAATCAGCTGTGGACTCTAATGAGCCTGTTCAGGGAGAAATGAGCCTGCTCTGGGAAAAACTGTGTGTAGGACTGAATGCAGGTTGTTGTTCTGGGGGTTGTCATGAGTTATGTTATGGTATTGTGATGGGAGTTGTCTGGTTTTGCAAGCTCACAAGTGGCCTTCAGGCTGTACCCACACACAGGTCTCTAATACAGCATCAAGTCTGCCCAGTTTTGCTTGCACATCAGTGTATTTAATCTAGGGATGCACCGATACCACTTTTTCTCTTCCAATTCCGATACTGGAAATCTCAGTATCGGCCGATACCGATCCTGATCTGATACCAGTGTTGTTTTTTTGCATAATCTGTTTAGAATATCTTTACATTAATGTGTGGAACGAATTGGGAGTACTCTTTAATATGTAAGAAACACAAACCTCTAATTACACATTATTTCAATATAGATGTATAGCTTATTAAGAAATAATAAGCATTTGAATAAAATGCACGAGTCAAATGAACTGCTTTAACCCTTTAAAGCCAACCAACAAAGTCTTTTGCCATTACATTCTGGTGCGCAACAAGCTACTTTTAGTTTTATTTTCAGTCCTACTTTTCCGATAGTGTAGCCAACATCTCTTGGAGGACTCTTCAAATTTAGGGACATGTGCTGTGTGGAGTGATGATGGAGGTACTACAGGCTTTAGTGTATGCAAAGGGAAACTTGCGTGAATATCGATACCTCCCAGCTGACGAGCCAGGTATTCTCTGAAATCTATCTGGGTTAAGTTCACCAGTCTACGCTCATCCCCTGGTGCCGCATGAACGTGTTGCCATTCCTTAAACAATATGAAACTATTGACGACGGCAATGTCTATGAAGTGGAAAAAAAGAGTCTTCCACCACTTCTGAGTTTTTTGTAGGACATCATAAGATTTTATCATTTGGTCTGACCTATCAGCACCGGCCATTTTTTTGTTATAATCGCTGATGACAGTGGGCTGTAGGGCTACTTCTTTTGTCCAGTTGCCATAATTTTTTACAAACCTAGTAATTTCGGTTGAGCCATTCACATTGTGGAAAATGGAGAGGCATGTAACTGCATGCGTGTCCTTCCACTGAATTACAAGTATATTCCCCTCAATCCTACACCACCTCATATCCCCACGAGCTGTCTTGCGTTCCCATCTTTTGATGTCTTCAAATTCTGCTGGAAACAGTTTACGATTCACCCTGCATGTCCCACAGGCATTACTTCTCATTTCTAACAACTTAACCATAAGAGCTGGGGACGTGTAAAAGTTGTCAAACCAAACATTGTGGCCCTGGTCTTTGAATGGCTGCAGTAACGATTCAACAACTTTGGTGGCCAAGTCAGTGACACGCCCATCATGACTACCTGTGTAAACATTAAAGTCGAGCGTATACCCCAAGTCTGATGTTGAATTACCCATAATTTATAACCCCACCGAGTAGGCTTGCCCTTCATGTATTGTTTAAATCCTGACCGAGCTTTAGACTTGACCATACTTTCATCTATTGCAAGATTTTGTTTAGGCTGAAAGAGCTGCTGGCATTTTTGTTTGAGGTGGTCCATAAGATAACGCAACTTCCTAAGGCGATCCTGATTATCCTCTGTGGTAGGGTCTACAACATGTAGAGCTGCTAAAAGAGCCTTGTAGCGGTCACGTGACATAAATCCCCTCGCCCACGAGCCCTGAAGTGACTTGGTTCCACAATGACGAAGGGAATCAGGGACAGTTGAAAACCCCATGTAAATAAGCAACCCAAGAAATTTGTAAAATTCATCGGGGGTCACCTCCATCCAAGATCCTTGGTAGCTGGAATATGACGGACAGTTTAGGACGAGCTCCCACCCCTGACGGTTTGTAAAGCTGCATATCTCAGCAACTACAGCCTGAGTAAAAAAACAGCATGAAAAAGTCAATTTCTCGCAGCATCACATTGGAGGATGACCACACACCCTGACGCACGCTACCTAAGTCAATACCGAATGGATGGCTAGTCTTAAATGGGAGAGGTTTTGGTGCCTGTGAATCGATGTCAGAGTACGAGGGATAAGAAACAGAGTCAGGGAAGCGTTTACGCTTTCTAGCTGACTTGGGACCTGTCCGAGAATGGCTAGCTATACCAAAAATAATAAGAGTAACAGTGTTAGTGTTACTGTGAGTATCAGTCATATGAGAAATAGAAACAAACAATACATACACATTCATTTATACCCATTTGATGGTCTTGGCTGGGGATCAGGTTCCATCTCATCCTCCATTTCCTCGTGGTCCGGGTCTTCCTGCAGTAGTTCCTGGTCCAGCAGATTTTCCTCCTGTGTGCTCATGCCCTCATGAGCCATGTCCTCTTCTGCTATGAACCTAAGCTCATCAGCAGTCAGCTGCCTCCTCCTCTTGAGGGTGCTGAGCAGGGAGCCATAGTCTCTATCCATCTCTACAACAGAAAAAAGTACACAATTCGTCTCCAGCAGTGTGTTCTTCACAAATCCGTACACTGAATAATCACCAAAGGCTTGCAGACTAACCAGAATGTCTAACTGCAGACAGCCCTCTCACACTTTCCTTGTGAACAGGAAGCTACACACAATCTAATATCATGTCTGTGTGATGCATGGGTAAGGCTATCTGCTAAATTATAGAAAGATACACTCGCAGAAATATTTAAGCCTATTTGTAAGATTTATGTAATTTAATTTCATATAAAATTTCCATTCATTTGCATTACATAATTTTAATATAAACAAACTTTGTTTATATTAAAACTATGTAGTGCAAATTAATGGAAATTTTATATGCAATTAAATTACATAAATCTTACAAATAGGCTTAAATATTTCTGAGTGTATCTTCCATTATTATAATTTTTTTATTACAAGGGGAAAATCAACAAGTTATATAACTTATCTAACTAGTAGGCCAGTTTCCAGGCTGGTCTGAACAGCGTAAAAAAAAAAAGTCTGAACAGCGTCTGCTCTCTGCCTCACATTACTTCAGATGGATTTTTCACAAGCGACAAAAATGGCCAAAAAAGTTATTGATATTTAGCTAAAAATGTACATAGTATTGCTAGCTAATGTTTATTTAGCAAGTTTCACAGAAATTTGCTTAAAAATAGAGGCTAGCTGCCTGTCCGATGAACGAAGACGATCATGTAATTTTTTCCAGAAATAACTAGCGTTACTCCTACAAATAAATGCTTCGTAACTAAAACGTTTTGACTTTCAATTGACAACATTGACAACACATGTTAAATAACTTGTCTTACCTTGAAAGATCGCCTCAGTTTTCAATTTGAAGCTGTAAGTCCAACACTGGAGGTAATCTCCCAGCGTATCCTCTCTGGCTCTGCTCAGGCAAATGGAGGATGACGCTGATGACGATACATTTATTATTCACGCCCAGTAACCCCTTAACCAATCATATGTGCTTTTAGCTTATATTGTCATGAGTATCTGGCAGTTTTCAGAAATAAAATCAGTGATTGGACGGCGAAGATATTGAGACAGGAACCATGGGAATAATTGTTCCCAAATTTGAACACTCTGGCTGGAAAGGGTTAATGGTGTTTTAATGGTTCTTTTATGTCATTTTTGGAGCATGACAGTAACGAACATCACTAACACACAATATCGGATTTGGATCGGGCTCATCGGACTGATACCTGATCCGTCTAAAAGCTTCAGTATTGGAGCCGATACTGATCCAGGTATCGGATCGGTGCATCCCTAATTTAAACTCGCCTCAATCTGGGTGGCGGAGGATGAATCTCAGTTGCCTCAGCTTCTGAGACCTTCAATATGCGCATCTTATCACGTGGCTTGTTGAGTGCGTTACCGTGGAGACATAGCGCATGTGGAGGCCACGCACAACTCGCCACACCCCCCCACCAAGAGCGAGAACCACATTATAGCGACCACGAGGAGGTTACCCCATGTGACTCTACCCTCCCTAGCAACTGGGCCAATTTGGTTGCTTAGGAGACCTGGATGGAGTCACTCAGCATGCCCTGGATTCAAACTCGTGACTCCAAGGGTGGTAGTCAGCGTCTTTACTCGCTGAGCTACCCAGGCCCCGAAGATTATAATCTTTGATGGTAAATGTATGCGTAAAAGTCTGGAAAAATGACGGCAACAGTTTTTGGGCTTTGAAAAAATTAGGGCAGGTTTTCATCTCATTGACCCCATTTCCACCTGTTATTAAGATTCGTTTTGGGTGATCTGAACACATGTGGTCAGCTCTAAATACAGGTCTAAACGGGGTCTAAAATGTTTTGTGATGGGATCACAAAAGCCACATACAAATGTGGTCAAAAACGCATGTGACCACATCACATTTGAAGTGTAAACACTAATCCGTCCTAAATGTGTCCCGGACAGCAGCATGCTAAAACGAGTTTAAACTTTGCCATTTACTAGCGGCTTTAAAAGGAAATAACCATCTGATTTTAAAAAGCAGATACATACACACTCACGAGAGCTTGACGGATCTTCTTTAGTGTGTCTGTTATCAACACAGATGAGAAGCACGAACACCTTAAGCTCCCATAATACAGGTAATCGACTAAAATAACGGATAATTCTGCTTGACATGTTGCGTTTGTGCTTAGATTAAATTTCAACCACATCTGGGAGAAACAGCGCGCCATTTTTTTCACACTTTAATTGTTTTTTCTGAATTTGTTGCGCTTTAATATGATGCAGTAATACACTGACATAGAGATTGATGTATGTTGTCATGAAACAGAGACCCTCCCCTCAAAATCCGAACACAAGTGGTCAGAGGAGACTCATTTAAGCAACCAGGTGTAAACAGCGATGTCTCACCTGATCACGTGATCGATCACCCGAGACGCATATTAATACCAGGTGGAAATGGGGTCATTAAGATGTACACATGGGAAATGGAAAGGTTTTTGATTGGCATCTGACAAATACATTTTGACAGATAAGTTAATTTGACTGTTCACATGCCCTTCACAGAGCACAGGCTCACATGAACATGGAATTATAGTTGCCATAATTGAATGCTTCTATGTGACTAGTAAAATTATATCTAAGACCTCGTTTCCACCTGGTATTACGGGTGATCCAATCACATGTGGTCAGGTGTGACACATTGCTGTTTACACCTGGTAATATAAATGCGTCTCCTGTGACCACTTGTGTTTGGATTTTGAGGGGAGGGTCTCTGTTTCATGATGACATCAGTCATTATATCAGTGTGTTACTGCACCATATTAAACAACAAAGTCAGAAAAGACAAAGAAAGTTTGAAAAAAAAACAGCACGCTGTTTCTCCCAGATGCAGTTGAAATTTAATCTAAGCGCAAACGCAACATGTTAAGCAGAATTATCAGTTATTTTAGTATATTACCTGTATTAAAGGAGCTTCAGGTGTTCGTGCCTATCGTAAAGCCGCTCAACCTGCAAAGTTTAAACTCTTGTTTTAGCGCAGCGGTTGACTGACAGGTGAGGGGTGGCGCTTCAATGCTGCCAGGACGAATAAGTGTTTACACATCAAATGCAATGTGGTAACATGCATTTTTGACCACATTCGTATGTGGTTTTTGTGATCCGACCTGTATTTTGGGATGACCACATGTGAACGGATCACCCAAAATGCATCGTAATACCAGGTGGAAACAGGGTTTAAGAGAGAAACGGGGATCTCACTTCAGAAAACTGAAACTGACATGCATCTTCCTGTAGTTATCTGTACATACACTCCTTTACATTTACATTTTATTTACTTGGTCATTCTGAATCAAAGGAATTTTCTTTATTTTTGTACTTTTTTATAATAGCCGAAACAGTATATGTTTCAATTTCTACACATTGTCATAACTGATATGTTGTCTGTAAAACCCTCCTCTCAAACATTGTTATTAGTTGGTATGTCTGTAATAACTTTACAAGAGATAAAAAGTTTGCAAGTTTGCTGGTGGTAAAACCTGTTTGGTAACTTATGACCAAACTGAAGCAGTGTGGACTTGATGATGCTTAAACATTTGTAGACCTCTTCTGGAGTTCATGGGACAAGCCTAAATAGAAAGAAGAGTAGTAAAGAAAGAGAATGAAATGGATGCTGGTGCCAGGCAGCTAATGGCATAAACCACCAGGCTGGCACATAATGGTGGTATCCCAGCTTACTAATCCGAAGAGGCCATGTTAGAGTAAAGTTGTAAAGGTGAAGCCAAGCAGCTGTGGTTATTTTAGCCTTAAGCCCATCCTGAGCCGTAGTAATGTAGTCGTGTGTAACCTGAAGGTTTTTTTCTGGCTGGGGAGGAATGAGAGCAGTTCCACTTCAGCACTGAATCAGCTAAACAATATTCAGTGTTTTTCTGTTTAGTGAAAGCCATGGGCTGAGCACTAACCTCTGTGAGTAGAGTGTAAAAAGTAATAGACATCTCTGCTCTGAAACAGCCCCAGCTTGTTTCTGCTTGTGGAACAGAATTTATGCATGTGTCTGGAATGCTCTTTCTCAGTGCTTGGAGCTCTTTGGTAAGAGTTGTGTTGAGGCTTAATGCTAACCTGGTGTCTTGGTCTGTCTCGCTGTTCATGGGATTGTTTATTTTTCATCTCATAAAACTATACAGTATACTATATATATATATATATATATATATATATATATATATATATATATATATATACACACACACACACACCGATCAGCCACAACATTAAAACCACCTGCCTAATATTATGTAGGTCCCCCTCGTGCTGTCAAAACAGCGCCAACCCACATCTCAGAATAGCATTCTGAGATGTTTTACTTCTCACCACAATTGTACAGAGCGGTTATCTGAGCTACCGTAGACTTTGTTAGTTCGAACCATTCTGGCCATTCCCTGTTGACCTCTCTCAACAACAAGGCATTTCCATCCACAAAACTGCCGCTCACTGGATGTTTTTTGTTTTTGGCACCATTCGGAGTAAACTCTAGAGACTGTTGTGCAAGAAAATCCCAGGAGATCAGCAGTTACAGAAATACTCAAATCAGCCCATCTGGCACCAGCAATCATGCCATGCTCCATATCACTGAGATCACATTTTTCCCCATTCTGATGGTTGATGTGAACATAAACTGAAGCTCCTGATCTGTATCTGCTTGATTTCATGCACTGCATTGCAGCCATACGATTGGTTGGTTAGATAATCGCATGGATGATTGTTGGTGCCAGACGGGCTGGTTTGAGTATTTCTGCAACTGCTGATCTCCTGGGATTTTCATGCCCAACAGTCTCTAGAGTTTACTCAGAATGGTGCCAAAACCAAAAACATCCTGTGAGCAGCAGTTCTGTGGACGGAAACACCTCGTTGATGAGAAAGGTCAACAGAGAATGCCCAGACTGGTTCGAGCTGACAGAAAGGCTACAGTAACTCAGATAACCACTCTGTACAATTGTGGTGAGTAGAATAGCATCTCAGAATGCACAACATGCCGAACCTTGAGGCGGATGGGCTACAACAGCAGAAGACCACGTCGGGCCATAGTGTTCCTAATAAAGTGCTCAGTGAGTGTATGTCTATACTGTATATGGATTGTGAAATGATAATGTTGTAGTTCTTTATATTTACTGTATTGGAATTCAAAATTGTGATGTATCGTGATCTTTTATTCACTTGTTTCTCATTCATCTGTATTGCATTTGTGATTGCACAACAACTTCCTGCTTCATTGTAGGGCATAGGCACATCAGTTTGAGAAAAAGAAGAAAATACGACATGCTTTTTTTCCAGCATGTTTATCTTCACGCAAAAACCCTTGCAGTGTAGCAATTGAGTGTCTGTTTTGTCTTCTCACATACTAGCTCTGATTGGTGCTCAATCTCTTTTTTTCCCCCCAAACAAATATGTAAAAAAAAAAAAAACTTAATTAAATATCAATTCTTGAACATAGAATGTTAATTCAGTATTTTGAGAGTTTTCAACGTGAAACTGCAACCATGTGATTCTTTATGTAATGATGTTTCAAGAAACAACAAGTCTTCTACATGTGATAAGAGAGGGAGATATGTAGATAAATAAACTGCTATTTTACTGAGTTTGATGTGTGGTGGTTTTGTGTGAGAAACTGATAGAGAGATGGAGGAAAGAGCAAGCTATCTATTTTTTTCACTTAGTTCTATTTCACTTTATCACTCCCCCTTTTATTAATTTTCGTTTTGGTATTTTGCTTTATAACAGTAAAAATGTGTGCAGTGCTTATAATGACCTATTGCATACAAGTGCACGAACAGGGGTTGTCAAGTAGAAATGTGTGATATGGTGTACGAATATAGCTGTTCTTTATAACTGTAGGCTGGTTTGTCCTGTGATAGTTCAGTACTGGATTTTCAGGCCTGGTACTAACTGTGGCAGTGACACAGAACTGAATCTTTGATTCAGGTTCATAAATACTCTCATTAGCAGTGTTGGTCTGCAGTTAACATTGAGTAATGGTCTTGTCTGATGTACTTGCCCTTTTCACAAGTTTCATGTTCTTTTGGAAGAAGGTGTGCCATATAGCATAATTGACTTTTATTTTTACACTGTCCCTTTCCCTTGCTTTCTCACTGTCTTTCTCTTTCACATTCTCCCCCTCTCTCTGTTTTTTCTTAGAATGAGAAAAGGGTCATGAGTAACTTTTAACTGTGTGTAATTTCTAGGAACAGGAAGAACTGTTATTGTACTTCATGGTACAGTAGTGTGATAAATGGACTTGGCCTGCATTGAATAAAGGGTTATGAGTAATGTCAAAACTTGACATTTTTACTGTTGTTTTAGGGTTTACAGCGTTGCATCATCACAGCAACGAAGTTTAAATATTGGGAATAACTTTACACAGAAAATGACAGTAAGCAATTTCATCACTACAATCATTTTAAAGGAATGTTCCGGGTTCAGTACAAGTTAAGCTCAATCGACAGTATTTGTGGCATAATATTGATTACCAAAAAATGTATTTTGACTCGTCCCTCCTTTTCTTAAAAAAAAAAAAAAAAAGCAAAACTCTTGGTTGTAGTGAGGCACTTATAATGGAAGTGAATGGGGGCCAATTTCTGAACATTAAAATACTCACTGTTTCAAAAGTATAGCCACAAGACTAGGTCTGAAACGAATAGTTAATGTTATCGACAACATCGACAATAAAAAATTGTCGACAAAATATTTTGTTGTCGAATAGTCGTTTGATCTCATTTAACGCAACATGAGATAATTTGAAATGCTAATGATGAAGCGCAAGAGCAGAAAGAGAAACTTTCCAAACAGCTTAAGTTGATATAGATCACGAAGTATGAGGAAATTATAATGCAAAAATACTAAATATTTAAATACTGAAGCAGTGTCATCTTGAAAAAATACGGAGCCATACTTGGCATTCCGCTTGAGCAAAACTTGCCTGTCAGAGCATCTAAAAATTTTGTATTTTTAATGCATCCTTTATTAAAATTAAAATATTAAGGAAGAGGGTTGTGTAAATAAGTACAAACTCCAAAACTGGCATTTCTCTGTGTGGTCAGAGCGGCTTATATGAGTCGTGTGAAAAACAGCACGAGAGAGTTTCAAACTTTTCCTGACTGATAAACGGTAAACCCTCTCATGCGGAGATGCTCGTCCCTCATGCGCATTTGCTGCAGCTAATATAATATATTATATTATAATATACTATTCATAATTATATATATACACTACTGGTCAAAAGTTTTGAAACACTTATTCTTTATTATAATTTTTTTTTTTTTTTTTTTCACATTTTAGAATAATAGTAAAGTCATCAAAACTATGGAATAACATAAATGGAACTATGGGAATTATGTTGTGACTAAATAAAATCCAAAATAAATCAAAACTATGTTATATTTTAGCATCTTCAAAGTAGTCACCCTTTGCCTAGAATTTGCCAGACATGTACTCTTGACATTTTCACAACCAACTTCTTGAGGTATCACCCTGGGATGCTTTTTAAACAGTATTGAAGGAGTTACCATCTATGTTGGGCACTTATTGGCTGCTTGTCTTTATTATTTAGTCCAAGTCATCAATTACAAAACTTTTTTTTTTTTAATTACATTTTAGTTTTATAATGAAATAAATTAATATGGTGGCACAATTATATTTTTGTCTACAAAACTAATTTCAAACATTTAATCATACGCCTTCAGATCAAAAGATTTTTAAGATCATGAGAAACATTTCAGTCAAGTGTTTCAAAACTTTTGACCAGTAGTGTATATATAAAAATAATATACTGTGTGTGTTACGGATTGTATGCTATCATGAAGAAAATCGGTGATACACAGCTCTGTTAAGTAGAGAGAGTTTTTTGATTTGTCTTTTTTGGTTTGTTTTCCCATATAAATATTAAAACTCATACATACATTTACTTTAGGAGCTATACTGTAGAAGACATTTTTTTTATCGGAGAGTGTTGAATAAAATATTTAATATTTTAATATCTTAAAATATCTAAAAATCCTTAAAACAAGATACATTTACCTGAGAAGCAACATATAAGATATTTAGACTTGCTTTCAGAGAATATATATTGAATATTCTGTAAGTAAATTTTTTTAATGCACTGGCAGAAGTATGTGAAAAAAAAATACACTTTCATACAAAATACAGTTATTCAAGGTACATTCTCTGAAAGTAAGTCTAAATATCTTATGTTGCTTCTCAAGTAAATGTATCATGTTTTAAGGATTTTTAGATCAATTTAAATGGAAAACAAGACAAAAAACACTTGATAACAATATGATTTTTTTGCAGTGAATATTTTAAAATGCACCTATTATGATTTTTAAATTTTGTTTTAAAGGTCTCATACAATAGATTTACATGCATCCAAGGTAAAAAAAAAAAACACTTTAATTTGCTCATAATTTAAATTGCAGCATTACGTTTTTTTTCCCAGTGTCAAAAACGACTCGTTCAATGATCCATTCTAAAGGATTCATTCTAAACTCCTCCTTTTAGAGAGCCTACTCTGCTCTGATTGGTCAGATGTCCCAGTCTGTTGTGGGATTGTCTACCGCTTACAGTGCGTGTCGGAAAGGAAACGGACACTACCATATCCGAGTTTCAGCTTCATCTGAAAAAATGTCTTTTTTACCTTACCATTTTGAGCCCGAGTCCGATAGTGATACACGATAGCACGATGAGAACAGGACGTTTCTCTGTGGTAAGTTTATATGTAGTTTGACAATAACGTGAGTTAGCCGGTTAGCAGAGGCTAACAGGCTAACAGCGTGCACTGGCTGAACATGTAAAAAGACCAGAGGCGGGTTTTTTGTTACCAAATTACATAGGTTAGTACAGGAAGTAAGTCTGGAATTACTAACAACTCGTTTCAGGTGTTCAGAATCGGTTCTTTCTTTTGGGTGTCAATAACGCCATATTTCTTGCACTTTGATTTTTGAAACTTTGCAGACTTGACACACTACATGAAAGGTAATATTTAAAAAAACCATAATAGGTGCTCTTTACTGAATTAAACTTAAAAATCCAAGTATTTTTTCCCCTTGTAATTCAGTTAATGTCATTTAGAGCTATATTTTAAAGATGATTTTGTCTTCTTTATTGTTAGTAAGCACATTTAATACAACCTTTTAAGTCAAGGCACAAGCTGAATAGTCATTTAAAAGCTAATCATTAATCTTTGCAATAATCAGCCGAATAATCGAATAATCGTTAGATTAGTCGATTATCAGAATAATGGTTAGTTGCAGCTCTACACATGACATAAAGGATATGTGTAAAAATTATTTTTGTGTGATAAAATCATTTACTAACATTTTCTGTGTAAAGCTATAGCCAATTTTACAACTTCGTTACCATGACGATGTAATGTCATCAAACCCTAAAACGACTGTAAAAATGACAATTTAAACAACTTTATAGCTCAAATAATACAAAAGTCATTGTTTCCCCAAGGATTTTTTTTCAGCATCGGTGCTGTTGTGCGTGCGTCCACGAGCCCGTAATGCTGGGCCCATATTTACGTATGTCGCTGAAGAAATAGCATAAAACGACCTTTGAATCATTATAGATGGGTTATTAATTTTCATCTTGTGTTTACTGGGGGCTTTTGAATGGCTCTGGGGGTAAAATTTACTAAAACATCTGAACATTTACAACAGTCTTACCTAAATCTCACAAGGGGTTACAATTCTTACCTCTTGTTTTATTCAGTTAGAATGATTTTTAAAGTATATAGCCTAATTATGGTCCTCTGCTTCAGTTACTTGTTTCTCAGCAAGATGTAATGCAATCATGTGCTGACTTACATTTATGTTGTTGTTCTTGGCAGATACCTTTAACAAAGGCTATAACAGGTAGTTAAAGGGCAGTTCACCCAAAAATGACATTTCTGTCACTACTCACCCCCATGCCTGTATGAATTCTCTCTTCTGTGGAACACAAATGGAGATGTTAGGCAGAATGTTAGTTTCAGTCACCATTCACTGTCACAATTTTTTTTCCCCATACATTCTCCCTAACATCTCCTTTTGAGTTTCCTGGTAGAAAGAAAATCATAAAAGTTTGCAAGTGATGACAGAATTAAGTCAGTACTCACAAGTTACATTAAAATGGCCATTTAATGTTGACAAAATACATTGAAAATCAGAGAGAATCTTGCTTATATGTATATTAAAGATAGAAAAAGATGTGTTTTCATATTATGTATATTTGTAATATTATAGTAATTACTTTTTTACTATATTATTATTATTTATGCATATTTTTACATACTATTTAAAATTGACTGATTCTCAAGGCAGAGAATATACCTGTACAGGTCAGATGGAGCTCCAAATAGATGGAGATGACAGTTTCTCTTCTCCCTGCAGAGACGCGGTACAACGCCATTCATACATCGAATCTTGAGTTCAGTAAATATGTGACAAACTTTCTTGTGACATTCTGCGCGCTTACACAAAAATCAACAAGCGTTCAGTGAGGTGCACGAGAGAGGGATGCGGAAGAGCTGATTTACTCGTGCAGGTTCTGAAATTACAGTTTGATACAAAACAAGATTATTGATTTGTTCATCTGTATGGATTGGTTTACCAATTTGCAGCTACATGTTAATTGAATAAAAATGTGCAGAGCAAAACGTAGAACGTTCTGGAATGTGGGAATAATTACATTTGTAATCCCGTGCTGATATTCAGACTCTGCGGGTATCCTGCTTCTCCGTTACAGGACACGCTCACATTGGACTGCTATACGGTGATGTCACTGTGATTATGTGCGTGTGCGCGTGCGTGTGCGTGTGCGCGTGCGTGTGCACGTGCGTGTGCGCGTGTGTGTGGTGGGCTCCCTTTCGTTTCATAGTACCAGCTAGTGCTGCCGATATTAGCCTTTCACCGATATATCAGTATCGACGTATATTTTACCGATATGCGCCAACATGAAAACTTTTTTTCAGAACATATAATGCAGAAAACAATGCTTAAAAATTGGTGTCATAGCGTAGTTTGTCCAGCAGAGCGCACTCCGACTCCATTGTTTACAGATCTGAACTGACGGTGGCTCTGCAGACAGGGCGGAGTTCAGCGGTGTCTTTACGGTAAGTTGTTAACTAGTCTGTTAAATACTTAATAAACAATTACTCCATCATTTTCCTTTTTCAATATAACTAATATAACGTTAACGCTGTCCCTGACAACCATGTCACTCATGTCTGTTTGCTGTTAGCCAGCTATATTTTGTCAGTGCAGTAAGTAATGTAGCAGATTGAAAGGTAAACATCAGAGCATCTTTTTACAGCTCAGCAGACAACAGTGCGGTGGTGGATTTTGTCTGTTGAGTGTTGATTTCACCCTACGTTGTTACCTAGTTGGTGAGACACAATGCTGGAAAGTAAAATAAACAACGTCCGTCTTTTACTCACCGTGACAATGAGCTTATAGCTAACTAGCTAATCACATAGCTACTTTCATTGTTGTCAGCTGAGTGGAAGCTAATGAGTAAACATGTATTCACCAAACTGTTTTGTTCAGGATTCACAGTTTGGTACCCCCTTCAACCGAACAATTCCAGTCATGTCACTTATAAAATGTAATATTTAGAAGTCTGGTTTTCCACCGTTGAAAGTTTCCCCTGAACTAGTATAGCAGAATACAGTGTAACACCGCTGCCGCTGTTTATCTCTTGTCTTGGCAGAATTAAATAGTCAGCATTTGACTGATACTAAACATACAGTACTGATGTTTATTTAGCTATTTATTGTATTTTTATTTATTCTTTATTTTAATGGTCAGCATTTGACTTATACTAAGCATACAGTACTGATGTTTATTTAACTATGATTTATTTTTATTTATTCTTTATTTTAATGGTCAGCATTTAACTGATAATAAACACAGTACTGATGTTTATTTAGCTATTTATTGTATTTTTATTTATTCTTTATTTTAATGGTCAGCATTTAACTGATAATAAACACAGTACTGATGTTTATTTAGCTATTTATTGTATTTTTATTTATTCTTTATTTTAATGGTCAGCATTTAACTGATAATAAACACAGTACTGATGTTTATTTAGCTATTTATTGTATTTTTATTTATTCTTTATTTTAATGGTCAGCATTTAACTGATAATAAACACAGTACTGATGTTTATTTAGCTATTTATTGTATTTTTATTTATTCTTTATTTTAATGGTCAGCATTTAACTGATAATAAACACAGTACTGATGTTTATTTAGCTATTTATTGTATTTTTATTTATTCTTTATTTTAATGGTCAGCACTTAACTGATAATAAACATCAGTACTGTGTTTATTTAGCTATTTATTGTATTTTTATTTATCCTTTATTTTAATGGTCAGCATTTAACTGATAATAAACACAGTACTGATGTTTATTTAACTATGATTTATTTTTATTTATTCTTTATTTTAATGGTCAGCATTTAACTGATAATAAATAAACATCAGTACTGTGTTTATTATCAGTTAAATGCTGACCATTAAAATAAAGAATAAATAAAAATAAATCATAGTTAAATAAACATCAGTACTGTGTTTATTATCAGTTAAATGCTGACCATTAAAATAAAGGATAAATAAAAATACAATAAATAGCTAAATAAACATCAGTACTGTGTTTATTATCAGTTAAATGCTGACCATTAAAATAAAGAATAAATAAAAATACAATAAATAGCTAAATAAACATCAGTACTGTGTTTAGCTATTTATTGTATTTTTATTTATTCTTTATTTAAATGGTCAGCATTTGACTGGTACTAAACATACAGTATTGATGTTTATTTAACTACTTGTTTTATTTGTATTTATTCTTTATTTTAATGGTCAGCATTTGACTGATACTAAACATACAGTACTTATGTTTATTTAGCTATTTTTTATTTTATTTATTCTTTATTTTAATGGTCAGCATTTGACTGATACTAAACACAGTACTGATGTTTTTTAAGCTGTTTATTGTATTTTCATTTATTCTTTATTTTCTCAGTGTTCATTTCTAGAATTTGTTGACAATGTATAATAATAATAATGTCAAATATTCTTTGATAAAAATATGTAAGTACCTTTTGCATAGTCATATCGGTGCAAAATCGGTGAAAAATCCATATAGAAAAGGTCCGTTTTCATTCCAGCTCAAAAATTAAATATATCGGCCACCATATCGGTAATCTGTGAATTTTCCCTCTCTAAAATCGGTATTGGTCTCAAAAATTCCATATCGGTCGGGCTCTAGTACCAGCCCCATTCAACAGCGTGCAGTGTAAAAAGCGCACAGCTGACTGGCAAGCGTTACGTTGTGTAAAGAATAATAATGAACCATGTGAAATCTCAGCAGTGGCGCTCAAAATTTAGCAGCGGTGGTGCGCCGCTGCTGAATGTATATGGGGAAACACTGCACAAGTTTAAACAGAAGACTTAATGCAAGTGCTTTTATACAGTTATAAGCTTCACATTTCTTTGTTTAAACCCTCCAAAAATTAGCCACATTCACTTTTATTGAACCCAGATTTTTGCTTTTTTTTTTTTTTAAGTAAAGGAGGGACAAGTCGAAACTAATTTTTGTGGTAATCAACATTATGCCACAAATGTTGTTGGTTGAGCTTAACTTGTATTGAACCAGGAACATTCCTTTAACATACAGTTGTGCTCAAAATTTTGCATACCCTTGGAGAATTGGTAATATATGTTCCATTTTTAAACAAAACATGAGTGAGCAGGCAAAACACATTTCTTTTATTTCTTATGCGATTCATATTCAACTGTAGGTTATAACAGAATGGCACAATCATAAAACAAAACATGGCAACAAAGAAAAAAATGAAATGACCCCTGTTCAAAAGTCTGCATACCCTTAGTTCTTAATACTGTGTATTGCCCCCTTTAGCATCAATGACAGTGTGCAGTCTTTTGTAATAGTTGTCTATGAGGCCCCAGATTCTTGCAGGTGGTATAGCTGCCCATTCGCCTTGGCAAAATGCCTCCAGGTCATGCAAAGTCTTTGGTCGTCTTGCATGAACCACACGTTTGAGATCTCCCCAGAGTGGCTCGATGATATTAAGGTCAGGAGACTGTGATGGCCACTCCAGAACCTTCACCTTTTTCTGCTGTAACCACTGGAGGGTCAACTTGGCCTTGTGCTTAGGGTCATTGTCGTGCTGGAAAGTCCAAGAGTGTCCCATGCGCAGCTTTCGTGCAGAAGAATGCAAATTGTCTGCCAGTATTTTCTGATAACATGCTGCATTCATCTTGCCATCAATTTTCACAAGATTCCCCGTGCCTTTAGAGCTCTCACACCCCCAAAACATCAGTGAGCCACCACCATGCTTCACAGTGGGGATGGTATTCTTTTCACTATAGGCTTTGTTTACTCCTCTCCAAACATAGCACTTATGGTTGTGACCATAAATCATAATGATAACAGAAATCACCCAAATGGCCCTGATCAAAAGTTTACATACCCTTGAATGTTTGGCCTTGTTACAGACACACAAGGTGACACACACAGGTTTAAATGGCAATTAAAGGTTAATTTCCCACACGTGTGGCTTTTTAAATTGCAGTTAGTGTCTGTGTATAAATAGTCAATGAGTTTGTTAGCTCTCACGTGAATGCACTGAGCAGGCTAGATACTGAGCCATGGGGAGCAGAAAAGAACTGTCAAAAGACCTGCATAACAAGGTAATGGAACTTTATAAAGATGGAAAAGGATATAAAAAGATATCCAAAGCCTTGAAAATGCTAGTCAGTACTGTTCAATAACTTATTAAGAAGTGGAAAATTCGGGGATCTCTTGATACCAAGCCAAGGTCAGGTAGACCAAGAAAGATTTCAGCCACAACTGCCAGAAGAATTGTTTGGGATACAAAGAAAAACCCACAGGTAACCTCAGGAGAAATACAGGCTGCTCTAGAAAAAGACGCTGTGGATGTTTCAAGGAGCACAATACGACATTACTTGAACAAAAATGAGCTGCATGGTCGAGTTGCCAGAAAGAAGCCTTTACTGCGCCAGTGCCACAAAAAAGCCCGGTTACAATATGCCCGACAACACCTTGATATGCTTCACAGCTTCTGGCACACTGTAATTTGGAGAGACGAGACCAAAATAGAGCTTTATGGTTACAACCATAAGTGCTATGTTTGGAGAGGGGTCAACAAGGCCTATAGTGAAAAGAATCCCCACTGTGAAGCATGGTGGTGGCTCACTGATGTTTTGGGGGTGTGTGAGCTCTAAAGGCATGGGGAATCTTGTGAAAATTGATGGCAAGATGAATGCAGCATGTTATCAGAAAATACTGGCAGACAATTTGCATTCTTCGGCACGATAGCTGTGCATGGGAGACTTGAACAGGGGTCATTTCATTTATCTCTTTGTTGCCATGTTTTGTTTTATGATTGTGCCATTCTGTTATAACCTACAGTTGAATATGAATCCCATAAGAAATAAAAGAAATGTGTTCTGCCTGCTCACTCATGTTTTCTTTAAAAATTATACATGTATTACCAATTCTCCAAGGGTATGCAAACTTTTGAGCACAACTGTATATACACACACTAAATGTTTCTTTGACAGTTATTTACCTTTTAAATTTCAGATTTGTACAAGTTAGGAACAGCACTGATGAGATTAAATTATTTTTAAGTGCCCTTTGCCACACGTTTGCAAGTTATATGCTGCAGTTATATGTTTATGCCCCACACAGTAAAATTACGGATGCACTTTACTAATAGGATTCATTTGTTAACATTATTTAACAACATTACTGTAGTTAATATGAACTAATGAACTTAATGTTAGTTACAACCTATACTAATAAATCAAAAGTTGTATTAATTAACATTAGTTAATGCACTAACTAAACATGAACTAACAATGAACAATTGTATTGTTATTAACTAACATTATTATTAATAAATGCTGTAAAAATATATTATTAATTGTTCATGATACCTAATGCATTAACTAATGTTTACGAATGGAAACTTTTTATAAAGTTACCAAAATTACATTAAAATTACATTAATTGTAATTGCTAACATTTATTTGTATTGAAAACAGTTATTAATAGTTCATTGTGACATACTGGCAACCAAAAACCATGAGAGTATCACACACAGAAGAGATACTTTCAAAAATAAGACAAATATATCCATTACAAGCTCTAAAACTGCTCCAGTGAGAAATCATTAATATCTATGATTTGTTTACTGTTTTTGGTGTCTTGTTGTAACTAGGGATGTGCTGAACAACTAATTTCACTGACGTTTAAATGGAAATTTTTAAGCCAACTAGTCTAAAAAGAAACCAACCTTCAGAAAACAATTAAAAAAAAATATTTATGCAACCCATTTAATATACTTAATCTATTTTAAATCCAAAGCTAAATTCCACTGAAAAGGGGCATTTATCTGCGATGTGCTCACCTTGAAATATGATCATTGTACTTTAAATATAGAATATGATACGCATTCACTGAATCAACACTACCGAATATTTAACAGGCATATTTATTGAAAACAAATGAGTGAATAGTGCAGGACCAATACAGCAACCCAGCCTGTTCTAAATGGAATTCACCACGTAATAGTTACTTAACATATTAAAACAGTCAGGACATTGTTGAAAATAATTAACAGGTAGACTAAGCCAAATCTATGAGAGAGAAAAAAATTTGCTGAAAAGTTGCGCGTATTTCACGATGTGCAGTCATGCATTAGCCATTGACCTAATATGACAGCTGTTCTGAAAAGAACGTTAACCAATAACAGTAGCTATATTATAGAAAAAATAGGCCTGTGATGTAGCCTGCAGTAAACCTAATGTATTCTAAACATGATGTGCACACAGAATAAAAGATAGTTTAACCTGTTAAGCAGTTGGCACCTCGTTGGAAATAGCCTTCTTTATCAGCAGATTAAAAAATGGCATACCTAGCCTAAAACAGTCATTTTCTAAGCTACTTAATCAAAAGCATAAATTTTTTGATGAGCAAAATTAACACATCGACATGGTGCAGTGAAAGACGGGACTTGACTCACCTGAGGTGGCTATCCTGCACTTGAAAAAGTCTGCACAGGAGAAAAATAACGTACAAGCATGCACAGATTTAAAGAAGTCTTAAATGTGAAAACATCCATAGGGACTTTCAAACGTTCGGAAAGCTGATTCCCACACCACCGAAGTGATTTCATTACTACTTTGAGTTTGCTTGTCTAGCGAGAGGATATTTTCCTGCGCATGACACGAGTAAGAGAGGGAAGAAGCATGCGCAGCCTGAGGTGAAATTAAACTCTGTATCTGCTCCAGATATCCTAATTTTTTAAATAATATTTGTATTATTAATTCTATTTCTGCACGGTTCTACACCTGCACTGTGGAGAGCATCCTGACTGGCTGCATCTCTGCCTGGTACAGCAATAGCACCGCCCACAACCGCAAAGCACTGCAAAGGGAGGTGCGAACTGCCAGACACATCATCGGAGGTGAGCTTCCCTCCCTCCAGGAAATATATACAAGGCGGTGTGTGAAAAAAGCTCGGAGGATCAGCAGAGACTCCAGCCACCCGAGCCATGGGCTGTTCTCACTGCTACAATCAGGCAGGCGGTATCGCAGCATCAGGACCCGCACCAGCCGACTCCGTGATAGCTTCTTCCCCCAAGCAATCAGACTTTTGAACTCTTGATCTCCCACTATCAAAATACATCAGCACTGCACTTTATTACTCTTACTCTTATATCTCACACCGGACTGTCATAAATTATATTATTATTATATTATATTCTCTCTTAACAACTTACTATCAACCGACAGCTGAATCTCAATACAGTACAATACTGTACATTCTAGATATACTATTATATATATATATATATTTTTTTTATTGAATAATGTGCATCTATATTGAGTGTATTGTATACTGTACAGTGTATGTTATTATTTGTATATTGTTGTGTGTAATTATGTGTATATTAGACTTTAAATTGTGCTGTGTTAATCTGATGTTATTGTAAATTGGTATATGTCTCATCACTGTCCGATGTTGATCGGAACTGCACCCAAGAATTTCACACACCATTGCACTTGTGTATATGGCTGTGTGACAATAAAAGTGATTTGATTTGATTAAATGTGTAAAAATGATGATCTGTTTAATGGGGGGAAATATTAACCAACTAGTAATTCCAGTGTCGACTAGCAGCATCAGAACCGTTTATTCGACTAGTCTCGCACATCCGTAGTTGTAACACATATCACTAATTACTAAGCAAATGCTCGACGATGCGGTGCCGTTATTGAAGGTTAAACAGTTATATCTGTTATTAGTGGTATTGTGACTAACATTAATCTGATTTAAATTGGGATCCTCACAGAATAGCGCTGAGATGAATGACTGATGTGATAGTGAGAGCACCTGCAGAGTGCACATGTTTGATTGACACCAAGAGCGCTCATGTTAAAGAGAGTGAAGCTGAAAGTGCTCATGATGGCTTAAACAGTCTCTATCGCTCCACACAACATCTGATTGTCACGACTCATGTTACATCACGTGTACTCAGATTTGTATCCGCATGTTTATTTGTTTTTTAATTTGTTTTTATACCCGTTAGCAGCCTCTTTATCCTCTTCCTGCTCACTGTGCAATGAGTCAGAATAACTACTGTAATGACTCTAGAAAATGGGCAACTTAATATTCATACACGTGTAATTCTTACAAATTTTAAAAAACAAAACAGCATATTCATCTGAATAACACCATGTCTGAAAGTTTACATTTGTGAAGGCTTAGGATTGCCAACAACTGACCTTCCAAAGGCCACTCTGACATGCTCCAAGGGCTGAGCAAGCGCTCGTTCATTAGAGGAGCTGTGTGTATGTGTGATTCCCTCAGGTCTTTACTCCTGCCCATTTCTCCTGAATTCAACACATTGAGAAGGCTGTTCCAAAGGGTGAGCGATATATTTATTTATTTATTTTTTTTTTGCTATGACTTCCTGTTTCCTGTTCCGGTTGCTGTTGGCTCGCTGCACGAGTCTGTTTATTTGTAGCTTGCTAGCCTGCTTAACATTGCTTATTCTTCTACACTCATAATTTTATTTTATCACGTTCTTTGTTTTTTTTCCTCGCTTTTCTACTGTTTCAACTGCGTGTATATTATAGCACGCACCCGTTTTCTTTCTTTTTATTTTTTCACTTACCTACATCTCGCATTTCGACTGCGTGCATTCGTTTCTCCTCTGTGTTGTACATGGATTATTGCATCAATCTTAAACATCTACTGATCAGGAACTAACACAACAACAGCAAACAATTGCGTGAGGGATTAACATCGTTCTCAAACCCTCGCTGCTCAAGAATAACCATAACAACAACAAAAAATTGCAGTAAGTCATGGCATCAGCTCATATTATTTTTTCAAGCATTGCATGCCACATGTTTACTATAGCTTCTTCCGTCAGCAGTGAGGGGTTTACATGTGATAAATATAAGGAATTAGTCAGGCTTACGGAGAAGGTTAATGAGTTAGAAACACACATCTGAACGCTAGTGGAGGTCAGTGAGAAAGAGAAGCCGGTAGATACTGTTTTGGATGCGGATAGAACAGCGAGCAACACACACACTTTGGTTTCAGCTCTAGAGCCCCCACAGCAGGGCATTTGGATGACGTCTCAGTGGCATACTCGCTCAGCAAAGTGACACCACTCTCCCATTCCTGTTAGGGTTTCCAATTGATTCTTCCCACTCAGTGATGCACCCACTGAGAATCATGTTGCCTTGGTTTTAGGAGATTCTATTGTAAGGAACATTGAAATAGAGACTCCAACCACTATTGTTAAATGCATTTCCGATGCCAGAGCGTCTGACATCAGATCAAATTTACAAGTGCTGGCTAATGCTAAATGTAGATTTTCTAAATTCATGTTATGTCGGCACTAACGATGTCCAGCTTCACCAGTCAGAGATCACTAAAGATAATGTAAAAGAGGTGTGTGAACTTGCAAAAACTATGTCAGACACTGTAATATGCTCTGGCCCCCTCCCTGCTCATTGAGGTGATGAGGTTTATAGTAGATTAGTGTCACTGAATGGCTGGATGTCTGAGTGGTGTCTGGAGAATAGCATATGATTTATAGACAATTGGAAGAGTATTTGGGGTAGACCTGACCTGCTAAATCAGGGGTGTCAAACTCAGTTCCTGGAGGGCTGCAGCCCTGCAGAGTTTAGTTCCAGCCCTGCTCCAAAATGCCTCCTTGTAATCTTCAAGCACTCCTGAAGACCTTGATTAGCTGCTTCAGGTGTGTTTAATTAGGGTTGGAGCTAAACTCTGCTGGACTGTGGCCCTCCAGGAACCGAGTTTGACACCCCTGTGCTAAAGAGAGACGGACACCATCCCTCCAGGGAGGGTGCCGCTCTCCTCTCTAGTAATTTGGCTCATAGTCTTAATAGTGATAGTATTTGACTAACTGGGGCCCAGGTCAGGAAGCAGACAAACTGGCTAATCCAAACATCTGCTTGCTGCCTTGAGACGTTACACAGGTCACATAAACAACAACACATAGAGACTGTATCACTTAGATATCACATAGAGACAAGCTCTGTTCCCCGAACTACCAAGCACAAACCCCTCCCTAAATCATTTAGAAAAAATTTAAACTTGGGGTGGGGGTAAAAATAGAAGATAAACATCACATAAAGGTAGGGCTACTAAACATTAGATCTCTTTCAACCATAGCACTAATTGTAAATGGAATTATTACAGATCATAGTTTGAATGCACTCTGTTTGACCAAAACCTGGCTTAAACCGGATGAATATATTAGTTTAAATGAATCTACTCCCTCAGTTTATAGTTATAAACATGAGCCTCACCTGAAGGGTAGAGGAGGAGGTGTTGCTGTAATTTACAGTGAAGTTTTTGGTGTTACTCAGGGGACAAGATATAAGTTGAAGTCTTTTGAACTAATAATGCTTAATATGACACCGTCAGATACAAGTATAAAATCTCTGTCGTCTTTTGCACTGGCTACAGTATATAGATCACCCAGGCTGTATTCTGATTTCCTTGGTGAATTTGCAAATGTTCTATCACATCTAGTAGTTACTGTGGATAGAGTTTTAATTGTTGGTGACTTCAACATTCACATAGATAATGAAAATTACACATTGGGATTAGCATTTATCGATATTCTAAACTCTCATGGAGTCAGACAAAATGTGACAGGACCAACTCAATGCCATAATTATACGCAATATTGAATTCTGTCATATGGAGTTGATATTGATACTATAGAAATTCTGCTGCAGAGTGATGACATCTCAGATCATTACCTCGTCTTTTGTATGCTGCGATCAACTAATGTTACTCAATCTACACCACGCTATCATTCAGTAGAACTATTCTTTTGACCACTAAAGATAGCTTCACTAATAATCTTCCAGATTTATCTCATATACTCAGTAAGCCAAAAAGTCTAGAAGAACTTGAAGTAATATAAAAAAATATAAATACAGTCTTCTCTAGCACTCATGATAGTGTTGCCCCCCTTCGATTAAAGACAATTATAGAAAAAAGCCCCGCACCATGGTAAAATGACCACACCCATGTTTTCAAGAGAGCAGCTTGGAAAATGGAGCGCAAGTGGAAGAATACAAAATTAGAGGTATTTTGCGGTGCATAGTGTCTGTAGCTACAGACAGGCACTAAAAGCTGCCAGGTCAGCGTATTTTATCAAACTCAAAAAAAATAACCACAACAGTCCTAGGTGCTTATTCAGTACTGTGGCTAAACTGGTTAGGAATAAAGCCTCAACTGGACCAGATATTGTTGCAGCACAATAGTAATGACTTCATGAATTTCTATACTGATGAAATTTAAATAATCAGAAATAAAATTGGAATTATGCAATCGTCTGTCACAGTACTACAGAAAACAGTATCTCATAATTTTCCTCACGAGCAACTTCAATCCTTTGCTGTCATAGGTCATGAAAAGCTAAACAAAACTTATTGAAACATCAAAAGCCACAACATATATGTTAGATCCAATAACAACTAAGCTCTTAAAAGAGACATTCCCTGTAATCTCAGAACCTATTTTTAATATTATTAACTCCTCGTTATCCTTAGGACATGTCCCAAGAAACTTTAAAATGGCAGTTATCAAACCACTTATTAAGAAGCCACAGCTTGATCCTGGAAAATTAGCTAATCATAGGCCAATTTCAAATTTCCCTTTTATGTCAAAACTACTACAAAAGGTAGTGTCCTCCCAATTATGTTCATTTCTATAGAGAAATAGTATATATGAACAATTTCAGTCAGGATTTAGGCCCCATCACAGTACAGACACTGCACTTATCGGAGTTACAAATGACTTGCTCTTATCATCTGATCGTGGCAGCATTTCTCTTCTAGTGATTTTAGATCTTAGTGCTGCCTTCGACATCATAGATCATGACATTATCTTGAATAGGCTTGAAAATTATTTGACATTTGTGGACTTGCATTGGTTTAGGTCCAGTTTAGCAGACCGTTACCACTTTGTCTGTGTAAACGAGGAATTGTCAAATCAAACAAAATTAAAGTATGGAGTGCCACAGGGATCAATTTTAGGGCCTCTGCTTTTCTCCTTATATATGCTTCCCCTGGGAGATATTATCAGGAATCGTGGAATAAGTTTCCAATATTAATCCGACGATACCCAACTTTATATTTCTTAGAAACCTGAAGAATTTCACAATTCTCCAAATTAGCAGTGTGTATCAATGAAATCAATGATTGTATGGCCATAAATTTCCTTCTACTCAATTCCGACAAAACAGAAGTACTAATTATTGGACCAAAAACTCTAAAAAAAAAAAAAAAATAAAAAAAAAAAAAAATAAAAAATAAGCCGCTAAAATATAATATGATTCTTGATGGATGTACTGTTACATCATCTTCAACAGCAAAGAACTTCCAATTTCCAGTGTTTGTTGAACAGCATTCTTCCACCTCAGAAATATTGCCAAGTTACGACACATGCTCTCTGTTGTTGATGCCGAAAAACGAATTCATGCGTTCATGACCTCAAGACTAGATTATTGTAATGCATTACTGGGAGGATATAATGCAAGTTCAATAAATAAACTTCAATTGGTTCAAAATGCAGCAGCCCGATTGCTGACTAGAACCAAGAAATATGATCATATTTGCCCCATTTTATCATCGTTACATTGGCTACCTGTTAATTTTGTTAACTGTGTACAAAGCTTCAAATGGTCTAGCTCTGCAGTACTTAAGTAACCTTCTACCACGCTATATTCCATCATGTGCATTATTATCGCAAAATTCTGGCCTGTTAATAGTTCCTAGAATATCAAAATCCACAAAAGGAGGTAGATAATTAGATAATTATCCTTTTGGCTCCTAAACTATTGAATAGCCTCCCTAACACTGTTTGGGATGCAGACACACTCACTCAGTTTAAGTCTAGACTAAAGACTCATCTATTTAGCCAGGCACACACCTAATTTATCCATCAACTCAAAATTAGGCTGCTTTAGTTAGGTCTGCTGGAACCAGAAACATTTATCATGCTCTATGACTCTGCAAAAAATTAAATGGCATCTACGTTAATATTATTCTGTTTGTTTCCCTGTCTCAGCCTTGGGATTCATATCCCGAGGTTACCAGAGCCGGCCAGATCCACCTCCGTTCCTGCTTGGTGTCGGACTCCATTGCTATGTGTCTCTGAGTGATGACGACTAAACGCAGCCGGTGCCAGCCAGACATTACTTCAGTCTATTACGATGGACTTTAGGGGATGAACTGATGCCAACTCTGACCATAAGACATGGGATTCTTAATATGCCACTGCCTGAATCTTGGACTTTGGATAGACCTCTCTGAAATGACCTGCTGGTTGAACTGTGATGCACCTCACTGATCTCTGCCTGCATCACCTTGGTCTAATGATGAACACTCTTGAGGGGCCTGGGTAGCTCAGCGAGTAAAGACGCTGAGTACCACCCCTGGAGTTCGCAAGTTCGAATTCCATGGTGTGCTGAGTGACTCCAGCCAGGTCTCCTAAGCAACCAAATTTGCCCGGTTGCTAGGGAGGGTAGAGTCACATGGGGTAACCTCCTTGTGGTCGCTATAATGTGGTTCGCTCTCGGTGGGGCGCGTGGTGAGTTGTGCATGTCTCTATGTCTCCGCGGTAACGCGCTCAACAAGCCATGTGATAAAATGCGCGGGTTGACGGTCTCAGACGTGGAGGCAACTGGGATTCGTCCTCCGCCACCCGGATTGAGGCGAGTCACTACGCCACCACGAGGACTTAGAGTGCATTGGGAATTGGGCATTCCAAATTGGGGAGAAAAAGGGGAGAGAAAAAAAAATGGACACTCTTAAAATGGAATACAAAGACTTTCAATTATTTGCCAACAAAAGCCTTCATCGGCCAACTAACAAAGGACAGTGCATCTATGTAAACTTCTGCAGTCAATCCAGGCTGAACTTCAAAGACATTAGTCATTAATCTCACAGTTCTTACAAAATTTTTGGTTTACTCATTTTAACCACATAAATAACTAATACTGGAATTATATTCATGATGTTAGCCAGAGGGGAACAGGCTCCCACATTGAGCCTGGTTTCTCCCAAGGTTATTTTTCTCCATTAACCAACATCTTGTGGAATTTTGTGTTCCTTGCCACAGTCGCCTTTGGCTTGCTCACTGGGGTTCTAAATACAATTATGATATTATGACAATATAGATATTAAAGTTTTCATAATCTGTTTCTGCTTTGAAACTGCTTTGAAATGATTGTTGATTGTGTTGTGAAAAGCGTTATACAAATAAAAATGACATGACTTGTGTTGACTACGAGAACTGATTTTTAGCTTACTATCTAATTTACCCAGACCTTGACATGTGGCCTTGTTAGGAGATGATCAATGTTATTTGCTTCACCTGTGAGTGGTCATAATGTTTTGGCTCATCTGTGTATTTTTATTGCATCATCTCTTTGATTTATGACAAATAAAACATCAAAATATATCAGAATATATTCTATTCTATTATTTTCTAATTGTCTTGAAAATGTTTTGAATATTTTACACACACTGGGCATTTTTTAGATCCATTTGTGATAGATAAAACCTAAGAGAATAGTGTTGTGATGAAACTTGCAATTTGCCTCATGGAATACCAAGGGTTTTTTTTTATTTTTATTTATTTATTTATTTTTTTTTAACTATGCGGAAGCATTCACCATCTTCCAGTTTAGTTCAAATACATTTCAAATGCATGTTGTGTTTTACCACCACCATCAACGGAACTCTAGCTAAAAAGTGCTTGCTAGAAAATAGCCGTTTACAGTTTTCTACCTATGAGGAAAAGGAAGTATTAACAGGTTTTAGTAATAGATTCTGTCGTTTTCTCTTTCTTGGTTTCGTATAGTTGCAGTGATGATGAGGATGGTGATGAAGAAGAGACAGAGCTGAGAGCTGAGCTTGTGTGGTTGTGTTGCGTTCACATTGGGAGTGGAAAGGACACCCTCCCCCACACACACAGCATCCATGTTTTCCCCCGACCAGGAAAACATCTGCACATCCTCAACCAAAGTGCCAGTCAAATATGGAGAACTCATTGTGCTCGGGTAAGAATGCTTTTGAACTTTGACCTTGGATCGGCTGGAAACAACATCTGTTATGCCAGTGATAATAGTTTCTACATCTTCATTTAATCATTTAGCAGACACATTGAAGAACTCCGTCAAGTCCAAAGTGCCTTGAATGAGTAGCATTACAAGAAATTAATAATACAAGAACCAACAATACTTGCAGTATTGCAATGCCAAGTTTGAAGAGTAAACTAGAATAGTACAAAGGCTAGAGCAGTAATCAAAATGCAAAAAAGAGTGTTTTTTTTTTTTCCATTAAAGTTTATAGGACATTAATCAAAATGCTGATAATGCTTAGGGAATAATGGAATCCAGTTATAAAAACAGAATTAACTATAAAACGTAGAATGTCATGGAATTTGACATATTTGGGATAAAATTGATGTATAAATGCACAATCAAAATAAAATTGTGAAATGTCCTAGTGAGATTAAACCATAAAAGGCTGAGATTAATTAAACAAATAGCCTACATGAGCTGTGTGATTTAACAGTAAGTGAAATGTGAGAAGCTTCTGCTTATACACTAACTGCATCATTAACATAACGTGCACTCTGTGTGTGTGTGCGTGTGTTTGTGTGTATTAATGACAAAGAGCAGATCACTTCACTGTGAAGCGCATAGTACATGCAGACTATATATTTTTACAATGAAATCATAGCTTTTTGCTGTTTAATAAGCGCACTAGCCCATATAGCGAACTGCTTTTCTGGAGGTGAGAAGTGAAGCCCTCAAAAACATACGGTTTTCCGACAGAATAAAAGCTCCATTTAGCTAGACACGTGAAATTGAAACAATGCGACAGAAATATATTACTTCTGCATAGTAAAATGTAATATTCAATGAAGTAGTAGTAGTAATGATGATAATAATAAAAATATATAAATAATAATTACATTATATTTAAGCAATATCTTAAGCAAGAGTTTCATCACTATCATTAATACTTTGATGCTCCTCTGTGCAGCACTGTATTTGACAAAACATCAAAATATAATTAATAATAATAATAAACAAAAAACTCTTAATTTTAGGTTTTGGATTGCACTGTGAGGAACAGTATAGATGCTCTTCATTTAATAAAAAAATAAATAAAATACAATGGTTTGTTGAAAAGTAATTGTTCTGTTTTCATTTGATTAAAATTCTATGAATTAATTTGATTACTTTTTTAATTATAAAATGTAATCAAACATTAAAACTCAGAATTCAGATAAAATAAAACAGAACACATGGAATCTGGTGTACATTGAGTGATGCATGTGCATTGGGAACAATGGAGCCCTTAGTTGGAAAACACAATGGGGTTTTAACATGGTGTTGGAAAATTAGCCGGCACCAGGTCAGACCCCTGACTCTCTATCCCCCATCGCACAAATAGCACATAATGCACTTCATTGACTTTGGTTTGCACAACAGCCTGTGCTATGTGATTTTCTGGCTCCTAGCCTTTTCTATACCAATATCTCTCATGCTATCATCACATGACTGGCTGGCATCTAAAATAACTTTTTTTTTGTATTAACTTCTTTGATTAGATGTTCTCAGGGGTCATGGATTGGATTAAATTTTCATTCTGTCTGAAGTGTGTAGTGCTCACCTCCATTACATCATGTGTTGGGTTACAGATGATCTCAGTGTTGTGTTACTAATTCCACTTACTCAGCAGTGCTACAAGAGCTTTATGGCTATGTGGTGTAGATGTTTAGCTCTGTTTTTCATTGGTGTAGACACAAAGACTAATTTTATTGAATGTTATTTGTGTTACATATCTGTGCTGTTTATTTATATTTTATTTTGAATACTGTGCTTACAACTATGCCAGAGAACCTCTTGAGCTTATGACCTACATCTGACTACACAACACATACACACTAGGGATGGTAAGATTCACCGATTTGCATCGGTGCATCGGCATAAAAGTTAACGATGCGATGCATCGATTTAAAAAAAAGTGTTCATCGGATACAAGTTGGCATTCTTTGTTTCTAACATATTTGCATCTGGGGCTGGGTAATGATTCAGATATTTCGATTCCGATTCACAAGCTTTCCATATGATATCGATTCATATGTGTATATTTAATTTATAAAGTCTATTTTGCTGACATATTAATTCTCTCTCAGCTAATGCCGTAATTTGGTACATTATAAAGTTATTAATTTTATTTCATCATTAGATTTTCATCATTTTGGTCACAACTTAGCTTTTTAAAAATGCACAAACTCCATGTATTCCATCAATAATAATGATATCTTAATATAATACAGTTGAAGTCAGATGTTTACATACACTTAGGTTGAAGTCATTAAAACTAATTTTTTAACCACTCCACAGATTTAATATTAGAAACTGTATAGGATAAATTGCAGATATACATATATTGCATATATATATATATATACACAGTTGAAGAAAGAAGTTTACATACACCTTAGCCAAATACATTTAAACTAGTTTTTCACAAATCCTGACATTTAATCTTAGAAAACATTCCCTGTCTTAGGTCAGTTAGGATCACTACTTTATTTTAAGAATGTGAAATATCAGAATAATAGTAGAGAGAATTATTTATTTCAGCTTTTATTTCTTTCATCACATTCCCAGTGGGTCAGAAGTTTACTTAAACTTTGTTAGTATTTGGTAGCATTGCCTTTAAATTGTTTAACTTGGGTCAAATGTTTTGGGTAGCCTTCCACAGTAAGTTGCTGGAATTTTGGCCCATTCCTCCAGACAGAACTGGTGTAACTGAGTTAGGTTTGTTGGCCTCCTTGCTCGCACATGTTTTTTTCAATTCTGCCCACAAATTTTCTGTCGGATTAAGGTCAGGGCTTTGTGATGGCCACTCCAGTACCTTGACTTTGTTGTCCTTAAGCCATTTTGCCACAACTTTGGAGGTATGCTTGGGGTCATTGTCCATTTGGAAGACCTATTTTTGACCGAGCTTTAACTTCCTAGCTAATGTCTTGAGATTTTACTTCAATATATCCACATAATTTTCCTTCTTCATGATGCCATCTATTTTGTGAAGTGCACCAGTCTCTCCTGCAGCAAAGCACCCCCACGATATGATGCTGTCACCCCCATGCTTCACTGTTGGGATGGTGTTCTTCGGCTTGCAAGCTTCACCCTTTTTCCTCCAAACATAACAATGGTCATTATGGCCAAAGAGTTCAATTTTTGTTTCATTAGATGAGAGGAATTTTCTCCAAAAAGTAAGATCTTTGTCCCCATGTGCAAACTGTAGTCTGGCTTTTTTATGGCAGTTTTGGAGCAGTGGCTTCTTCCTTGCTGAGCAGTCTTTCAGGTTATGACGATATAGGACATGTTTTACTGTGGATATAGATACTTGTCTACCTGTTTCCTCCAGCATCTTCACAAGGTCCTTTGCTGTTATTGTAGGATTGATTTGCACTTTTCACACCAAACTACGTTCATCTCTGGGAGACAGAATGCATCTTCTTCCTGAGCAATATGATGGCTGCGTGGTCCCATAGTGTTTATACTTGCATACTATTGTTTGTACAGATGAACGTGGTACCTTCAGGCGTTTGGAAATTGCTCCCAAGGATGAACCAGACTTGTGGAGGTCCACAATTTTTTTCTGAGGTCTTAGCTGATTTCTTTTGATTTTCCCATGATGTCAAGCAAAGAGTCACTGAGTTTGAAGCTAGGCCTTAAAATACATCCACAGGTACACCTCCAATTCAGTATACCTCCTATCAGAAGCTAATTGGCTAATTGTCTAAAGGCATGACATCATTTTCTGGAATTTTCAAAGCTGCTTAAAGGCACAGTTAACTGAGTGTATGTAAACTTCTGACCCACTGGAATTGTGATTTAGTCAATTAAAAGTGAAACAATCTGTCTGTAAACAATTGTTGGAAAAATTACTCGTGTCATGCACAAAGTAGATGTCCTAAACGAATTGCCAAAACTATAGTTTGCTAATATTAAATCTGTGGAGTGGTTAAAAAAAATGACTTCAACCCAAGTGTATGCAAACTTCTGACTTAAACTGTATATTGTAACATGTATATTGTTTATACACATAATTTGTATTATTTGCATAATGTAAGCATCTTAGAACCATTTTAATTCAACACTGAATTTTTACTTTAAGATACTATGTGATTTCAAACAAAATGTAATTAGCACCGTATTTCTTTTTTTTGATTTGAATCTGTTTATTGAACTTTTTCAGTATAAGAAACAAGATAAAAGCCGGATAAACAAGTTATGAGTAATTTAAAAACACAACCCATTCTCTGAGGATAAAAAAAAAGACAGAAGTATTAATAAAGCATGTTCATCATCACTGAAGTAATGTGCATAATATCACATTTTAACACTAATACTATAATGTAGTGTATCTAATATGTTACATAAAACATACACACACACACACACACACACACACACACACACACACACACACACACACACATATATATATATATATATATATATATATATATATATATATATATATATATATATATACACATATACACATATACACAGTTGTGCTCAAAAGTTTGCATACCCTGGCAGAAATTGTGAAATTTTGGCATTGATTTTGAAAATATGACTGATCATGCAAAAAAACTGTCTTTTATTTAAGAATAGTGATCATATGAAGCCATTTATTATCACATAGTTGTTTGGCTCCTTTTTAAATCATAATGATAACAGAAATCACCCAAATGGCCCTGATCAAAAGTTTACATACCCTTGAATGTTTGGCCTTGTTACAGACACACAAGGTGATACACACAGGTTTAAATGGCAATTAAAGGTTAATTTCCCACACCTGTGGCTTTTAAATTGCAATTAGTGTCTGTGTATAAATAGTCAATGAGTTTGTTAGCTCTCACGTGGATGCACTGAGCAGGCTAGATACTGAACCATGGGGAGCAGAAAAGAACTGTCAAAAGACCTGCATAACAAGGTAATGGAACTTTATAAAGATGCAATAGGATATAAAAAGATATCCAAAGCCTTGAAAATGCCAGTCAGTACTGTTCAATCACTTATTAAGAAGTGGAAAATTCGGGGATCTCTTGATACCAAGCCACGGTCATGTAGACCAAGAAAGATTTCAGCCACAACTGCCAGAAGAATTGTTTGGGATACAAAGAAAAACCCACAGGTAACATTAGGAGAAATACAGGCTGTTCTGGAAAAAGACGGTGTGGTTGTTTAAAAATTTGGGTGATTTCTGTTATCATTATGATTTAAAAAGGAGCCAACTATGTGATAATAAATGGCTTCATATGATCACTATCCTTAAATAAAAGACAGTTTGTTTGCATGATCAGTCATATTTTCAAAATCAATGCCAAAATTTCGCAATTTCTGCCAGGGTATGCAAATTTTGAGCACAACTGTGTGTGTGTGTGTGTGTGTGTATACACACACACACACACATATACACATGTACATATATTGTCTACATATACACACCCACTTTTATACACACACATATGTACATATCCATACACATACGCATATACAAGTCAGCACCTTATTTCTATAGGACTAGTTATTATATTCTGACTGTAGAGTGCTTTACTGAGTTGGGACATAGTAAAAATGTGTAATAAATTATTTAAAACTATAACATTTCTGTCAAAATATTATAGTTACTGTCACTACTTTAAAATTGTGAGAAATGTAAGCAAGGGTGATAATGTGTAATTTAAAAAAACCTTTATTTTGGCACGTGCAGAGTATTTTCTTTTTTCCTCGTCAGTGCTGAATAAAATGTCAGGGCTGTCCAGCTGTTTGAGAGGTTTGACTTCCTTGTTAGTGCTTTAAACTAGAAATTTACAGAATTTAAATGGGTCTTAAGTTTAGAAGTCTGTGCCGTGTAAGCATTGTGATCATCAAGGGAAGCCATCCCGATATCAAGTGATCAACTCTGCACTATCCCATCTCTGGAGCGCTGTTAGTGAGGGAATCCCGGTTGAAGCACATGCTCCAGAATTACACTAGAATAGAGCAGAGTGCATCACTTGCGCAAGCTTCTGTAATGTCTCGGGCCACACTTGGTGATAACCAGGCTTCAACTGCAGCACACAAATACGTTTAAAGCGTATCAAGTGCCGCAAATTGTGCATGTACTTTACTTGAATCGATCTTAGGCTTTAAGAATAGATATCAAGATCATTCAAATGAAGATCGTGATGTATCGGAAAATCTGTATATTTACCCACCCCTAGTTTTGTCATATATTGCTAACTTCTGGGGTCAGTCACCTGATGATAAAGTAACTCATGGCAAGTCATTTTCCTCCACCTTTTTCCATTTTATTTATCTCTATTCACTTCCACGTATCCCTATGCTTTTTACGCTCTCCTCCCAGTAACAGCTGACAATGAAAGATTTCCTTCATCTCCACCTTTGAAGGGGTGTTCCCTCCCTTAATCCTTTGTTCCCAGAGTTTATTCTGAAGGAACAGAGTCATAGATGAACTTGGAAAAGTCACAGTGCAGAAAATACCCAACCAGATTCCTGTGGTCTTTACGCAGGAATCTTTATGCATGTCTCCATGAAATACCCTCTGCAAGGTGACTCACTGTTCTTCAACTTTGTCATGCCTCATTTCTGTACTTCCCTATAAATTCATCCTTGAAATCATTGTGGAAAGTCTCAATGTAAGTGACGAACAGCTTTGTGAGACTTACCCAAGCTGAACATATATCCTTGGGGGAAAACCCCAGTTGTATTTATTGCACTTTTCTAAACTTCATGGAAGACTGAATCATATTTCAAGGTTGGAGCATAGATTTGGGGAGGCCTGCCTCAAAAGAAACAAGCACAAACATTCAGATAGTACATTGTGATTAATGTGGGTTTGCCAAAATATGTTGGGAATGCAGCCAATGAAGTCAACCGATTTAAAAAAAAAAAAAAAAAAAAAAATATATATATATATATATATATATATATATATATATATATATATATATATATATTTAAACAAAAATTAAAAAAAAATTAAAAGAAAATTGTATGTCCTCTGCGAGCTCATGTTAAATCAATAAAAAACGTAATGTCCATAACTGTGTATTAACAGCCAAGACCCACTCATCACGACACCAAACAGACACACAAGCAATAATGTTGTGATGTCGTTTAAATCTTGTACATGTGAAGGACGCATTACAGACTGAGAAACTGGGTGGGTGACTGAGAGAGAACTCAGAGACCATTCAGATATAATGCGTTCTTGCATTAAAAAAAGCTTGCAGCACAACAAATGAAACGGAGAACAGGTGTCTCGAGACACGTTTTTAAGTTTGTTCTTTTAACTCGACGCACTGTTTAATAAACGTGGTGCTCATATGTGAGATCTGGAAAAAACAGCAAGATCATATATGTCAAAAAACAACAAAGATGTCCGTCTGGCAGGTTTACAGAGAAAAACTATTAAAAACAGCGCAGGGAGATGTGCAAACGTGTTTTTTGTGAACGGCCCCATAGTGTGGTTGGAAGCACCAGATCCTCCCGAAAGGAAACCACAAGAAACTGCAGGTGTAGCGTTCATAGTGTTCAGTGTGTTTGTATTGACAGTACATGGTGCGCACATGTGAATGAAGGGTGCAGTTGTCTCACAATAGCCCACAACGTTCCCTCTGCTTATACAGCACGCCATTGGAACAGAAATTAATAAATTAAACTTGCTCTCAATGGTTACCCATTCACTATCATAACCTCTTCAACAGGACATGCCACAGTACCTTGGTAACACCATGTCCAAGCACTGCTTACTAGGGCTGGGTACTGATACAGATTTCCTGATTCGAGACAATTCACAAGCTTTCGATTCTGATCTCGATTCGATATCGTTTCATATGGGTAAATTTCTGTTACAATGTCCATTTTGCTTACATATAAAAGAAATTCTCTCTCTGCTACTATTATTTATTATAAGGGAAGCTTCTAATCAACCCTTTAGTTTTTCATCAAATTAATCACATTTAAGCTTTTAAATAATGTTCAAATTCCATTTATTCCATAATTTAATGTCTTGCAATTTCATTTGTTGCATATATATTTTTGTTACATTTGTATTGTTTACTTGCATAATTTATACTATTTACAATTATTTATATTGATAACACGTGCTTAATCGGTGCTGTCTCTTTAAGACTTGCGGCATCAGCCAGTGAGTGCATTTAACAAGATAAGACGTTCGTGGTTACTTAAGCGCATCCATGAATTAATTAGAATTAAATATTTATTTTTTTGTTGTTTTTAAGAAAGGGTATTATTTATTGAATGACAAATGGATCCGTGGATCTCGTCTTTGGACACACAGAACGCGTTAATCCAAACTTTAACTCTCAACACGCAGTGAAAGGACCTCTGTGCTAATAACGTCTTCTCCACTATACTATTCAATCACTGGTGAGTAAAATCTGAACATTTACTAGCCAGTGGCTAATCATAGACATTTTTAGTCGCATAGTGTGAGATATGGTTGCACATGCGAGTGATTTACTTGCATTCGTGTTGCCACATAGAGTGAAAGATCAATCGATATGCAGATTTAAGCATCGATATCGAGATCGTTCAAAGAAGATCGCGATGCATCAGAAAATCTATATTTTTACCCAGCCCTACTGTTTACCCTCTCGCAATGGACACTGACCATCTTCACACGATTGACTATTCAGACTGTGCTATCACCCCCATTAAGACTGTTGCCATGGGGATTTTTGACAGTTTCAGTATATCGTCTCTCCCAAATATATATTTCATAAAGAGTGCATCTTTAAATTCATCATTCAGTGTTGAATGACACAGTATAGCCCAATGCCCCATTGCATTAAGCACCTTAAGTTTCTCACTTGAGTATGACACTTAAAGTGGGAATGGGTGTTGCATATTATCCCTTAGACATTTGTGTTAGGTAAGGGAAACGTTAAGGGATTTACTACAGTGAGTCAAGTTTTATCGTACTAAAATTCTACTGTTAACATGGATGCAATCTACGTCAACCCAGATAGTTTTTAGCTAGCTAATATTAGATTATTTATTTTGACAGACAACATAACATGGATAAAAGGGACAACAAAAAAAGAAAACCAAATTGGACAGAGGAGGAGAAATTTATTATTTTAGAGGAATATAGGAGAAGAAAATACATTTTTGAAAAGGAAATTCAGTTAGACCTGCAGCCAAAACACACAAATTTTAGGAGGAAATAACCAAAAGAATCAACGCATAAAATCTCTGCATAAATAGGACTGTTCAGGAGGTCATAAAAATCCTGGAGTCGCCCGTGCTTCCAGGCTTTTGTGTAGAATATTTGCGATTTGTCTATGCTTCCAGATAATGTTCTATATTTTTGGATTGTGTGGCTGTTTCCTTAGAAAAGCAATGGAGTAAATGTCTACTGTTCAGCTTACTGACAGATGAGTATGGTTTTGTGTTTTTGTTTGTTTGTGCTCTTCTAATGCTTTTGTTAATGTGCCTGCCTGTTGTGTTCTCCACCTGTTGCTTGTGGCAGAGTTCATGATGGGGGAAGGGTTGTGTGCAGGTGTTTTCAGTTTAATTTTTCTCCCTTCAGGTATAATGGCTCTCTACCCAACGGGGACCGTGGCAGAAGGAAGAGCCGGTTTGCACTCTTTAAGAGGCCCAAATCCAATGGGGTCAAACCCAGCACTGTACATGTAGCCTGCACCCCACAGGCTGCCAAGGTACACACACCCTCTCCACCTAGGGACTTCACAGGACCTTAAAGAGAATCGGCACTTAAAGTATAATTTGGTCTTGGGCTAGTTTTAAATCTGAGAACTTGGTGGGTTTGAGCTGGAATGAAACGGGGTGTGGTCCACTCACACATCTGGATACTGCTGAGCTCATGAATGGCCCCTCTGTGGCTCCCCCACCCTCACAAACACACATCACACACACACACACACACACACACACACACACACACACATAAAGACATATTTACTTAGCTATCTAAATGAAGACTTGGACTGTATATAGACTTCTGTTGTTTATATAAAGCGGAATTATAATTATTATAGAATAACCCTAAGAATTTTGAAAAACAGGATATGAATCAATTTTCCAATTGAGGACATCCCCAAATGTCCCAAAAGGGAATTTTGTCAGATTCAGTTTGCTTTTGTCTTCAAAATATAGCCAAGTACACATGCACACATAGCTCTGGGTCTGTTTCACTGTCAAATAGACTCCGTTTTACATTCTTTATCTACTAATGTTATAATTGAATACTAAAGGCCCGATATACTTCCAGAGAAGTTCTTCGTTCAGCTGTAAAAAGAAGTTCTAAACAGCTGAGCAACAGTATACTGTTTGCGAACATTCAGACATCCACCACATCGCTGTGGGAGGTGTTAAGAAGTAAATTTAAATATGAGGATGCTCAGTAAAACCTTACAAATATGTTATCAATGACTTCATCCCTCATTCTATGAGTAGTATTAACATAAGGTCAGTAAAGGAAGTTGTTTTAACCACTGGATGATGATTTAAAGTAATATAAATGCAGTAGAAAATGTTTAATTTGTCTTATTTACATTTTTTATAACACACTATATGTGGCCATAATATGTGTTGGTTATACTGTCATTGTAATTTATGATGACACTGATACTATTGCAAAGATGAGTGTATAAAAAGTGTAAATGTGCAGAAAACGGACAAAAGAATTATGATAGGTATATCTTACTTTGGGCAGATGTGTAAATGGCTTTCACTGCAGATGGTGAATGAGTGAATGGTCACTTGAGATTATTGAATAGATCTGATTCCTTTTGTAGACTAATTGAAAAAAAAATATCGCATGCCATGGTCTTGGAAAGTGTCTTAACGAACGGCCATACAGATGTAGGTAAATTTGCACCAGCTCGCTAATAACTCTGCACTCCGGTGTGTTCATGTTGACTGAACATGATTGACTAAACAACATCAACATAATCGGCTGTTGGCCTCAAGGTAGATGGAGCTCTAGGTCACACCTACCGATGACGTGGACCAATAGCAGTAAGGTGTTTAGCAGCCGGTTAGAAGTATTTCCTAAAAGTTCGCCCAGATGAGCTATTACGAACCAAATGCAAAAACACCTTCTTTTTGGCCGGATTTTGTTCTAAATGACATCATAGCCGTTCGTTTTCGATTTCTTATGAAGTACATTGGGGTCTTTAGGATGTGTATGACATTATGACATTAACATTTAATTTAGCTGCTATTGTTATTTTACCACAAAAAAAAAAAAAAAAAAAAAAAAAAAAAACTTCCTCCCCCACATCTCTTCTCTTTCTCTGTTTCTTTCTTCCCCTGTCTCCCTAGGCCATAAGCAACAAGGATCAGCACAGTATATCCTACACTCTGTCCCGAGCACAGACAGTAGTGGTGGAGTACACTCAAGACAGCAATTCAGACATGTTTCAGGTACTGACTCCCTGCTGACTGGACTGTGCTTTCCTTTATTGCTATCCTGGTTGGAATGCTTTCCTGGACAGTGTTCAAAGGCTTAAATTTATCAAACTAATCAAAGTATCAGCCTAAATTAACCCTGAAATAATGTTGTCCCTAGGCAGAGAGGTGTCACCATCATCCACTGCAGTTATGGTTGAAGATGTACAGTGGTTCAAACAAGTCAACGCCCATAAATTTGCCTTGATATGTTCTGTTTATTCTCTCTTTTCACCTCAGATTGGCCGCTCAACTGAGAGTCCTATAGATTTTGTGGTGACCGACACGGTTCCTGGCAGTCAGAGTAACTCAGACACTCAGTCGGTTCAGAGCACCATCTCTCGCTTTGCATGTCGTATCATGTGCCAGCGATCGCCCCCTTACACCGCTCGCATCTATGCTGCCGGATTCGACTCCTCAAAGAACATCTTTCTAGGGGTAAGAAAGAGGGAAATAAACTGCTGTGCAGAAAGTGTAACTTCTGAAATCAAAACAGTGGTAAATGAGGCCTGAGAAACTGGCACTGCTAGCACAGATTAAATGAATTGCTTGTTGGAACCAAGATGTCCAAATTACTAATAAAAATAGATCTAAAATCAGGATAGATTTAGATGCTTATTGATTTATTTACCTAAAATAGTGAAGTTAACATTCACTGAAAGCCTGAAAGAGGTCTTGATGCATTCAAGATGGAAAAAGTATTTACGTTTTAAGTGTTAAATGTTGTGTTGTATTGTATTGATTCATTTGTATTTAAACTCATTCAAATATAATTACAGTAACATATTTTTCAATCCCAGGAGAAGGCAGCAAAGTGGAAGACGTTGGATGGACAGATGGATGGTCTGACTACTAATGGTGTATTAGTGATGCATCCTCGCCTCGGTTTCACGGAGGACTCGAAACCTGGTGTGTGGAGAGAGATTTCAGTGTGTGGAAATGTGTTCACCTTGAGAGAGACCCGCTCGGCTCAGCAGCGAGGGAAAATGGTCAGTGCAGCACTCACAATCGTTAATACACATAACAGTACATAAACAGTCCCGCCACTGGTTGAGCCAAAATTGCTTTGTTGGGATGCTCGAACAAACAGCAATGGGACTTTTTATGGGAATCAACGATCAATGACTTACTTATAGTTGTTGTTAAGCTCAGCTTAAGTATTTTAAACTGAAAAAATGGCTCACTTTACCTTCAACAAAAGAGCGGTGCATTTTATAGACACATCCTCAATATCAGTTAGTGTTTACGTAAGTTATGTGGTTTCAGACAGGATTCTGAAATTGAAGCCATGTTAAACAGTCAGATGGTTTCCTGCAAGATGGGACATTGAGGAGCTTTGGTGCCGTTGACCGGTTGCTCTGGGACACTGTTGCCATAGCAATGGCTCAGGCAAGATGGTTTTGCTCTGTCCGGTGTAACACAAAGCTGTAAGATGATCCGAAGCTGATCTGTTAAGTGCGTCAGACAGAAGGTCCAATCAGAACCATCTCTCTCTCTCTCTCTCTCTCTCTCTCTCTCTCTCTCTCTCTCTCTCTCTCTCTCAGCACTTTTCCCCTGTGGTCATAATAGGTCATTATCTTCAACAGGTGTGTTTAAGCTGGACTAATACAGGCCTAAAACTCTCTGAACTGTAGGAACCAGGAAGTGTGTGCGCCCACACTGAGGAACACCAATCAAATAGCTTATTACATGACGTGCCGATTAATTAATAAAATAAATCGCAATTAATGGCATATTAATATTACTGAGAAAGGCCCCCAAATAAAGATAACTTAGTTTAACTTAACGTAAATTAAAATAATTGCAAATATAAAATTATATTTAAGTATTATAATTCAGATAATTCAAATATACATGATATAGACTACATATATTGTGGCAACAGACAAGCATTCAGACAATATAAAAAAACCTTTAAAAGCCAAAATATTGTTTGTTTTATTTCCATATCATTAAACATAACCCTATTTGTGGCCTACTTTCCTCTGCGCTATTTTTAATTGTTGGTCTATGTACTCATGTGCAAGGACACTTTCGGAGCGTCTAACTTTGGTTGTGTCGCGTTTCACTAGTTTAAATTGTTTTTAATCATCAGTGCTGTGTTTTTAGGACACTGTTTTAAGTTAAAAGTATCTTGAAATTAAAAAAAAATGCATCTCTAGATCCCTGGATCCACTTAACTACTCAAAAACACATTGCAAAAAATGCAAGTGCTTGTTAGAGAAATGGAGGACTGCAATGGTTGCAAAGATAAGATTGGTCAGAAATGCTTTTAAGGCAGGGCTTAGCAAAGGGTCAATTGCTTCGATGGCAGGAACATTCATTACTACAGAATTTACATATGGGTTGGGGGCATGAATAATTGTTAATTTTTTTAAGTGTTTTTTTTTTAATATAATTAATCGCACTAAATTAACATGTTAAATTAACAGTCCTTTTTTTATTTGGTTTTTATTTCTGTTTTATTTTCAATTTGTCCTTTTTGAATTTATTTTTTTAAATAGTTTTTGAAATTGTGAAAAATTTCAAGTGGGATGGTGGGGTCAAACATTCTTTGTTTTGGGGGGTCATGAAAAGATATTTCGCCACGGTTTTGTCAATGTAAACGTTACACTGTAAAAAAAATGCAATTACATTTTATCCAGTATATGGCTTGTTTGAGTCACAGATACTATGAAATATGAATTATTTTGCATCTACATAAAAACACGTTAGACCAGCAGTATTCCGCCATATGTTGCCCTAACTAGCCTAACATAGTTGTCTGAACTAACATTTTCATATTGAACTATGTTGCTGATTTTCGAATTCCCAGCATTCATTTCAACATGAATAAATTATGCGGTTAGTGTTATAGGCTTATTGTTTTGCTGTTTATTTACTTTATGTTGTTGTTGTTGTTGTTGTTTTTTTTTTTTTTTGCCATTGCTTGTAAAATGGTTTTGTGGTGATGTTCAGAGCTTTTTACTTAATTAGGTTTGTCACCGTTATTGAGGTTTGTGGGTTAAGGGTTAAAGTCTAACTGTGTCTGTACCAAAGTATTGCATGAATCATCTTGCTTTACATATTGACAGAGCTAAAGACCTTAGTTAACTTGATATAAAAGTGATATAAACCATCTTTAAGAATGAAATGGTGATGGAATAAAAGTCCTTGTATTGATAATTGACTGAACAAGAAATCAACTAGACTGTATTGGCTGAACAAAGTATTTCGCATTTAGTGAATGAACAAATTCAAACTGACTAATCATAGCAATTTTACTGAGGACAATTAAGACAGTTGCAAAAATCTTACTTCATCATGTTGCCTTTGATTTTTTTTAACTTTGCTCAACAATTCCTTTTTTACAGTGTACAGTTACAGGGACTTCCGCTTACCATGCTGTATTATTCTTGTATCTTTTGCGTAAAGCATAAAAATATCATAATGACTGATGGAACATGTAGTTAATAAATGAATGATTATGGCAATATATGGCTTGTCTATTTTCCAAGCAGTCTTTTGTATATTTATATGTTTATTATAGAGAAAAGACAAAGATGTCACTGCAGCTGTCATTTTGTCTACGCTGAATATTAAGAATATGCTTTCTGCCTCATTGTATAAATAGAATCCACACAAGATCAGTTAAGTAACTTTCTTAACCACTCGATGATGATTGAAAGTTTATATACTGTGTGCAGTAGATTGTGTAATTTGTAATGTTTACATTCTGAATCAATGGCAAAGATCCATGGTGCTAATTCTTATACATGGGCATAATATGCACCTGTTACCCTCAATTATTGTATTTATGGTGAATTTTGTGAAAAGAATCCACATCAAGATCAGGAAATAGGTTTACTCTTGATCACTCACTCACTGTCCCACACATTCATCTTTACCACTCCAATAACTGATCAAGTAATGGAAGTTTGGGCTGTTTCTATGAAGGATGCTTAAACAGTGGTGTAAGAAAGTCATTTTAAGCCCAAAAGCATTTAATGGGGGAAAACCTGAAAATTGTTTTAGTTTGACATGTTGTAACTATGCACTAGTGATAGCAATATCTTACCTTCTGTTCTCTTCTTTTTAAAGAAAGTCAGAAGATTTCCATGAACGGTTCTCTTGGCCATTTTTAAAAGGTAGCGAAACTGCTGAAAACTTGCATTACCTTCAGTGGTGAAGTTTCATGTGAACACTGGGAAGGGCAAGTTAAACCATTGCTATACTCCAACATACAGTACCTGTTTTCCTTTTCGCAGTGAAGAGAGAGCTCATGATTACCAGATTGTGCAACTAAAGCAAAACACTGGCAGAATATTTCCACACTGAAAGTGTAAAAATCAAAACAAGGTTTTGCCTCGGGGAGTTGTGTGGCGCCATGCGAGGGTCGGATGTGTGAACGGCGAGCTCTGCGCACTTTGCTAGTTTTAATACTTTTTATGTCATTAACTGGTGAGATTCGATACACCCTGATCCTTAACTGTTGTAGGAAGACAATATGTCAAAGAATTCAAAATCCTCGGGCTCTGGAGACAATAAAAGACACTTACATGCTCAAGCTGATACCCCTGACAAGGCTGCAGACCAGGGACTCAATTTGGACAGTGCGGTTAAAGAGATTCAGCATCAACTGTTGAACATGTCAGCAGTGCTGGCGAAGGTCGTTGCTGACTTTAAGGATCTTGCTGTATTACGTCGATCGATCACTGCCAAGGAGACTAAATTCACCGAGATGGTTACAAGCGTGTCGGATGTTGAGAAACGGATAGATTATCTGGAGTCATCGGAGAGGCAATTAGCTGCTAATCCTCTAGCGACCAAGATAGACTTGGAGCGTGTTTGGAAAAAGTTGGAAGACCTTGAGATTCGTAACCGGCAGAACAGCGTCTGAATTGTTGGAATTCCTGAGGACGAGGAAGGCCGAGATATGGTGAAATTCCTAGACGAGCTCTTCCCGAGTCTGCTCGACATAACAGGCCATAAACTGGAAATCAAGCGAGCTCACAGAGTTCCGGCTCACAGATCCGCTGAGGGAGACAGGCCCCCGGTCAATCTTGCCAAATTTCTGAGATCATTCGATAAAGATCTCGTGTTACGCGAGGAGTAAAGGAAGGCTTTCTTGGAAGAACCACAACACTTTCTTGTTCCCAGACTTTACGAATTTGACGAGAGAAACGTGAGCGATTCAAGGAATGCAAGAAACTTTTACATCAATGGAACGTCGCTTTTGCACTGATGTTCCCGGCCAAATTGAGAAGATACTAAGGATGGCCGCAAAATGTTTACATGCCCACAGCAAGCGATGTTCTTCATAAAGTCAATGGAATAAGTCATTGTGTGATGCTCTCGATGCAGCCGAGTGGACCTGACTCACTGAAAATTCACTTGACCGTCCAAGGAAACTGAGCGTCGCCTTTGTGTCTTTTTGTGCTGGTTCCGCCTAGTGGCTGGAGTTTGTTTTGTGGAATAACACTCCTTCGTGGCAGTTTGTGGATGAATCTGCACGTTCTTTGTGCTTATTCCTCCTATTTGTTGGAGTTTGTTCTGTGGAATATTCTTGCAAAATATTGAAGTGATTAGGTCATCTGTTCCACTCATGTAACAGCCGAGTGAGCCTGACTCAGTGAACATTCACTTGTCTGTCCGAGGAAACTGGGCACCTTTTTTGTTTCTTTTTGTGCTGGTTCCGCCTAGCGGCTGGAGTTTGTTTTGTGGAGGAACACACCTTCGGAACAGTTATGTGGATGAATCTACACGTTCTTTGCGCTTATGCCTCCTATTGGCTGGTTTGTTTTATAGATTATATTCTGTTGTGTAATTCTGTCTCACAAAATTTGTATAGAAGCACCGGACTTCCGACGGCAAAGTTGTCGCGGGGGTTCTCGTAGGCGTACATGGACTGTTTGAGTTTAGAGGGATGGATGGTGGTTGGCCCTGTCATGCGCAGGGTTAATGCACACGTTTTTCTTTTTTCTGTTTGTTTGGTTCGGGGGGAAGTTCGGGTTTGACTGTACTAATGTCGGAATGTGGTCGTTACAATTTTATTTTTGACACAATCTATTTTTCTAACATGTCAAAATGTCAAATGTTAATATGAGTGGATTGTCTCTCTCCACGTGGAATGTGAATGGTTTGGGGCACCCCATAAAAAGAAGGAAGGTTATTTCTTTTCTTAAACGTAAGAAATATGATATAATGTTTCTTCAAGAAATGCATCTTTCCCCGCAAGAAGGTGAAAAATTTGGGAAGATATGGGGTGGACATGTTTTCTTTAGTGCTGGCTCAAGTAAGAGCAGGGGAGTCATTACATTGATAAGTAAACATCTACAATTCAAATGTCTCAAACAGATAAAAGATAAATTAGGAAGAGTCATTATGGTTTTAGCAGAAATTCAAGGGCATAGGTTGATTTTGGCTAATATTTATGCACCTAACGCTGATGATCAGGGCTTTTTTTTATAGATCTTGAAGGGATGTTGCAAGCCGCTGGCACCCCTCATGATATAATATTGGGAGGAGACTTTAATCTTTTGATGGACTTAGTCCTTGATCATAGTTAATCAAAAGTGTGCAAGCCCCCTAGAGCAACAGTGACGCTTCTCAGGATGTGTAAAATTCTTGGTCTTACAGATATTTGGAAACTTTTGAACCCATCTGGTAGGGACTATAAATTTTTTCATCAGTCCATAAGATTTATTCTAGAATAGATTTTTTTTTTTTTTTTTTTTTTTTTGATATCCAAGTCCTTCATTTCATCTGTTGTTGATTGTTCAGTTGGAAACATTTTAGTCTCAGATCACGCCCTGGTGAGTTTAGAGGTGTTGCCACATACAGAGAAAAAGAAATCTTATAGTTGCGCTTTATTGTATCCCTTTTGCAAAATCTTGTATTCCAACAAATGCTAAAGGCTGAAATCAGTGTCTATATGGAGACCGACTGGTCCTCAGTATCCTCTGTGGGCATGGCTTGGGAGGCACTCAAGATGGTTTTTAGGGGCCGAATCATACAGTATGCCTCATTCATCAAAAGATCCAAAGCACAAGAACTCGTGGAGTTGGAAGGGAATATTAAAAGTGCCAAGGCAGAGCTGAAGCGCCGGATGTCGTCTGATGGCCTCAGAGAATTGACCCGATTGAAATACAGATTCCCTCAGTGAAATCTACTGGTGGTGAAATATTTACCTCAGCCATTGATATTAATAATGCTTTTAAAGATTTCTATCTTGATCTCTATAATTCCATGTCTTCGTCTACTGATGAAGACATTAGAAACTTTGTGGAACAATTAGAACTCCCTAAATTGACGAATGAGCAAAAAAATAATAATTAAGGCCATACCTACAGGCAAGGCTCCGGGGCCAGTTGGCTTTGTGGCTGAGTTTTTTATGCTACAGAACTGGCTCCACTTTTGTTAGAAGTTTATACGGAATAATTAAAGAATGGAAAGCTTCCGCCAACCATGACTCAAGCCCGGATCAGTCTGATTCTTACCATCCAATTTCCCTGATCCAGCTAGACATAAAAATATTGTCGAAAATTCTGGCTAACCAATTAAGTAAAGTTATGACATCTCTTAAACATATAGATCAGGTGGGGTTTATTCGGGGCCACAGCTCTTCTGATAACATTAGGCGTTTCATCAATATTATGTGGTCAGTGGCGAATGATCAGTCTTCGGTCGCTGCCATCTCACTTGACACCAAAAAGGCATTTGATATGGTAGAATGGGATTATCTTTTAAGATTTTGGAAATATAGGGGTTCACCAATACTTTTATTGGATGGATTAAGTTACTTTATAGACACCTGGTAGCAGCGGTACAAACAAATGGATTAATTTCAGATTATTTTACTCTGGATAGGGGCACCCGGCAGGGTTGCCCTCTTTTCCCATTATTGTTCTGTCTTGCCCTGGAACCATTAGCAGCCGCGATAAGATGGGGAGATGATTTTCCAGGGGTGGTGGCTTAAGCTTTTGCTTTACGCAGATGATATTTTATTATTCGTCTCTGACCCCATTAAATCTATGTCTTGCCTCCACAGAATTATTAATTTATTTTCTAAGTTCTCAGGATACAGAGTCAATTGGTCCAAATCCGAAGCTTTGGCTCTGACAGCGTACTGCCCAGTAACGGCTTTCCAGCCGGGCGCCTTCCAGTGGCCCAAACAGGGCATTAAGTATTTGGGCATTTTATTCCCAGCAAATTTGTCTGATTTAGTTAGTTAATTTTGACCCCTTAATAAAAAGGTTTTCGAGCGATTTGGGCAGGTGGGCTTCATTACATTTATGATTGGGAAGGTGAATGTTATTAAAATGAATTGTATTCCAAAATTTAACTACCTGTTACAATCTCTCCCTGTAGATGTCCCCCTCTCTTATTTCAAGCAATTTGATAGCATAGCAAAGTCCTTCATTTGGAATGGTAAGCATCCTAGATTACATTTTAATAAGTTACACAGGCCGATTGACAAAGGTGGGCTTGGCCTACAAGATTTTGTTTTATTATTATGCATTCGGTGTCAGACATTTGGCTCATTGGTCGCTTCCATCTAAGAGAGTTTTGTATTGAATAGGAAGTTCTTGCCCCTATTTTGCCATTGCAAAGCCTTTCTATTAAACTAACCGGAGAAGTTAAGGTACACCCCGTTATCTCGCATTTGCACTTGTTATGCTCAAAAGTGTCCAAAGTGTTTAATTCTTTAACTTCTAGAGATTATGGGAGAAAGATTTAAACTTGGTATTGGAGGAGGGAGTGTGGGCTAGGATTCTAAAAAATATCAAGTCTGCATCTAGAGATGCAAGGGTGCACCTTATGCAATTCAAGATTTTACATAGATTCAATTGGACCCCCTGTATGTTATATAGGCTTAGTCTTAAAGACACACCCACCTGTTGGCAATGCTAATCAGAAGATGGAGACACAACCCATGTCTTTTGGGGGTGTTAAGATCCAAGAATTTTGGTTGAAGGTTCAGAGTTGTATATGTGACGTTTTGGGCACTCAAATTTGACTTTGCCCCAGACACTGTATTTTGGGTGATGGGGCAGTCATAAATTTGGGGGATAAACACATAAAAAATTGGGTTCTGACCAGTATCATGATTGGCAGACAAATTATTTTAAAGGGATGGAAGTCGGATGGAGCACCCTCGTTTCTGGAGTGGTGTACGGAGATGGGGAGGGTGGCAGCTTTCAAGGAGGTGGAAAGTAGAAGGCTTGGGTTTGGGGACTTGTTTGTTAGGAAGTGGGGCAGTTATTTGGTGTTTTTTGGGGACTCTCGGGGAGGGGATGTGGAGAGAGAAGTTTAGTTTAATTATGTATGTTTATTATATTTTATTTATTTTTTTAAAATGTGTGTGTGTGTGTGTATTATGATATGTGACCACAGGGGTGTTCGTTGGGGGTCAGGGTGGGGTTGGTGGTTGGTGATTGGGAAGGGATATTAGTGGGGGTTCAATGTGTATGAGTTGTGTGTTTCTTTGTTTTGTATTTTTTTAATCAATACATTTTTTTTTTTTGCCTCTCTTGAGATCTGGCAACCCCAGTATGTCGAAATATAATTCTGATCAGCTATTTGCTGTTATTTAAAGTATGTTATTTATCAAATGTAAAGAATTCAAATATTTTACTTGCATGATGAGTTCTAAGTAATACATGACACAATTGATTTAAAGGGGTTGGTAATGGGGGATGGTGGTTTTACAAGCGGGATTGTTTTTGCCATTTCTTTCAACGGCTGGGGGGTGTCATTCCCTCGCATGCCCCCCCAATTCAAGCCCTGACTCAAAGACTATTATTTTCAGTATTTTTTTTATTTTAGTTTTTTATTTTTATTTTTTATTGAAGTTTTCGTATTTTCATGCTGGAAAGGTTCATGCATTAACTGATATCATTAAAATATTTTTAACAGCATTCAATTTTTTTAGGGCATCTATTGTTTTCGCTAGTGGCATTTTCATATCTAATAAAGGTGGGTTTTAAAGGTTTACATTTTTTTTTAATACACTGTGTATCAGAAACAAATTTCATTTTTGCAACCATGTTAAGTTTTCATTTTAGTTTTTGTTAATGATAACAACACTGCTTGGTGCACAACTCAAACTCTGTCTCTGACACGCATACATGCACAGCACAAGTCTAGGCTCATGAGCTTAGAGGCGCCCCATTAATCTGACTTGTCACAGGCAGAACAAAAACACTCTTGATGTCCTGCTTCTGAGGAGTCCAACTACAGGCACTGGCTAAACATGGAGCTAATGCTGCCTCTTTGCTGGCCAAACACTGTTTGACTGTGCTGCTGTGCGTTCACGTTCAGCTTTAGTGACAGAACAGACCATGTTCAAAGCCAGACTGCTTAGACTCTGATTCGATGATGGTGTAAAAGAGGTTAAGTACTGAAACTATGCTGGTCAGACATTTGAGATTATTTGGGGCATTTTAAATGTCCTGTATTTACAATACACTTAGTAAAGGGAAACACAGTACGTTTGATGCAAAGTATGGTGTGTATGTGTGCTGCCCGTGTGTTCTGACAGTCATCCTTTCACTTTTTGATGCTCTATTTCTAAAATCAACTAATTCTGGAGGTGAATTTGACTCAGTATCTGTATAATATCGAAATGTAAGTGCATGTTTGAGTAATGGATTCAGTTTCAGTGCACTTTATGAATTGATTGCTTTACAGTGAAAGTCTTCTGGTGGTGTTTTGATTTATGTCCAAATGTAGAGTAGGGCTGCACGATTTGGACAAAGTCATATTGTGATTATTTAACAAAAATTGTGATTTGCGATTTGAACTGCGATTATGGGAAAAAAAGATAATGTTTTTCACATGTTCAACTGCCAAAAGGCTACTGGGGTTTTCACACTTGAGTCCTCTTAAGAACCAAACTGAGACCTTTTTTTAAATTCACACACAAACAAACAAAGAAATATATAAACAGTGAAACAAAGAAAAAACACTTGTCTTCTTCATTTTCAAATTGTACCCACCCACCGTGTACCTGTTTTTGTCCATTTCATGATAGGGTCTCAGCCCACCAATCATTATCATCATTAGTTTGAAACCCAGTCAACTTGAATATATTAGGGATGCTCCAATCAGGATTTTAACATCATCCGATACTGATCATTTAACTCTTTATAAGCAGCTCTGTCAAAACTGATTATATGTAGGCTTTCTGCTCAATGTCACTGTTAACTGAATTTCCCTGTTGGTAATACCATAGTTACCTAGCTTTTGCTGTCAGAAAATACTATTTCATTTACTGTTACACCATTTTATTTGATTTATTTTTAACAATGCATTATTTTATAGTATCTAAATATTTAATATAGATTTGTTATATGTACATTCCTTCCTTTTCATTTTGTTGGATGTTGGTAATATTAGTTCCATATACACTTGTTGCCGCTAGGAGTGTAATAAGGGCAACACGCTCTCTCCTTAAGTAAACAAATGACTGGAGAATGGAGGAAGAGCACATGGTTCTGGACTCTACCGATGCTAACGTTAATGTCTTTTGCTCAGCAATCATTTAATAGAGATATTTGAATTATATCCCATCTTGTATTACGTGATATTATCAGTGTTGGGAGGGTTACTTTTGAAATGTATTCCACTACAGATTACAGAATACATGCTGTAAAATGTCATTTGTAACGTATTCTGTTAGATTACTCAAGGTCAGTAACGTATTCTAAATACTTTGGATTACTTCTTCAGCACTGGTTGATTTTTTTTCACTTGTTTTGACAATAAAAACTCTGCCAGTACAGTAAGACAAAATACACATGTTAAAAATACATTATCTGAAAAACCTTAATATCTTATGCAGTGTTGTTTCAAAAACAAGATCAATCAAATTGATCTTGTTTTAAGAATTTTTTGATATTTTTACAGGAAAACAATATAAAAATTATTATCAAGAATACAATTTTTGCCCTAATATCAAAGGTCTTACTAGAAAAAAAGAAATTATGATCCAACCTGAATTTTCTTGATAAAAAAATATGATCGTGCCTGGTAACATGCATATAAAATGGCTAGAAATAGCATTTTATCTTAGCGTAAAGCTGACAATTTACACAAGGTTTATTTCTATTTCTTCTGCTCCAAACTTACTTCAAACTTACTTCTCTGTCTGCTCGTATGAATGTAACTCATCATAAGAAAGTGTTTCACCGCTGTTCAAATGCACTTTGGATCGCATCATTCATATGTATAAATGTTTTCCATCTGAAAGGACTAAATATTAAATGAAACAAATGACAATAAAATGCAAAGTAATCTCTTCAGTAATCAAAATACTTTTTGAATGTAACTGTATTCTAAAGACCAATGATTTAAATTGTAACTGTAGTGGGATACAGTTACTTATATTTTGTATTTTAAATACGTAATCCTGTTACATGTATTCTGTTACTCCCCAACCCTGGTTATTATTATTATACCTGTTCCTGGCGGAGACCGAGATGCTGCTACTGCAGGATGCACCGGTTTAGTTTAAATAAAGTGCTTGGAGAACATAAGCAAACAGAACCAAAATCTGAGCACTTCTGTTAGTCTAAGCATGAGATGGAGTTGTGGAGCACAGAACCACTCTGAAAACACTGAAATAATGCTCTAACTTAACATAAACTTGACACGGACAGAGCAGCGCAAATTAACTTTGAAGTGAGCAGACTATTTATTTATTTTATTAAATCGCAGCCCTTTGCGATTTAATAATCGCATGTGGTCATATCGCGATTTCGATTTTATTTCGATTAATTGTGCAGCCCTAATGTAGAGTTTTTAATTATTAACATGTAATGCCTCACACTTAAAGCCTCTGAGGCACGAATAGGGGTCTGTTCAAATTACAGCATAAGAAGTTTTTATTTAATGAATGTAGATTTCAGATACTTGATTTTTCATTGTTAAAATAAATATGTTCTTATTAATTAATGTGAGAATGCATTTTTGGAAGCTTTCAGATGGATGATGCATTGTAGACAAAGTGGCATGCAAGACAAACAGTATATACAGACACACAAGCTTGCTCAATAACAAAACGGCATCATATTTGCACTCAGTCACCTTCACACATCACAGCATGGACATGTGTGTGGAGGGGTGTGGCTAATGCAGTATGATGAAGGTCCAACTAAAGGCTGATTAAGGGAGGCTGGGCTCTCTGTCGCTACCATGTATGTGCAAAAATGTATGTGTTAATCAAAGAGTGTCTATTTTGCACCGGTTATTTATGTTTGTGTGTAAACATGTACATCTTATCACAAGTGTTCTGACACACATCCTCTCAACAAGTAAACTGTTTCATTATTATTATTATTATTATTCATGAAGTTTCTGGGTCTTGTTAAACCTACTTTTGGTCTGTGATTTAAAGATGGAATCATTACTGCACAAAGAGTGTTAGGACTTACAGCCCCCTGCAGGCACACTTTGAACACTGCACCTACTCATCTCAGCTACCTGAATTCCATTTCATCAAAAAACAAAACAAAAAAAGGAATTATGTCATCATTTACTCAACCTTGTGTTTTTCCAAACCCATATGACCTCTTCAGTGAAACATAAAAGGAGATATTTAGATATATTTATTGAGATATATTAATACATTATAATAGACATTCACTCTGATTCTATGGAAAAGAGCAACTTGGACATTCTGCTAGATAACTACTTTTTCTAAGTCATCCGGATTTGGAAGAACATAAAGTTGAGTAATAATAAATTATCTTTTTTAGGTGAACTATCCCTGTAATACCCAACAATATTTTTACAGCATAGGCTCTTTCTTTCTTTCTCTTTCTCTGTAGGTCGACAATGAGACTCAGGAGTTAGTTGACGGCTCTCTGATTGATCTCTGTGGAGCGACTCTCTTGTGGCGGACAGCCGAGGGCCTTTCCCGCACTCCCACTGTCAAACACCTGGAGGCGCTCCGGCAGGAGCTGAACGCCGCTCGTCCCCAGTGCCCTGTGGGTTTCAACACCCTCGCCTTCCCTAGCATGCGCAGGAAGGACATCGTGGACGAGAAGCAGCCCTGGGTCTACCTAAACTGCGGCCACGTTCACGGCTACCACAACTGGGGGAACTGCGACGCAGAGCGAGATGGAAGAGAGGGGAGGGAACGTGAATGTCCCATGTGCCGCGCTCATGGGCCGTACGTGCCGCTGTGGCTGGGCTGCGAGGCAGGCTTTTATCTGGATGCAGCCCCACCCACTCATGCATTCAGTCCATGTGGTCATGTATGCTCAGAAAAAACGGCAGCATATTGGAGTCAAATCCCTCTCCCCCACGGAACACACACCTTTCACGCCGCATGTCCTTTCTGTGCCCAGCAGCTCAGCGGTGAGCAGGGATACATCAGACTGATCTTCCAGGGGCCGGTGGACTAAAAACACCTGCCTATGGCTTTTTGACTGCAGCAGCCCCATAGCCTGCTTTGCTTATGGTAAAAATAAGACAGGCTTGCTTTCTCACTCTCTCATTCTCTGCTGTTCCTGAAATTTGCTTTTCTTTTTGTAAGTGCTGACTCAAGACTGTTTTTTCCCTTTTGGTTTGTAAGTGACCTTTATACTGCTTTTTCGAATACAGAGAAAAGACAAAGAAATATATATTTTCAAATAAAATAAATAAGCAAAAAAAAAAAAAAAAAAAATGGAATAGACCTATTCAAAACAGCAGAGCACATGCACACCCATGTTTGAGAGTTTTGATTGGGTGGCTCTGCTCTTCATTTGAAGTCAAAGATGGTGATGTGTACAGTGTTTATTTGCAGTAATACTCAACATTAGAGATGCAATACACTGTCCTTGTGTGTTTCTAATGAGCTAACAAAAGATTCTATTGTACTCAATAATTCATTCAGTAATTCACATCATTTCACATAGCAACTACATTATACTACAGAAAGTTGTTTTCCATAGTCAGATATGTCTAACTTAAAAAAAAATATATAAAAAAAAATACTTGTTAATGTTTTTTTTTTTTTTATTTATTTATATACAATATCAATGTTTATCAAAGATAAGATTATAGGTGAGTTTTTGGGGAGTTGAGTTCTATGTAGCTGTTTTTTTTTATTAGTTCTCTCTATCTTTCTCTGTCGTTAATGTGAGTCTTTCCACATGTAGCCTTTTCTAGCATTCAGATTTTCTCTGTTCTGTAGTTTGTCCTCATTAATGTAGGTAACATATGAATTATGTGAGAGTGGAATCTTTTCTGCAATAGTGAACCCATGAGGCCATGCTAAAAGAAAGTTTCTTGCTGAACTCCAGAAAACTCAGAGGCCTAAAAGTCTTCACCTCCCTTAGGGCACAGGCCAAAACCTAATGCCCTGTCAATGAGTGTTTGCAGAGATGTGTCTTTTGTGTGTGGATAAAGTTTTTCCTTAGTCAACATGAAAGGAAAATCAATCCAATTGACTTCCTTAACACACGTTCTTGGTCTTAATATTAGCGATTCATTGGTGCACGTAATTCCAAAGAACAATTTTTTTTTTTTTTTTTTGTCTTCGCAATTTTTAATAAAAATGAAATAACTTGTTCAGCTTCCGAAATAACTTTTTCTTTTTGCAGGTATGCAAACTCATGAGTGGTATAAAGGTGAGAAAGTCATAGCAGGTGTTCCAGATGTATAATTTCAGTTGATTAGTTTGGTTTATTTAAGTAGTTTTATTATTTATTTATTTATTTATTTTTAAGTGTTTAAGCTTAAAGTAACCCTTTCAAGTGATTTCAGTAAGGAAAATTTTAGAAAATGTTCCAAACAATTTGGGCAAATTAGTTTCAGAAAAGGTGACTTTAGCTTAAAAGTGAGTAGTTTGCATCCCTGTTTTTGGCTGACGTCACAAAACGCCCACCCATCCAACTACCTGCCGTGTACAGACCACTTTTCCACTTTTTATGATACAGTCAATTTCCAATTTATAAAATCCAAGCCTGCCCTACGTTCTTTTTTTTCTTTTTTTTTTTTGACTTGTTGGATATCCTGTTACAATACACAGAGTGCTGTTGTATTGAAAATTCAGTACATCAGCATGATTGCGAGTGTGATATTGCTTAGGTTAATATCAAGGAATACATTTTAAACAAATTTTAAACATAAAACTAACAATTTAGACGTAAAATGGCCAGTTATTATTTTTGCTATGCTAACAAAAATGGCTTAAAATGACACCAAAGCAAGTTTAACAGTTGTGTATCGCCAAGCAACACAGACTGACAGCCTGTCTGGAACACTGTGACCAGAGACAAGCAGAGCAATACAAGCAGTAAATCGTCCCAGGGCTTTTATACTAAACATCAGCATTTCTGGAACACCGCTTGTCCAATCAGATTAAAGGGATAGTTCACCCAAAAATGAATTTCAATTTTTTTAATTCTCCCATCATTTGCTCACCCTTATGCCATCCCAGATGTGTATGACTCTCTATCTTCTGCAGAACACAAATGAAGTTTTTATATATATATATATATATATATATATATATATATATATATATATATATATATATTTTCAGCTCTGTAGGTCCATTCAATGCAAGTGAACCTTTGAAGCTCTAAAAAGCACATAAAGGCAGAATAAAAGTAATCTATAAGACTCCATATCTTCAGAAAATATATGATAGGTGTGGGTGAGAAACAGATCAATATTTAAGTCCTTTTTTACTATTAATCAGTAGCATTAACAAGCCTCAACCACTAGGTGGCGATATGCACAAAGAATTTGAATCGTCAAAAAAAAAAAAAAAGAGAATGTGAAAGTGGAGATTTATAGTAAAAAAGGACTATTGATCTGTTTTTCACCCACCTATCATATCTCTTTGGAAAACATGGATTAAACCACTGGAGTCTTATGGATTACTTTTATTCTGCTTTTATGTGCTTTTTAGAGCTTCAAAGGTTTGGTCACCATTCACTTGCATTGAATGGACCTACAGAGCTGAAATATTCTTCTAAAAATCTCCATTTGTGTTCTGCAGAAGAAACAAAATCATACACGTTTGGGATGGCATGAGGGTTTTCATTTTTGGGTGAACTATCACTTTAAGAAATAACGTGGGTTGTGAACCCTTTTTTTTTTTTTTTTTTTTTTTTTTTGAGCCTTTCTGTGTAGATGAGTTGTGTTGACTCTTCTCTTGTCCCTCTTGTCTAGTTTACTATTGCCATCTTATGCTTTTGCTTTACAAGTCTTCCCATGCTGAGTTTTGTTTTTGTACCCAACACTTACTGGGAACATTGTTCCAGTAGAAAACAAAGGGTCATATCTTTTCTTTAAGTGCAAAATAGATATTAGGAAGGTTGATATTATTTAAAAAAAAAAAATACACTGTAAGGAGACCACATTCTGTGTATCATTGACTCCTGTGTGCAAGCAACTTCACAATTTTAGTTCCCCTCGAAGAATTAACTTCTGTGTGTATGAGTACCCTAATATATTTGTATTTGTAAATTGTGTAATATGTTTGATTTTATGTGTTGTGCATACTGTGCGAATGTGTTTAAATGTACTATACTGTGTTTCCTGTGTTGTGTAAGAATCTGAAGAGCATATATTGAGTCCAAATTGTTGAGAATTCCAGAACTCTGACAAGTGAATTCTGGATTTCTCTGTGGCTGTGGAGTCCAGGCTGATGTTCCAGAGATTGTTCAGTTCTTTCTATTCTGAACAGCACCCAGACATTGCATACTGGTGCAGTTTTCACCTCAGGGACTTTCCTCAATCCTGACCATGTGTTCATGAAATATTCCATACCCAAATGGCTGATCTTGGATCTGTACATGTGGGAGATCTTAAAGGGATAGTTTACTTTAAAATTACAATTCTGTCATAATTTACTCACCCTCATTCCAAACCCGTATGACTTTATTTCTTCTGTGAAACACAAAAAGAGAAATTCTGAAGTCTGGTTGCTGTTTTTCCCTGTAGTTACAAGGAAGGGGGACTGAAGCTTTCAAGAGTCAAAGGACGCCAAAGCACCAATAAAGTGGTCCATATGACTCAAGTGCTATATTTCTGAAGTCTTCTGAAGCCATATAAGCATTAAATTTAAGTCATTACTCACTGTAAGTAAATGATGACAGACTTTTCATTTTTGGTTGAACTGTTCTTTTCACCACACCACTCTGAGGAAATCTTAAGCTCAGTCACACCACAGATATATTTGTCTGTCACATTTTTCTTCATTTTCAAATGGCAGACTTTGAGGATACTTCATTAGCAAAAATGTTTTCCTCCATCTCATCCCATATAAGTATTTTTCCCAGTATTAAACACTAGACTTCAGCGACACATTTGATCTTTTAAGGGCAACACATGTTTGTAGAAACAGCGTGTGTAAAGGGCTTTCATTTTCTGTTGATTTATCATTTGAAGTCTTTGTGTTTTTTTTTTTTTTCCATGTTTTGGTCTAACAGGTCTGCATGATCCTAGTCTTAGTGTAAGAGAGTGTTTGTGCCCTTGTGTTCTGAAAAACAGAATGCTTAAAAGACAAATGCAAAGAATGTTCCTGATCTACCATTTTTTTGTACCAACTTTACATAAAATATGAAAAACAAGAATGTTTCATGAATGTTATTTTTGTATCACTGACAATGGACGTGCTTTCTGAGGGCATATTCCTGGCATTTTTTTTTATTATTATTATTTATTCAGTTTTTTATTGGATAAGGTTTCTTTTAGGTAGTTTATCAGATTACATTTGAAGTAAAACTAAAGTGACCCCACATGTTTGTGCTGTTTGTCATCACCTGGTACTTGTAATTAATGAGATCAATGAACATGGCTGCTTACAGACTAAAATGTGGAAGAGTAATGATTGAACACTGCCATATTTTAATCTTAGTTTAACTGTGACTTTAAAGAAAACATTAGATGTAGTAAATATGTGGTTATAAACATGTATAAACAAAAGATGTAATTGGAAGGGTTTCTAAGGTTAGGCTTGCATATATTCATGAAAAGTATTTCCTCATTTTGAGAAAACTGGAATTACAGATGGAAAACTATGTTGCTTTGTGTGCCAAATAATGAGCATGTGGGTAAGAAATGAGGAAGAAAGATGCAAGAGCTAACATGTCACCCTTTTGATATTTTCTTGCCATTTTTAGACGTTCTAATATTGATTCTAGGAAAATATAAATAACATGTTCAGTTTATTATTGACCTGACACTTTGCTGTACTGTGCAGCAATTTGTTGAATCCTTTTACCCATGTTGCTTTCTGGTGTTTGAAAGTGCTTGCATCTGTGTGGCCACTGGCCACAAGATGGCAGAACAATAGGACTTTTCTTAATGCCTTGGCCTGTTTTCTTCCAAGCGATTAAGAAGTTCTTAAATCAATGGCGTAGATTTGGCTTGAACATTGGGGGGTTGCAGCGTGAAGCATTTACATGTTTCCATTGATCATGGTATAAATATGTTGCACTTGCTTGTTATCATCAGAATCTAGACCATTTAAGGGTTAAACTTATGGTGTACCAAGTCACTTTACACAAAAACATGACAAAAAAAAAAGTGCCTCAGGTAAGAAAACAGAAAGAAAAGGGTTTTTTTTATTGTTTGGGTGTAAAGAGCGTATCTAGTTTCGTTTGATGTGACGCTTTAAAAAAATATATTTATTTTTTTTGCATGTCAGAACACTGATAAAAATGATGTCCATCTGACTTTCTATAGCTTAGTCCTGCTGTCCACATTTGTGGACATGACTTTTTAGGAAAACTATTTACTCTAGAATTTTTTATTTTATTTTTTATTATTGATTTTTTTCACATGTTTATTAGGTGCTACTAGTTACAAATCAAAAAGGGAAATGGAAAATACACACAGCAGTCACGCTCGGGTCTCAGGAGGTTAAAGGCAAAGTTTGTAATTGTTTTAGATGTTAAAATACTTTTTTCAATCAGGGCTTAATATGCAAAGACAACTATAAGAAAGCCATTAATTCTATGATTTTCTCTGAAAGGTGTAAACACAGGGACTCTGTAGCGCTGTTGAAACATAGCTCTGTTTGTTTGAGCATACCAGCCATACATAGTAACATATAGCCGCTTTTCCACCTATGCTGTTCTGTACCGTTCTGCACTCATTGGCACGGTTACAGTTTCTTTTTCCAACGTGATGCTGCAAAATTAGAATAGATTGGTCATTTGCTCGGTCAGTCCAAACTAAAACCATACTAAATATAAACAAAAACGGTAGATGGGGCAAGTGTTTAGTAATCCTATTTGATTCCATTTGGTGACATTAGTGGAGCGGAAATTAGGAACTTCACATTTAAGAAGGCCCCTGTTTAAGAACAGATACTGTATAAATATTTCATAACTTACATTACTCACTCTTGATGAATTTTATTCTCAGATAAAATTATTTTGCCTTTGTAAAATACATCAGTACCAATACTCTCTGCCACTCTGTATCCTTAATCAATTGTGATATCATCTTTACATCCTGTTCCACTCTTTTCTTTCCCTCTCTCTGTCCTCCCCCTTAACCTCATCTGCTTGTCTCACCATGTGGTCTAAACAGTATGGCATAATTGCATCAGTTGATAAAAAAAATCCCATTTGCTTGACGAGCCCCTCAAACCAGCTAAATGTGAGTGTCAGCATGTCATTCAAGGTTAATAGTACCCACAAACTTTATTACTGACTTTAAGCTGCAAACTGAAACCCCCATATACTTACATACTAGAGTTAACAGCATGTGTTAGAGGCATTCTCAGCTAGAACTGATATTGGGTTCAGTCCGAAGGGATTGTATTATGGGAGCAGTGGAATGGATTGTACACTGACATAATGGAATTTAATTTACAATATTTTTGCATTCAGTTTGTGATGATTTGTGAGTTGTATTTACAGGTAAACATAAGTAATGTTGATGTTCGTCGTAGCCATTTAATTCAATAGGTCTGATGCCAGGAGATATGAAGTGTTTTTGTCCATACAATGCAAGTTAATGGGGTCCAACACTTTCAAGCTCCAAAAAGGACATAAATGTAACATAAAGGTAATACATATGACTCCAGTGGTTTAAAGGGGTCATGAAATGGAGAACAAAATTTTCCTTGATATTTAGACATATAAGATGTAACTGTACTATAAAAACATACTGTAAATTTCAGAACCCAAATCTTCCTCAATTTTGAAACTGCTGATATGTCTCATTTTGAAATCTGTCTGTTCGTGATGTCACGAAACATTGCACATTTGTATTTACACATCCCACAACATGTGTCACCACACCCTTGGCCTCACCCACTGGCGCGCAGTTCTAGTCAAGGGAGCAGGGCTTGTGTGGCTAACTGTGGTGTTGTAAAAAAGAGAAGGATAATTTTCTATCCGTTCCGGAGTGGAACTTCAATAAATTGCCCTTGAAGGTCTCTGCGTTGTTCTGTCTTTTCTGAGCGCTGAAGTAAAGCAATTATTGTTAATTCACACATTTGATTCCGTTATTCATTTGATCTGACTCCAATTTTATATTAATCTGACTCCAATTTTAAGTTGACCTCTAATTTATATTTAAGCTCTAATTAATTTCTGATCATTCTTTTAATTTAACATTTTTAGGTTATTGATTACTCTAAATCCTCTTCTATTCATTGTCCTTTTGATCTTTGGAGACTTACGCCGGCCGTTATTAAATTACGTAAACCTCCAGAAAATGGATAGCCAGTTCCGTTCTTAGTCAGCGGTTGTAGGGTTAACTAATATCGTCTGTTTTGGCTTGTCTCCTAACCAGACGATATTGCCGCTTAGTCACGTACTTGCTAAGACGGGTGGTGAGCAGTGACAGAGTCTTTAAATGGCTTTCTCCTACCCGGTTGTCCTGAGTGGTTTCTCCTACATTAAAGCTCCAGTATGGTCTACCCTGGTCTATTGAAATTCAAATCCTACCCGGCTGTCCTAGCTGGTTGTCCTAGGTGGTTGTCCTACCTGGTTGTCCTGAGTGGTTTAAGTTCAAACTGAGAATCTTTAAATGGCTTCCTCCTATATTAAAGCTCAGAATAAATCAAATAATAACAATTTTATTTGTCAGGTAGGATATAAAACATTGTTGCAGAAATTCAAATCAAAGCCAATTTCACATGATCAGAATAAGCAAGCATTACTAAAAATAAAAGACAAAGTCAAAGAAACATACCTGACAAAACTACATGCAGCGGTACAGCATGGGAGATCTGCTTACAGATTCCCAGAGCTTCATGCCAACTTTCCTTAAATATCTAGACAGAATAAACATTGTGTACCAAATGGTATTATCCTTTGAACAATGAGGATTTGGGGTGAATGGGTTCTTGACTTCCTGTGGTTTAACCTTGTTAACATACAGGAGATAATTTCAATTGTAGGTCAAGGAGGGGGAGACACCTCCAGAATTATGCAGTATTTGGCAAAGACCTTATAACTTTGTTACCATTGGTTTTATCAACATGGGAAAGAGACCACTATACCAGTTGCACAGAGACCTCTTAAATGATATCAAACACATACAGTTGCATTCTTTGTTTTCATGGTATTTGTTATATTTTTACATATAAATCTTTTGTGTCTTTTGTGTTGGTCCAGAGCTGATGAAGGTGAGAAGGGGGGGCAGCAAGGGGATTTGCAATTTATCACACTGTGGTGATATTCAGGTGTAGATTTCAGCTTTTGTGAGAGAGCTCTATGACGTTGATTCTCGCAGAGTTCTTTGACTTTTACCGGAAATGCCGCCTTTTGGTTGTAGACATTCTGGTGCCAGCCTTACAGTGTCAAGTTACAACTCTGAAAGGGAGAAGCAATTCTCTTTCATTCAGCTGCTGCCTCTTGTTGTTTTGAGCACAAACACATCATGGACGTGTTCTTTCGCCCACTATTTTTAATTGTTGGTGTATGTAAACATAGGACGTATTTGACGATGGACGTCTTTGACCATTTCGGTGTGTTTCCACCGATGTGCACCTCAGTGTGCCTTCAATATGTGTGTGCATATTTAATCCATGTCCTCTGAAGCGATATGATTGGTTTTGGGTGAGAAAAACAAAAAATGTGACTAATTGTTCACTATAAATCACGATAAATAAAGGCACGATCATGATTTGAAGCTGGATTACACTTCCTTGCTATTGATGTGTACACATGCTGTAGCTTTTGATCATGAAAGTGCTGGACCCCATAGACTTGCATTGTATGAACAAAAAGACTTATCTCCATTAAAATATCTTCATTTTTGTTTTAGAACTTTGTATGAGTTTGCAGCAAGCACGGCTTCTGACAGCTATGCTAGGGTGGGCTGGGGGATATCATAGGTGGGCATTTGGGATGGGGGAGTGGTTACTCAGACTACTAATTTAATGTCTTTAATTGGCATAAAATGGTGTAATTGTCAAGATCATAAGACCCAACATAACTATATTTTACACTTTTCCCATTATTACAAAATATATTGAAATAAATAAACTGATAAACATTGTATATAATCGTACGCACTTAGTTTACTAATTTTAACAACTAATAGTTCTAAACATAAATAATATTGGCATTATATTCATTCATTTTCTGTTATAGCATAATTTCATGTAAAGCGCTATACAAATAAATTTGACTTGACTCATAAGATTGAAGTAATGGAGGTAGTATACTACCTCCATTACTAAGAAACAAAATAAAGCAATACACATTTAGATAAATTAGAATTACTGCCTTAAAGCAAATTACAAAGAAAAATTAGAGTCCCCACGAATGCAAGGATGGAGTGGAGAGAAATAATATCAAGGAGGAAAATAGATGGAGTGAAAGGAAATATATTAGATGGAGAGATCAATAACAAATAAGATTAAGATCTTAAAATTTGACACAGATGGGAACTGCTTAAAGTAATTATATAATATTAAATGATGACAATTCTTTCTGTTTGACAGAAAAAGTCTGTGTGATGTTGCATCTACACCGCTAGGTGTTAGTGAACATAAAATGTTACTGAATGCACAGATTGTAGTGGCAAGTTCTGGAACTAAAACATGCGTGTCTTATCAGTCATTTTTTTTATTTATTTTTTATACGTCATCTTGGAAACTGACACCTAGTGGTGTGGATACAGCATCATTCAAATGCACTATTCACAGTCAGCCATAATTAATTTAATTCATGAGTAAAGGGTCCAATAACAGGATGGTTACTGAGATTAAGCAAGTAGTATGTGGCTGGTCATGTGACCCTAACATAGCAGCCCCCATGAGTGGACTCTCTCTCCATGTAGAATAAAACAGCTTTTATAAGGTTACTGATATGACAAGAGTCTTCATCTCATGTGAGTGCTCATGAATTTATATATACTGTATGTTTCAAAATCACAAATGAGCAAAAAACTTCTGAGTGCACCTTTAAATTGATTTCAGCTTGTGTATTGTCAGAATGGTGTTTAGTAACATGCAAATATGTAAGGAATATATCAGGGGTCGGCAACCTATGGCACGTGTTCCAGCACTGGCATGCGGAGTGGTAATCACTGGCACGCCAACAATGGAGTAGACTATTTTATTTATATAAATTCCGCATCTGCATTCCAATCTACACTGCCGGCCAAATGTTTGGAATAATGTACAGATTTTGCTGTTTTGGAAGGAACTTGGTACTTTAATTCACCAAAGTGGCATTCAACTGATCACAAAGTATAGTCAGGACATTACTGATGTAAAAAAACAGCACCATCACTATTTGAACTAGTCATTTTTGATCAAATCTAGACAGACCCCATTTCCAGCAGCCATCACTCCAACACCTTATCCTTGAGTAATCATGCTAAATTGCTAATTTGGTACTAGAAAATCACTTGCCATTATATGAAACACTGCTGAAAGCTATTTGGTTCATTAAATGAAGCATAACATTGTCTTTGTGTTTGTTTTTGAGTTGCCACAGTATGCAATAGACTGGCAAGTCTTAAGGTCAATATTAGGTAGAAAATGGCAAAAAAGAAACAGCTTTCTCTAGAAACTCATCAGACAATCATTGTTTTGAGGAATGAAGGCTGTACAATGCTTCAAATTGCCAAAAAACTGAAGATTTCATACAAAGGTGTACACTACAGTCTTCAAAGACAAAGGACAACTGACTCTAACAAGGACAGAGGGAGATGTGGAAGGCCCAGATGTACAACTAAACAAGAGGATAAGTACATCAGAGTCTCTAGTTTGAGAAATAGATGCCTCACATGTCCTCAGCTGACAGCTTCATTGAATTCTACCCGCTTATCACCAGTTTCATGTACAACAGTAAAGAGAAGACTCAGGGGTGCAGGCCTTATGGGAAGAACTGCAAAGAAAAAGCCTCTTTTGAAACAGAAAAACAAAAAGAAAAAGTTAGAGTGGGTAAAGAAACACAGACATTGGACAACAGATAATTGGAAAAGAGTGTTATGGATCTTAACCCCATTGAGCTTTTGTGGGATCAGCTAGACTGTAAGGTGCATGAGAAGTGCCCGACAAGACAGCCACATCTATGACAAGTGCTACAGGAAACGTGGGGTGAAATGTCACCTGAGCATCTGGACAAACTGACAGCTAGAATGCCAAGGATCTGCAAAGCTGTCATTGCTGCACGTGGAGGATTTTTTTACTCTTTGAAGTAGTTTAAGTAGTTCTTAATTTTTTTTTCAAATTGTAATAGTCATTTTTCACATTATTAATGTCCTGACTATACATTGTGATCAGTTGAATGTCACTTTGGTGAATAAAAGTCCCAATTTCTTTCCATAAGAGCAAAATCTGTATTATTCCAAACTTTTGACCGCCAGTGTACATCTTGATGTACTCATGATCACGCAGCGTGTTTTCATGAGCTGAATGGAAGCTATACAAAAAGTTAAAATGTGACGAGACTTCAGTATACCCAACAGACTCGTGCAGCACGTGCAAGCCATTCATGCATCACAAGCCGAGTCTCATCACACTTTAATAGTGTTTATCCACCCATTAAGCTGTTGAAAACATGAGGAAGGATTACATCGAGATGTAGATTGGAATGCATGTGCAAGGAACTTCATTTAAGTAAAAAAAGCCTGCTCCTTTCTCGTTGTTGCTTGCGTGCTAATTATTACCCCTCTGCGTGCTTTTGAAAAATGTATGACATAATATAAGAAATATTAAAGATTCCACACAATTTCGTGACATTAACTGTAACTCATTTTGAACAAAAGGACAGGTTTTCTTTCATTAAAGCACTTGCAAAGATGCTCTGTAAAAATTAACTTGCAGGATCATGATTATCATAATCATCCGGGGTTTTTTTTTTTTGGTGTGGTCACAGCCATTGACCAGTAAAATAAAAAATGGCACTCTATGTCAAAAAGGTTGCTGACCCCTGGAATATACTCTCCTTTTAAATCCAGCGTTTTGAACGTGACGTCTTCTCAGCTCCCAAGGGATTATGGGATCGTAAAGTGTCTCTAGTCCATATGTACTTCTAGCCGGTACTCACTTCTCAGCACCAAAAAGTAGGTCGGTCATCCGTGTATTTTCAAAGTCTTTCTAGCAAGTCAGTCCACTGGCGGCCATCTTTGTAGCGCTCCCGGGCAGCTATTTTTCTATGTAAACAAGCGGCATACAAGTGCAGCTCCTGTCTACTTGAATGGGGAAAGACTGAAATCTCCAAAATGGTTGGTCAAGATAACAATCAAAGAACACATTTCAGATCAGCAGTAAAATCTGGCAACATAAATTGTGCTTCTTTATCTCAGATTACACTGAAAAACTCAATTTTCCTGGCTTGTATTTCTAATGTGCATGCGTGTTCTCTAGTTGATTCACAGGCGATGTCTGTATCTAAAAAGTGATTGGCTCTTTTACCTGTAAAGTGGGACTTCCTTTATACATCCGTTGACCGTTGGGCATTCCAATTTTTCCTTTCATTTTAATAGAAGTGACCAGTTTCTGCTAAATAGCCTCTGTTATTTCTCATTTACTGTTTTATGAATACTGAGATTTCGGACATACTACTCCATTGGCATAATGTTTTTGGCTTACTATAAAGTAGGGAAGTATAAATATTCAGACGCAGTGCGTGTCTTGCTGGTATTTAACTAATGCTACAAGTTAGCTCACTATCAAACAGTTGTAATCATTAGTGTAGTCTAGTGCATACACCGTATGTCCACCTAAACTCTGTCCATATAAATTTGCAGTATGTCCACCTCTTCAGACACTACTACACCACTGGTTGTAATGTTACATGGATACTATTTGGAGAAATATATTTGTCCATCTATTATGCTGTGGCTGTGATGAGCGGGCCCTCCCTCAATATATATACACTGATGAGCCAAAACATTATGACCACTCACAGGTGAAGTGAATAATGTTGATCATCTCCTAACAAGGCCACATGTCAAGGTCTGGGTAGATTAGATGGTAAGCAAACAATCAGCTCACGTAGTCAACATGCTGAATGCAGGAGAAATGGGCAGGAGTAAAGACCTGAGCGTCTTTGACAAGGGCCAAATTGTTATGGCCAGATGACTGGGTCAGAGCATCTCTGAAACGGCAAGGCTTCTGGGGTGCTCCTGGTCAGCAGTGGTGAGTACCTACCGACAGTGGTCCGAGGAGGGACAAACCACAAACTGCAATTTAAAATACCCCAGATCTCAATCCGGTTGAGCATCTGTGGGATATGCTGGACCAACAAGTCCGATCCACGGCGGCTCCTCCTAGCAACTTACAGGACTTGAAAGATCTGCTGCTAATGTCTTGGTGCCAGATACCACAGTACACCTTCAGGGGTCTCGTAGAGTCCATGCCTTGACGGGTCGGTGCTGTTTTGGCGGCACACGTAGGACCCACAGCACATTAGGCAGGTGGTCATAATGTTTTGACTCATCGGTATAATATATATATATATATATATATATATATATATATATATATATATATATATATATATATATTTACTACCGGTCAAAAGTTTTATAACACTTACTCATTCTTTATTATAATTTTTTTTTTCACATTTTAGAATAATAGTAAAGTCATCAAAACTGTGGAATAACATAAATGGAACTATGGGAATTATGTTGTGACTAAACAAAATCCAAAATAAATCAAAACTGTGTTATATTTTAGCATCTTCAAAGTACTCACCCTTTGCCTAGAATTTGCAGACATGTACTCTTGACATTTTCACAACCAACTTCTTGAGGTATCACCCTGGGATACTTTTTAAACAGCATTGAAGGAGTTCCCATCTATATGCTGGGCACTTATTGGCTGCTTTTCTTTATTATTAGGTCCAAGTCATCCATTTCAAAAACTTTTTTTTTTAATTAAATTTTAGTTTTATAATGAAATAAATTAATATGGTGGCACCATTATATTTTTGTCTACAAAACTAACATTTAATCATACGCCTTCAGATCAAAAGATTTTTAAGATCATGAGAAACATTTCAGTCAAGTGTTTTTAAACTTTTGACTGGTAGTGTGTGTGTATATATATATATAAGCAAGCCATGCTGATAAGTGAGGGCACTAACTAAGGGAACCCCAAGAGCTCGGACACAATTTGAAATCATTTTAATTTTCAAGGACATCTGTGAACTCAGGCTAAACAGAAAGGACACAAACTGCTGCTGTTCTGTTTCATATTGCACTTTATTTAGTTCCACTGAACTTTCAGGATCTAGAATACAAAGCTGGAACCGTCAACCTTCACTGTCTGGGAACACTTATTGCTTTACCACTCTTGTATGCACTCTTTCTTTCACATTTTTGAGCAAGTAGAAGACGTTGACCCGGATGGGTCAATTTGTGATGCCATAGATACAATAAGAGAAATACTATATTCTCAAAATAAAACTAAAATAAACAAAACACAATTATGTGAATACATACATTAAGGAAAATTTTTGATACAGACAATCTGAGGACCACCAAAGGACAGAAACACAAATAGCAGGGGGGGGGGGGGACACAAAAGACCCAGACTACTACAAAAATAAATGTCTCTAGAATGGTGTGGAAGTTTTATCTGGAATCTGTAGCACTGTGTGCTGCAATCAGCTCTACTGATGGAGTCTCTGAGAGTGGCAGGTGTGGATAGGCCATGTAATGATGCATTCAGCTCACATGACAGAAGCATCAGTGGTCCAGGATCCGAAGGTTTCCAGACACAATTTTATTTTCCAACAAGGAACCAGCCGGAATGTCGATTCTGTCTCCGTGGTTAGCTATGATGATGACAGTTCCCTGGCGAGGATAGAAGAATAATCATGCTAGATTTTTACCATATTTAAGAGCAAAAAACCTTGCTGTACTGAGTGGTCCTGTCTTGGGTCTATAATCTCTCACAAGTGAGACTGTAACTAGTGTGTATTCTGTTATGGTTTGTCAGTGTCTGCAATGACTGGACTTGAGAACCACTGACAAACAGTTCCATTAGTTGCCCTGCATCTAGCTTTTTTTTATTTTTTATTTTTTATTGAAGAATGGGTCTGGCCGGAACAGCCTCTTATATTTTAAAGAGGGAATCACCATTTACAGTGAAAAAAATGTTTAAAACAAGGCTCTATCTTTGTGAAGGATTTCTGTCCAAAGACTTTTTTACTGTAGCTTAGGAGGATGTTCTCATTTACAGTAATCTTGAAATCACATTGAAACTATTTATCCACTGGCCATGTCTTGAGCAATTAAATATTGGTTACTAATCTCTGGTGTATAATAAACCAATAGTCCACATACTCAATTCCTGCAGAAATCTCTGCCACCATTGATGTTCAACTTGAACTAGTAGAAACTGCCTGATTGCAGAATCTATTTCACATGTTTTCATGCTTTAAGCGGTTGCCTACCGAGCCCCTTAAAGGACAAGGAGGACATTTATTTTCTGAAATAGTTTTGTGTTCCCTCGCAAAAGTTTTGCGTTCACTCTGCATTATTTTGGATTCTCTCACAATAAATTAACCATGGTTTTACTATAAAATTACCATGTTTTTTTTGTTTGGGGGGGGGGCGGTTGGCAGAAAAAATGGTTTGGATACAACTAATCATGACTTTACTTCTTATATTGTCGTAAATACCATGGCTAAACAGTGGTTACTATAGTAAAACCATGGTTAATTTTCATAAGGGTTAACCATGGTTTTACTACAGTAACCACATTTAAACTATTGTATTTGTAGTAAAAGCATAGTAACCACAAAATTATTATTTTTAGTACCAAAGTTTTCATTTTCCTGTATTATCACTATGGTTTTACTAAAAATATGGTTGAACCATAGTTCTGTGGTTACGTAAAACATTTTGTGGGGGAACGCAAAACTATTGCGAAGGGACGTAAAACTTTTTGTGGGAGAACACAAAACTATTGCGAAGGGACGCTTAACTATTGCAAAGGAATGCAAATTTCTCTCCCTGTCCTCCAAGGTGGTCCATAGTTGCCTGCTCTTACCTTCAGAGAGACATGCTTTCCGAAGGTCACATCACCAGACACCGTCAAGTGATCCAACTCCAGCATGTCTGGAATGCTCTCGAATCGTGTGAGATATTCCTGAACCTGAAAAACAGATAACATCCCCACAAGGAACTCGATTAAAATGATTAAATAAGGTCTTTTTCACATCAAAAATGACCAAAGTAGTATTCTGGCAGGGACTAAGAAAGTTACCATAAAGATATAAACACTTATATGTGTGAAGCAATATCAATTTTACGCTAAATAAAGTGGCCATTGTTATTAAGCACATTCTAGGTAACATATAAAGAACGCTAATTTATCACACTATAGGTCAAAGTAAATACATGTTCAAGTTGTCTTTACAAAGCAAAGAGAACCGGGGGTAACAAATTTGACACAGCATCTAATCACATACTGTTTACTGCAGTCATTCTTTCTATGGGTGTGTGTAGATGACAATTATGCAATGCAGTATATAATTTTCATGTTTCTTTTAGGGTACAATGGTGATACGGTGAAATCCAGTAAATATTTGAGTTGCCAACCCTGAGTTTACCATTAGTCCTCTATGTGGTGAGTCAGAAACATATTGATCCATATATTAAATCCATGATTCCTTAACTTTACGATGATAGTTTGTCTTGTGGCATATAGCCAGAGCATAAGATGCAACTACAAGAAGGAATCTCTACTGGCAAGTTTAGCAAGCACCTAAAGATGCAGTAAGATGACACTCCTGTATGTAAACTTTGAATGTAACAATCAAGTAAACACACACACCTTAGATTCAGAGATGCAAGTTATGGAAAACATTTCTTGAAAAAAAGAGAGTATAACTGCACAACTCAAAATATAGGCTCTTTTATTTTTCTTACCAACGTTTCGGCAGTCAGCCCTTTTCAAGTTATTCCTGTATGTAAAGTAATTTGACCATGCTTACACACAGCAGGTATGGCTGTCCTTGATTAGAGAGAAACACTATGGATTTTGAATATACACTCATTGAGCAGTTTATTAGGGACACTATGGTCCCAAAAAAGTTCCCGACATGGTCTTCTGCTGTTGTAGCCCATCCGCCTCAAGGTTTGATGTGTTGTGCATTCTGAGATCCTATTCTGCTCACCACAATTGTACAGAGTGGTTATCTGAGTTACTGTAGCCTTTCTGTCAGCTCAAACCAGTATGGCCATTCTCCGTTGACCTCTCTCATCAACAAGGTGTTTCCGTCCACAGAACTGCCGCTCACTGGAATTTTTTTGTCTGTTTCTGGCACCATTCTGAGTTACCTTTAGAGATTTTTGTGCGTGAAAATCGTAGGAATTCAGCAGTTACAGAAACCCTCAAACCAGCCCATCTGGCACCAACAATCATGCCACGGTCGGAATCACTGAGATCATGTTTTTTCCCCATTCTGATGGCTGATGTGAACATTAACTGAAGGTCTTGACCAGTATCTGCATGATTTTATGCACTGCAGCCACGTGATTGGCTGATTAGACAATCGTATGAATAAGTAGGTGCACAGGTGTTCCTAATAAAGTTCTCAGTGAATGTATTTGTTGTATAGTATATGCTTTCTTTAGGTTAAGTACCTTGGTGAAGGAGCTGCCCAGTTTGACGTGAGGAGTAGTGGGAAACTCGCGCTTCTCGCTCATGGTCAGAGAGCCCGCCTCCAGGCTGTACAGGTTGGACATGACCAATAGGAGGTCAGATGTGGTTTTGACAGGCAGAAAGCGGCTGCGGGGCACGTTGATGCCCAGAGCATTATCAAAGCACTTGATGGCAGCGCCCACTGCAGTCTCCAGCTGAATTACATTCAGACCCCCATCTAGAGTCTAAGAAAAAGAGAGATAAGAGAGCACAAATTCATGAATACACATGATCTTCAGTTCAGTCATGAAAATGTACATGGTGCAAGCTGATAGGTCCTTGACTTGTAAACAGACAGCCAATGAACTCACGTAATCCCTCTTTGTCTAGATTTTTAATTGTCTTGCCTCAGTAAACTTCTGGTAAGCCGTCTCATTGTAGCACACTATAAGTGTGTTCCCACTGAACCCCTCCTCTTCTCCAGCCTCACTTGTCTAGATCAACTTGTTCTGCAGCTGCGAAAGCAGATCTAGTCCAACATTATGCCTACTAACTTGTCAAATCAATAAAAATATTTCAAGTTACAGACAAAGTTACAAACGGAAATGCTACATACAGCCACATCTATTTATAACTTAACTCTAACTATAAACTTTTTTTCTCTGGGCTTTTACGCCTTATACTGTATATTTGGTATGTGAGTAACACAATACTTATTGTATTCTACTTGAGAACTTTCTGATCTATATGATGTTTTGACCATATGTTTGACATTATGGTGTACAGTAAATAATCCTATTTCATAAATTATGAAAACGGAATACGTCTAATTTGTCAGCAAATTAAGAAGCACCTTTTCAGAGCTGGTTATACTGCCCATGTGCATTGTAAATTCCAGCTTCTAAGCTTTAAAACGACACCAATTTTGTGTTGGTCAAGCGAGTAGTTATTGATAGACTTGATTTCTTTTTTCTTTTCTTTTATTTGGCATGAAGAAAAGTACAACAAAATATTGATTCATTATTATTTAAGTGACTCAAGAGCAAGGATACAGTATATGTCAATACATCAATCATGTTATCTCTGCATGGCAGAAAGCAAGTATAATAAATATTATGTACCTAAATATCAACATGTTCACATACTTCAACAAATTTTTAATGCTACAACAAATTAATAAATACTTTTGAACTTTTGTTTATTAATTAAATTAATAGTTATTTCAGAAATGAAGACATTTTCTCTTAATACACTAGCATTTTGGCTGTGTACTCGCAGAATGATGCGGACACACCAGCCTACAGTGTAGGTTCGACGCAGTTTTGTTTAGCAAGTGGGTTTGATTCAGAAGTGAGCTCTCTGCAAAGGAGACTGTTGCAGCACATTTTTACAGGGTCTCCTGAGGCCTGATGAAAGAATATTCAATATATATAATGAATGAACTTAAAAAGGTATGTTTGACAATGCTTTTAGTGTAACTATGCTGACATCAAATTGCATATTTATTTTTCTTACCATGTTCCATCTTTTGATTACAATAATCTCTATGCATTTTTGTGTGTGTGTCTTTGGAGGGTGGGGTTTGGGAAAGAGGGGGAGTGTCTAAATCAAGAGCTAAGTCTGGTGGAAGTTCCAGAATGGCTAACATCACATACAGCACCTTTACAATGTAATTGTGAGAGACAGAATTAACGGCAAACCAAAAGAACAAATTGAAAAAGAACAGAAACTGAAATGTCTGGATTATGTTTGATGCGAGACAAAATGGCTTCAGTGAGACAACCTCTAATGTCATTTTTTATGTTAAAATACTTGTAAGTGTTAACACTATGGCTCTGTGGCGCTTTCAAAATATTGCTCTGTTTGTTTGAGCATCCCGACCAGCCCACACAGCAACATTGGCTCAACCAGTGGCATGAGACGGGACTCTCTTTTTGGCCGACTAATGGAAGACTGGGGCAGTGTTTGGGAAACATGTTTTAAAACATTATGTTTGCAATTCTGTTTAGTGATGCTAATAGCACACAAATTAAAGCAATATTTCAGGTTCCATACAAGTAAATCTCAATCTACAGCATTTGTGGCATAATGTTAATTACCACAAAAATTTATTTTGACTCGTCCCTCCTTTTCTTTAAAAAAAGCAAAAGTGTGTGTTACAGTGAAGCACTTACCAATGGAAGTGAATGGGGCCGATCAGTAAACATACATAAAATACTCACTGTTTCAGAAGTGTAACACATAAACAAAATGTGTGTTGTTAACATGATTTTAGTGAGATAAAATAGCTTACTACCAATTTTACAACTTTGTTGCCATGATGATGTACCAACATAAACCCTAAAACCACCGTAAAAACAACTATTTAAACAACATGACAGCTCAATTAATTAACACCAGTTTTAACAGAAGAATTCAGAACTTTTATAACATCAGCCTATAAAAGTTTCACATTTCTGCCTTTAAACCCTTTGAAAAAAATTAAAAAAAAGTGAAAAAATATTGGCTTTATTCACTTCCATTGCCTTACTGTAACCTGATTTTTGGTTTTGTTAAAGAAAAGAAGGCAAGAGTCAAAAATATGGTGGAATATTTATAAAGAAAAGAAAATTCAAAACAGATACACACTCACAATCACACACACTCAGAAAAAAAACCTCTTAAAGCTCCCACATTGTCGCAAGACCTCACAAGATCACAAGATCATCACATTAGCTTCGTCAGAAAGCCAAAATTCCAATGCCTGTTTGCATCGTAAGCATATTAGAACAGCTTCAGTGTCTTCCAGAGACTTTACTTTGATGGGAAACAACACAGTGCTTTAATGTTCACAGAGGTAGTAACACCAGGTTTTCAAAGCTCAAATTCACCTCTCACAGTGTTCAGGGTGCTTTAAAATGGGCATATTTAGGCTACTGCGTAGGAAGACTTGAACTAGACAAATTCAAACAGAAAGGACAATCATTTCCCTTTGGCTTACTTCTGTAAAAATACATGCAAAAATGAAACAGGATACTTTCTGCATTTATTAATTTTTTTGCCAACACACAAAAGGCAAAACATACAAGATTTTTCTGAAATCTGTCCTTTTCCTCAAATCTTCCCTTTCAATCCAATGAGTCCTGGTTTTCAACTGCTGTATTTTCTTACCTTAGGGTTGACTATGATCTCCATGTCCATGGCGTTTTGTTCCTGTAGTCTTTTTATGGCAGACAGGGAGACCCATAGGTTGTTGGTGTTGAAGATCTTAAACTTGGTGACCGATTTGAATTCATCTACATGAGCCTTCGGAACCTGTGCGATCTCCAGTAACCGAAGCTTACCGTCGTACTGAATGAGTGTACCTCCCTGGAGAACACATGAAAACACAACACAAGATAAGCCTCCAGTACTACACAATGGACTACTTGCACTGAGCCTTATGACATACTTCTGCATGGAAATAAAGTGGCTTTTAAAAGTGCAGACATTTTTAGAGACAGGAGAAGAAATATTCTAAATATTACTGTGTACAGTGTCTTCAAAATTCTGTGAAAAACATGGTATACACTCCATGTGCATTTCACCATATCTCCTCAAGCAGAGGTCTGTAGCAGACATTTAACCACAGATCAGCTTGAACCACAAATGACAGAACGTTGAAGGAGACTAGTAAAGGGTGTCAGCACCAGTGCTCTTTGAATGAAACAACTAAATGCTTCCAATACTGCAATGCTTTCTAAAATTGCTCCATTCTCTTCTGAGTGATTTTAAAAGCCTGATCAAAGTAAGAGAATGGCTAATGCATTCATAAATCAATCCATCTGGGACATTTAACCAAAGTAATTTGCAATCATTGTACGGTGGAAGTTAAAGCTTAACAGGTATGAAATATCATCAATGAATAAAACATGCGTTAATGATACGACCAGATTTCTGCAGTTTATACAGTGGCAAGAAAAAGTATGTGAACCCTTTGGAATTACCTGCATTTATGTATACATTTGTCTTAAATATGGTTTGATCTTCATCTAAGTTACAATAATGAACAATCAATCTGTTTTAACTGATAACTGATTTATTTAATATATCATTCAAACATTCACAGAATAGGTTAGGAAACAGTATGTGAACTTAGGCTAATGATGTCAACAAAAGCTAATTGTAGTTAAGTTGGCAAACCTGGCATCCAATTAATGAAACATGATTGGATTTGTGGGTTAAAGCTACATTGACATATACAAAGCACTCAAACATTTTGAGCTTGCTGTTCACAAGAAGCATCTGCTGACATGGACCATACCTCACAAAAAAGAGATCTTAGAAGACGTACAATCAAGAATTGTTGCTTTGCATAAAGCTGGAAAGGATAACAAAGTTATCTCCAAGAGCTTAGATATTCATCTGTCCACAGTTAGACAAATTGTCTAAACATGGAGATGATTTAGTACTGTGGCTACTCTCCCTAGAAGTGGCCGTCCAGCCAAGATGACTCAAAGGGCATACCGCAGAATGCTCACAAAGGGAAAAAAAAGAACCTTAGAGTGACAGTCAAAGACTTAAGGAATCATTGGAACTGGTTAACATCTCTGTTAATGAGTCTACTATACAGAAAACATCAAACAGGCATGGTGTCCGTGACGGAAGCTGCTGCTTTCCAACAACAACATTGCTGCACGCCTGTTTGCTAAAGACCACCTTGACAGACACTCCACAACACTACTGGGAAAATGTTTTGTGGACTGATGAAACTAAGGGTGAATTGTTTGGGAAGAACATGCAACACATCATATGGTGTAAAAACAACACCGCATACCAACATGAGTTTTGGGGCTGCTTTGCTGTTTCGGGGCCTGGACAGCTTGCCATGATCAATGGAAAAATGAATTCCCAAGTTTATCAAGATATGTTACAGGAGTCAGAGCCATAGCCTAGCGGGCTCATGACATGTGGTGCTGATGTATCTCGGGTGACCCGAGTTCAAGTCCCAGCTCGTGAGGTCATTTCCCAATCCCATTCCCACTCTTCTCCCCTGTCATTTCCTGTCTCCTACAAAAGATATTCTACAGGATAATTTAAGGGTGGCTGTGTGCCAGCTGAAATCAGCCTAAAAATCTAATTAAATCCATAACAGAATGGCTTCAAAAAAAGAAAATCCACCTTTTTGATTGGCCCAGTCAAAATCACATTGTGTTTGTCTATATTTGTGACTTTGGTAAAGATGAGATCACATTTTATGTCCAATTAATGCAGAAAACCAGCTATTTCCAAAGGTTTCACATACTTTTTCTTGCCACTGTTTGTTTACTTTATTATTCAAGAGCTGAGTGTAGCTACATTTGGAAAGGAAAAAAAATATGTTTAGAGGCATATGAGCAAATTAAAAATCTTTTGGTTCCTATATTTCAATTGACATCCCAATGTGTTGGCACCCAGACCTCTAATCAGTGAATTTAACAATGCACAAACAATACTGCCTCACCTTCACATCTGCTCTGGTCTTGTCTGTGACCTCCATTATGAACTCGCAGCGTTTGCCGTTGGGCTGGCTCACCAGGTGATTCAGTATGTATAGGTCTACGGTGGCGCCCAGGTTATCAATGTTGGAGACAAAAATGTACTCCTTCCCTTCAGCAATGAGCTGCTCCAATACACCAGAGTTAAAAAAGCTGGCATAAATGTCACCGTGACCAGGTGGATACCACACATCTGCATTCTCTCCTGTCATACCCATGTCCTTAGCAACCGGCAACAACGATTCCTTATTTATCCGTGGATACCTGTAAAGACAAGTAGCAATGATGGAAGTACAGTAGATAATATCAGGGCTTTATTGGTTTCCACTTCAAACAATATATTCTTTATTTTCTCTGCCAGTTTCAAACATTTCCAAAACACAAAACAAAATGTCACATTAGGAATCTTACAATTTTTTTGTATTGTGAAATTAATTTCAAGACAAGCACATTTTAACCCTCAGGTCATAGAGTAATGAATTTTTTTCTTTTGATTTTTCAGGTAAAATGTGACGGACATGTATTCTCCCTAATGCTGTTAAAACAAACAATTAAAGCAGTATAGATCTGTAATATGAGCCATGATATCGGTTTTCAATCATAATAATAACTATTGTATTACTGTATTAGTGAGCATTTCTATTTTGGTGTGTCTCTTTTGTTAATTAACAATAAAAGTATCAGGTCAACCATACAAATAGTCGTAAAATTAAGCATAGATATCTAAAAAAACAAAAGAAGAGACATCGATAAATTCTTAATAAGAAGTGTAAATGCCAATATACACAAACAACTCAAAAACATGGATGAAGTTGCTCTGTTATAAAGTGATAAAACACTTCAAACCTTTAAAATATTCTGCAAACATGTGTAAGAAAAAAAACACTGCTTATAAAATGTAAATGTGTTTTCAGAGGGGCTCTAAAATCTGCTCTCATTCCTGCATTACAGGCCTATTCAGGTCAAAATGAAGCCAGGGAAATGAGAGGGGGAGCTTCATCAGAAGCTCATATATCCTCCTCTTTATTCTTTCATCACTTTGTCTCTTTTCCCCAGTTCATGAGTTTCAGTTGTAACCAGGACTGAATTTGAAGCGTCTTTCAGCACTTTATACTGAATAAGACATGTAACCGTATCCCAGGAGCATCTGTTGGCTTTGAGATACATTTCTGCTCTGACGACTCTATAAAATATTAACGTATCCCCATTATTGTGTCAAAACGTCATCAATCTTTAACTTGTTTTTAGAAAAACTTGTTAGTGAAAAGGTCAGTACAGGCTAAGGGTCAGTAGCACACATCATGAAGGAGACTAAATTCAGCTTTTTGTTTCCTGCTGTGTCTGTGACAAATCACTAAATAACAGAGTGTGTCTTTGCTTAGAGGTGTTTGTGATTATGTGGTTTCATCAACTGTGGCATTATGCCTTCAAAATACATACACTGAAAAAATGTTTTTCATTTTTGTTTTCCAGTAAAAATATCTAAACATCCTTCAGACAAGATACATTTTCTGAGGCAAAAATCACATAAAATAATAAGTCTTGTTTTCTGAAAACGGACACAATTTTTTTAGGTTTATGCTTATAAAAAGATCTGAAAATAGGGTAAGCAAAAAATAAACTTTAAACAAGAAAATATATATTTGCCAATGGGGTAAATAACCTTGTTTTTACATTGAATTAAGCATAAATCTCACAAAATGTTGGTAGATTTATATGACAACAACTATAATATCTTACATAATTTTGATCTGCAAGTAAATGTATCATGTTTTAAGGATGTTTAGATATTTTGATTGGAAAACATGACAAAATCACTGAATAAGAAATTGATTGCCGTGTAACTGTTCTTGCGTGTTAATACCTGCTCTGGTTGAAAGTGTGTATCTTGACTCTGTGGTGTGTGTATTTCTGTAGGATCTTCTTGGTGTCTTCCTCCGTGTTGAAAGAGTTCATAAGCACCAGTGGAACATCAGCATTATATGTTTTATTCAAGTGCTGAAAAGACCAAAGAAAAACAAATAAACAGCTTAATAAACTTAAAGGAATATTTCAGGCTTAATAAAAGTTCAGCTCAATCGACAGCATTTGTGGTATCATGTTGATAACAAAAAAAATAAATAATAGAAATAAGAAAAAACAAAGACTTCTCTCTCCTTCTCTTTTTTTCTGATTAATAATTTTTTATTGATTCACATCAAAACAAAACATATATACACAGAATAAACAACTAACCCCCATTATCACCCCTCTCAATCCCCAACCCCACCCTGGCCCCCAACAACATCTCAGTGGTCGTACATGATTATAGACACACAAATAAATAAATAAATAAATAATAATCATCACACATCCAGCAACGTCAGTTATCCGCCCCATTTCTCCACAAACAAGTTCAATTTCCTCAGTCTTCTAAATGACCCTTCTTCAAAGGCAGCACTGAAATGAGAGTGCTCCAGCCAACCACCATCCCCTTAAATGTATCTGTCTGGCGATCATGACACTCGTTAAGACCCAACTCTTTATGTGTCTATTCTCAACATTGATGACCGCCCCATCACCCAAAATACAGAGTCTGGGGCAAAATGAAACCCGGGTGCCCAATATATCACACACAAAACTATGAACCTTCAACCAAAACTCCTGGATCTTAACACACCCCCAAAAGACATGGGTTATGTCTCCATCCTCTGATTGGCATTGCCAGCAGGTGGGTGTGTCTTTAAGACCAAGCCTATACAATCTATAGGGGGTCCAATAGAATCGATGTAAAATCTTGAATTGCATAAGGTGCACCCTTGCATATCTAGATGCAGACTTGACATTTTTTAGAATCCTAGCCCACACTCCCTCCTCCAATACCAAGTTTAAATCTTTCTCCCATAATCTCTAGAGAGAAGTTGAAGATACGCCCCCCAGACTCTGAATTAGCAGGGAGTAATACACTGATGCCTCATAACCTTTTCCAAAAGCAGTAATCACCACTTCCAGAGTATCTGCCGCTTTAGGGGGGTGTATGCTACTCCCAAAAATAGTACAGAGCAGGTGGCATTGCTGTAAATATCTAAAGAACTGAGTTCTGGGAATCCCAAAATGTTGAACCACATTTTCAAAGGATCTCAACACTCCGCTCTCATATAGGTCACTGAGTTTAGTAACCCCCCTCACAATCCACCAGCAGAAAGGGGACTTATTAACAAATAATTTGGGGTTCAGCCATAAGCTTGAGGCAACATTTAAATTAATGTCTGAATTAAACACTCTGGACACTTTTGTCCATACCGAGTGCAAATGCGAGATAACGGGGTGTAATTTAACTTCTCCGGTTAGTTTGATAGAAAGGCAAATAGGGGCAAGAACTTCCTGTTCAATACAAAACCATGGAGGGGCTCTCTCAGGTGGAAGTGACCAATGAGCCAAATATCTGAGAATTAATTCATAATAATAAAACAAAATCTTGGGTAGGCCTAGCCCACCTTTGTCAATAGGCCTATGCAGCTTACTGAAATGTAATCTGGGACGTTTCCCATTCCAAATGAAGGGCTTTACTATGCTATCAAATTGCTTGAAATAAGAGAGGGGGACATCTATAGGGAAAGACTGTAGCAGGTAGTTGAATTTTGGAATACAATTAATGTTAATAACATTAACCTTCCCAATCATTGATAAAACTTTTGATGTGACGAAAAACTTTTTAGTAAAGGGTCAAAATTAACTCAAACTAAACCACAAAAATTTGCTGGGAATAAAATACCCAAATACTTAATGCCCTGTTTAGGCCACAGAAAGGCGCCTAGCTGAAAAGCCATTATTGGGCAGTACACTGTCCGAGCCAAAGCTTCAGATTTAGACTTAACTCTGTATCCCGAGAATTTAGAAAAGGAATTAATAATTCTGTGGAGGCAAGGCATAGATCTAGAAGGGTCAGAGATGAATAATAAAATATCTGCGTAAAGCAGAAGCTTATGCGCCACACCTCCCACCATCACCCCTGGAAAATCATCCTCCTTTCTTATCGTGGCTGTTAATGGTTCCAGGGCAAGACAGAACAATAATGGGGAAAGAGTAAAATAAAATAATCTGAAATTAATCCATTTGACTTACTCATTCCATTGACTTTATGAAGGACAATGCTTGTTGAGGACAAGTAAATACTTTGCGGCCATCCTTAGCATCTATTCTCAATTTGGCCAGGAACATCAGTGCAAAAGCGACCTTCTGTTGATGTAAGAGTTTCTTGCATTCCTTGAATCGATCACGTTTCTCTCTTGTCGATTCTGCAAAGTCTGGGAACTTGTGGTTCTTCCAAGAAAGCCTTCCTTTACGCCTCGCCTCATCTAACATAAGATCTTTATCGTATGACTTCAGAAATTTGGCCAGAATTGATTGGGGCCTGTCTCCCTCTGCGGATCGCCGAGCCGGAACCCTGTGAGCTCGCTCAATTTCCAGCTCATGGCCTGTTATGCCGAGCAGACTCGGAAAGAGCGCATCCAGAAATTCCACCATATTTTGACCCTCTGCTCACTCAGGAATTCCAACAATTCAGACGTTGTTTCACCGATTACGATTCTCAAGATCTTCCAACTTTTCCCAAAGGCATTCCAAGTCTGCCTTGGTCGCTAGCGGATTAGCAGTTAATTCCCTCTCCGATGACTCCAGATAAGTGATCCGTTTCTTAACATCTGCCACTTTTGTAACCAACTCAGTGAATTTCATCTCCATGGCAGCGATTGATTGACGTATTACAGCAAGATCCTCCAAGTCAGCAACGACCTTTGTCAGCATTGCCGACATTTTCGACAGTTGACGCTGAATCTCTTTCACCTCACTGGCCAAACTGAGTCCCGGGCTTGTGGCCTGCTGCTCAGGGGCTTCAGCTTGAGCACGTAAGTGTCTTTTAATGTCACCAGAGCCAGAGGATTTTGAATTCTTTGACATATTGGCTTCGTAGAACCGTTATGGAACAGGGTGTATCGAATCTCACTGATTTATAACACAAAAAGTATTAAAACTAGCAAAGTGCGCAGAGCTCGCTGCTCACACGTCCGACCTGTGCATGGCGCCACAACTCCTCTCTCCTTTTCTTAACAAAAAAAAATTTAAAATCTAAAATCTGGGTTACAGTGAGGCACTTTTGAATGGGACAAATTTTTGGAGGGTCATGTTTTATCTATTAACACAGTAAAACAACTAAAATAGCTCTGAACTCACAATGTTTCGTATCAAAAGTGAGATTTTACATTGATTCGGACCAAAGCTTGAAAGGTTCAAAAGGTCAGACACACTTTGGAGCATCTGTTTTAACTGTGTGAGAATGAGTTCTAGATTATTCTGGTTTGAGGTTAATATTGCATATAAATGTAGAGCAACTGAGGATATTGTTTAGACAACTACACTGTGAATATGTGATCTTTTATACCAGTGTCAAACTGTTGATACACTGTCTGCAATAGATTCAAACATCTTTCCTATCTAGTCTCTATAGTTGCACTGGTGAGATTAACAATAATTAATCTGTATGAAGAATCATTTAATGTTGCTACATTCTGGATTCTCTACCTTTCTGAATTATCATTCTAGCATTTAAGTGTAATTTTAAGATAAAGTTTACATCTAATCCAAGACACCAAATTGAGCAGTACCAGTAATTCTTTAAATGTTTTCAGACTCTATGCTAAAAAGACATATGTGTCCAAATTAGTGCCCGACCGATATATCGGTCGGCCGATATTAGCCTTTCACCGATATATCGGTATCGGCGTATATTTGACCGATATGCGCAGATATGAAAACTTTTATTCAGAACATATAATGCAGAAAACAATGCTTTAGAATTGGTGTCATTATGTAGTTTGTCCAGCAGAGTGCGCTCTGACTACATTGTTTACAGAGCTGACTCTGAGCTGATGGTGGTTCTGCAGGCGGTGCAGAGTTGAGCGGTCTCTTCTCGGTAAGTTGGTAACTAGTTTGTGAAATACATACTGGAAAGTTATTAAACAATGACCCCATAATTTTCCCTTTTCAATATAATGTTAACCCTGTCCCTGACAACCATGTCACTCATGTCTGTTTTCTGCTAGCCAGCTATAGTATAAAAATATGTTTAAGAAAGCAGCCTTCTGAGTACCTTTGCATAGTCATATCGGTGCAAAATCAGTGAACAATCCACATAGAAAAGGTCTGTTTTCATTCCAGCTCAAAAATTAATTATATCGGCCACCATATTGGTAATCGGTGAATTTTTCACCTCTAAAATCGGTATCGGTCTCAAAAATCCCATATCGGTCAGGCTCTAGTCCAAATGTATGCAAATGGCATTCAATGTAGCACAAACTAACATGACTTATTTTAAACAACCTACGAAAACTCACATCAAGCAGTAAATAATGGGTTTAATTTCCCTTTTGTTAAAGGTACCTGTCTAAATAACTACAAAGTTCTCACAAACATTGTTTAAATGGCTAAGAAATATGAATTGCACTATCCTCTTTCATAAACTGTTTTGACAGATTTTAGTTAGTTTCCTATAACAAAAATATGCCCATAAATTCAAGCCAAAGAGGAGCCAAATGGAATAAATTGGCCTGAGGGCTCGCTAGGGGCCTGCCAAGCACAGAAACTGCAGCCTGTATTTCTGTGGGAGAAAGACAGATTACCCATTTACATCTACTAATAGGCCTTATTCAATGAGGGGGATATCTGACGACATGAGGCAGGTAAACAGCCTGCCGAAGAGACACTAAGCTGAGTGTTCTTCAGCAAGGACGTCCCACAGGGCTCAGTACTGGGACCCCTGCCTTTTTTCCCCTCTTCCCCAGAACACAGCCCTGTCTGTTTGGGTTTCACCCTCGGTTCTCTTTCATGCTCACTAGCTACCTATCTTTCAATCCATGGTGCTGGGAATAAAAACTCGCTCAGAGCCCACTGTTTGTTGCTGTTGGTTAAAATGCTCTCTCTGTATAAACAATGGAATGTGTCTGCATTTTTCAGCTGTAGAAGAGGAGAGAGAGAAGGGAAGGACTGTGGAAAATATGTTTGTGATTTAAGACTTGTGGGTGGAGGTCTACTCGCTCTCTTCCAAATCACTCAGACCTCATGTTGTTCCAAACCCGTATTTCAAAAAACCTTCTTCAACCTCAGACACTATTCACTTTCATTGCATCTTTTTTACCATACAATTAAAGTGAATGGTCACTAAGGCTGACGTTCTGCCTAACATTACCTTTGTGTTCCATAGAAGAAACAAAGTCATATGGTTTTGGAACAACATAAGGGGGAGTAAATGGTGACAGAATTTTAAATGTTGGGTGAACTATCTGTTAGGAGGCTTGGTAGGGACACCAGCATACCAGCATCCAAAACACAACATATGCTGGTGACCAGCACCACTGGTCTTTTCAACAAGGTACAATGTCTTGAGGTCCACAATCAAACACAGCACTGCAACTATTGGTGCAGTTAGACAAACCTCAATCTGTTGGACGGTCAGATCCAGGAAAGTGTTCTCGTTACGAACACTAATGAGGCTTTTGGGCCCTTTGCAGCCCATGCTGGTTCCCAGACCTCCATTCAGCTTCACCACCACCAGCTTGTTAAGACTATCTGCTATGTTGCCCGGGATACCCTTTGTCTTGATTTTATCATATGGCTGGATCTGAAACACAGAGAAGAACAAACAACAGTTGTTTACAGCTACCAATAAGAGTAGTACTCTCAGCTCTGTTAAACACATTTTACAGTATCTAAATCCATTACACATTATTTCCTCAAATATCAGCACATATCCTGAGGTTTATATTATATAAGAGAATGATACATTCAGTGTGCACAATGTATTTTCTGTGACATCTAAATTTCATCCAGATGCATTTTCACTGTCTCATGAAGTCATGTTCTACAAAGGATCCGACTATGGGGTCAGAGTGTTGAGGTCAGATAAATCACCAGAGAGTTTATTACGATCAGGTCTGCGGTCAGTTTTCCAGTAGAGCTGGGCGATAGGTCAATATAATCGGATATTAACGATATCTGACAAATACTCCAATGTCGATTACGACGGTCATAGACAGATGATGATATACTATATTAAATAGTAGCCCAGTAGTTATCATGCACTTACATTTTTAGATACTAATCAAATTATTAAAATGTCAAATACATTACGGATTAAAGAGGCTGGTTGCATGTTCATTTTTCACTGCTGACATATTCCATAGCGGTTATAACCTACTTTCTAGACTCAGACATGAACTGAAACAAATACGCTATTGCTTAGATATTAGATAAAAACAGCACATATATTAGAAATTTCATAATTAAAGAAATACAGCCTGGTGAGAACAGATATCATTATGAAATGTCATTAAGGCAAAAATAACGATTGAACGAACATTTTATTTTTGTATTTTATTTTTATTCAATATCATTTCATTTTATTCAAAACTTATTCAAAGGAAATTCAGAAGATATTCATTGATCATCTGGAGTCGCATGGATTACTTTTATGCTGCCTAAATGTAACTTTTGGACCGTCAAAGTGCTGGCACACGTGTACATCCATTATAAGGACCTGACAGAGCTCTATCTTCTTCTAAATATCTTCATTTGTGTTCTGCTGAAGAAAGACAGTCAATGTGTTTAACGTCACTGCTGAAAAGCAGTGCGTGTATTTTATGTGCTGCTGAAAAGCACCCCATTTTGTGTGACACTGAAAAGTGTGTGTAAAATAAATGTCTCACGGATGTTTACATGGCTCCTGCTTCCTCCTCCTTCAAGAAAGATAGAGATCTGCCACAATGCTGTAAAAAATATATTGTTCATTGTTTGTTCATGATACCTAATGCATTAACTAATGTTAATGAATGGAACCTTACTGTAAAGTGTTGCCGAAAACTTCTGAAATTGCAGGCATGGAATTAAACTATGGTTTTCTTTTATAAAGTACCTTACAATTTGCTTAGGGAAAGCAGTTGATAAAAAAAAGATGAAAGTGATTCAATCATAAAATAATACAAAAACACATTCACCTTTAACAAATTTTTTTAGTTCTATTTCATTTTCTTTAGGCAACATTAACTGCATTAATGAAACACAATACAAAAACAAATCCGATGAGAACACAGCATTAATTGTGGAACACAAGGAAATTTATTTGGCATACACCTAATAGAAAAACTGGTGTTTTCTATTCATTCAAGCACAGACTAAGTGAAGTAAACAAACAAACTATTGAAGCTGTTTTATGAAAGTAGAAATTATGTGGGTTGTGTTGAACTTTCTTGAAGTAATATTTTATTTATATTTAAATTATTATTATTATTATCATTATTATTATTATCATCATGTTTACATTTATAATTGTCTTAATGATCTAAATTTGCATTGGTAATTTTCCTCCTGTTGTTGTATAGACGGATACTTATGTCATGGTGGAGGAAGTTGGAGACGGTAAATGTTTGGATTTGGGGAGGTGGTTATATAGGATTTTGTTTTTACCATTTTGTTATTTTAATTGCTTTTCTGTTTCATTTGAAGTTTAATTTGAATTTAGAAAAATATATTTGGTTTAAGTTATCCGTGTTTCATTAAATAAATGTCCATGGCCTAACCTGAAAGGCAGACACACAAACAATAGTTCAGTCATGACAACTCTTAGAAATAATTCTCATTTTTCAGGTAGGTAATACGTTTATATCGGGGTGCCCAACCTTTTTTGGACCAAGATCTACTTTTAATTTTGTCAGTGTGCCAAGATCTACCAGTCCAAACAGAAAGCCACTGTCACTACTCATAGCTTATCTACATATTTAATATGCACAAAACAAACAGAAAAGTAGGCCTAATCCAGATATAATAAAACATAGCCTAGTTCTAATTAGAAAAGTGACAAAGTTATTTCTCTAACTTAGTGGGACCTCTGGCACAGCAGGCCACAAGGTGATCATCTGTCATTGTAGATCTGTACTTTGACTTGATGATTTTCATGTGAGAGAAAGCACACTCACACAAATAGGCTGATCCAAAAAGTGCTGTCAATTTGAAAGCACATCTTCTGAGGTTGTGATACTTTTGTTCAGGCAGTAAGTTCCAGAACTCTCCATTCATGCCAGGTGTTGCCCTGGATTTGATCTCAATGTCATTTTGCAGTATGAGAATCTCATTCTCAACAGCAGAGCTATCCAAGTGGAACATTGATATGATTTTGGAGGCAATACAATCCACATCAATACTTGGCCCAAATGGAAAACACAGATAGCTGGCAACAGGCTCGATGGATGAAAAGTCTGTAAAGCGCCTCTCAAATTCGAACAAGATGCTCTGAACTTGCTCCTCATAATGTGCACTGTCAAGCTGCACAAAGTCTTTGCCCTGACTCTGAAGTTCTGCCTGCATGTGAGGAAAGTTCCGCAGGTCACTGTGTTGCAGCCTACTGTGACAGCAGTTGTAGCTTGCTTTTACATGTGTTCACTGAACTGATCATGTTGATTACATGTTTATCTTTACCCTGCAGCTCTAAATTAAAATCATTCAGCAGGTCAGTGAGATCGGTCAGGAACGCTAAATCCAATAGCCACTGGTAGTCCTCTAGCTGGCCATATTCTGCATGTTTTGAAAGCTTCAGAAAATCTTTGATTTCAGGCAACAACTCTGAGAATCTCGCTAAATATTTACCTCTACTCAGCCATCTAACATCCGTGTGCAGCAACAGGTCTGTGTGTTCTGCGCCCGTCTCCTCCAAATGAGCACGGAATAACCTTCTCTGTAGACTCCTTACATTGCAACATCCATCACTTCTTTCATTCTTACCACACAATGCCTGCTGGTGGATTATACAGTGGTAATTAAGGAAGTCCGGGAAATATTCACTCTGTTTGCACAATGCAATGAACCCGCTAGTACGGCCCACCATTGCTGGAGCACCATTAGTTGTGATAGAGATGAGTTTCAAGAGGGGCAACTGGGTCTTGTTGACAAATTCCATGAAAGCTTGGAAAATATCTTTGCCTCTAGTGTGTCCTTTCAATGGCAAAATGTTAAGTAGCTCTTCTTTTGCACCCATGTCTCCAAAAACAATTCTGATGAAAACACATAGCTGAGCCACATCCATGACATCAGTCGACTCATTGAATTGAAGAGAAAAACATTCACACCCTTCAATAACCTTCCTCAACTGCTCCTCGACATCCTCCGCCATTCCCTACAATCGCCGTGTAACAGTGCCACGGGATAATTGCAGCCTCGACGTACGCTTCTTTCACAACTTCACCGTCCTTGAAAGACTTCTTGTGTTTTGCAAGAACGTGACTGATGTGATAAGATGCAATAGTTGCAGCCTTACCCTTGGTGTTTGGCCTGGTAAAAATGGACTGCTGTGCTACTAACTGCCTCTTCAATTCCCGGACTTTTCGGGTGCGTAGTGCTGATTTAGCCGGGAAATCTGCATCGTAGCTTTTGTGCACAGTCTTGAAATGTCACCCCCAACTGCCCTTCTTCGGTAAGGCCACGCTTGCATTGCAAAGACAGATGGACTTTGAATTTTAATAAATAAAAAAATAATCCTCCTCCCAGTCTGAATTAAAATAACGTTTTACGGTTTTTTTGGCTTCTGCCATAGTTGCGTTTTACTTTGCTGAAGTCGCAGCTCTCTCACCCTCTCCACTGTAACAGCGAGTCCCTACTAATAACGTAACATGTCTAGCTAAAACCATAGCAACAAACCATACCCAGCATGCACAGCTAAAACCCTGGTGGAATTTGGATTAGCGTACTAGCATACTACTCTTGCTATTTCTGCCATATATTTGAAATAGTCTGAGTAGTATGTTAGTATGTGATTTCTAATTTAGCTCCTGATTTCGTCGCTGTCATTTTTAATGGTTAATTTGAGGTCTGAGACATGTGGGAATGGTGAAGAGAGAGAGAGGGTAAACCAGAGTGCAGTTTACTCTCACGATCGACTGGTTGGGCACCATTGGTTTATATAATGGGCTTTAATAATAATATTGTGGAAATATTTTTTGCATATCGCCTTGGCCTATCTTCCAGTATCACTGAGATCAGTTTACAGACACAATAAACAACTACAAACACATGCAAACACAATATACTTCACATAAATGCAAAAACAAATAGAAGTGGTTAGCTGAATTAACAGCCACTGCTGAGACTGCGGATCAACAGAAAAAGTGGGAGGGAAGCAGAGGAAGGCGATAAGAGATGATGGATGGTTATTTGGAAGAAAAAGGAAAGAAAACCGATTTAAATGGCTGTTTAAGCTGGCTGGGTGCAATGGGCACAACAAGGCAGCTGAGATAACACTGATGAGTCAGGTATATAAGCACGCCTGTGATTTGGCAGAAGTTAATGGTATTCAATACAACAGCACGTTAGCTAGCGTGATACTGCTTTTATACAATATCAAGTTCATATTGAGTAGCTTACATTTTAGACCCAATATAGCTAGTTCTTCTGTCTTTCCACAGTTTTCCTGACTAACCACTTGGAGCCGCCATGATGATTCCAATAGCTGCTGGATGGTTTTCTGGTTCTGGTTTCCATAAGAAACTATAAATACGAGCATTCCAGATGGAATCAACAATCATTTTATGCATTAGTTGGAGTAAAAAGGAGTTCAGGCTCAACTTGTACAGTTGGCTATCATAACAACTCAAAGTAGTTAATGATATCAATGTAATTAACCTCTGTATATATCTTTGAATATTCAACCCACTCTTAAACTTTGAACGGTATTTAAGACTCTTTAAAGTATCAGCATTATGGAGCCACATGCTTGTTTTGACAGTTTACACTACACATCAACTTAAAACAACAAGTTAAAACACTGGAGACCAGAAAGCAAAAACATTTCCACATTCAGAAAAATGGTGGAGTTTTCTTATAAAAAAAGAATAAATAGTATCCAGAGCAAGATCAAATATTTGCCTTTTTCTTACCCCATTGGAACATATCTATTTTTTAAATACTTGTGTGGCAGGGCGGAGGGCAGGGCCGGGTCGTGATTCCGCACACCCGGCCCCTAATTGGGCTGATTAGCCCGAGAGGGATAAAGGCCGACTGGAGACGGCAGTGCGACAGAGAGAGAGTCACGGACAGCTGTCCGACACCTGTGTGTGTTTGTGCTTTTGTTTAAGTTAATCATTAAATATTATTTATATCGTTAAGCCGGTTCTCACCTCCTCCTTTCCTTCTACCCTGTTACACTGGTGCCGAAAACCCGGGAAAGAGGAGGGATGCGCCGTAGTAGAGTTCTCACCGCTACCATCCACCCCAAAGGAGCAGCCGTGGCCATCCGCCGGAGGACGGAGGAGCCCGGCCGCCTGGAAGCGGAGGAACGGCCGCCGACCGCGAGGGGAGGAGGGGCTCCCAACCAACCACCTGGAGCGGTTACTGCTGCCAGGGGCGAGGGAGACCCCTACCGTCCACCAAAAACACGGCAGGGCGTTCCATCCACCAGGGGCCGGAGGACTGCCTCCGATCCACCTGGGGAGGCGTGGCTATTGTCCACTAGAGGGTGGAGGAGTGGCCGAGGACCGGACTACAGCGTATCGAAGAACCGACAAGTAAATTATAATTTTTTTCTCTCTCTCTCTCTCTCTCCCGCTGCCGCTCCGTGTTGGCCTTTTCCCTCTCTTTTTAAATGTTTTGTTAATTTGGCACGATCGCTGTCACGGCATGTAGGTGCCACCTTTTTTTTTTGTTTCCCTCCCCGGCCTGAGAGAACGGGGGAGGAATGTGGCAGGGTGGAGGGCAGGGCCGGGTCGTGATTCCGCACACCCGGCCCCTAATTGGGCTGATTAGCCCGAGAGAGTTAAAAGCCGACTAGAGACGGCAGTGCGACAGAGAGAGGATTACGGACAGCTGTCCGACACCTGTATGTGTTTGTGCTTTTGTTTTAGTTAATCATTAAATATTATTTATATCAATAAGCTGGTTCTCGCCTCCTCCTTTCCTTCTACCCTTTTACAACTTGTTTTAAGCAATTTTGTTAGTTTTCTCAACAAAAATAAATAAATAAATAATTCAAGTAATTTGGATGTTTAGAAAAAAAAAAAACACTGATTAAGAAAAGTGTGTAGAGGACTGGAAACAAATGTTGTATAATAATAATTAAATATTACCACATTCATATACACTAACGTAGCACTTTATTAGGAACACCTGTACACCTACTTACTCATGCGATTATCTAATCAGACAATCATGTGGCAGCAGTGCAATGCATAAGTTCATGCAGATACGGGTCAGGAGCTTCAGTTAATGTTCACATCAATCATCAGAATGGGGGAAAAAATTTGATCTCAGTGATTTTGACCGTGGCATGATTTTTGGTGCCAGATGGGATGGTTTGAGTATTTCTGTAACTGCTGATCTCCTGGGATTTTCATGCACAAGAGTCTCTAGAGTTTTCTCAGATTGGTGCCAAAAACAAAAAACATCCAGTGAGCAGCAGTTCTGCAGATGGAAACGCCTTGTTGATGAGAGGTCAACGGAGAATGGCCAGACTGGTTCGAGCTGACAGAAAGGCTACAGTAACTCAGATAACCATGGTGGTAAATCCAAAGTAATGAATACTTTAATAACACGTGAAGCTGACGTCTTATTTAATTGTTTCCTAGTTTCAGTGGTATAAAGGTGCCAATTGTACGTACATTGATGACACAATTCGAACTGCGGTATACGGACACAAACAATACGATGTGAACAGAGACCAGCCGGGGTGAGGAAATGAACTCGGGTTCGGTCCAAGCAATAAAACCAAGTGTGAAAGCACCCTAAGGTTTACTCATAAAAAAAAAAGACCCACTTTCTGAAACTTTCACAAAAACTGAACAGATGACCACAAAAATAGAGGCTGATGACTATAATTAAATGCAATCAACCGAAATCAAATCAAACAGTGAGTAACACTTCTCATAAAACTGAATAAATAGACAATAAATTACTGCCAACTAAAGCCTTCATCAGTAAAATAACAAAGAACACTATATTTACATTATGTGCATTTCCAGAGTCAATTTGGGATGGACTTCAAAGACACCTTATCATTAATCTTACAGTTAAATCAATATACTTTAGTTTTAAACACTGCCCACCAAATTCAACTTGTATTACACACTGATAACTAATATTGGCATTATGTTTATGATGTATAGCCAGAAGGGAACTAGCTCCCCCGGCTGAACCAGTTTTCTAACAAGGTTTTTTTTTTCTCCATTAACTAACATCCTGAGTTTTGGGTTCCTTGCCACAGACAAATAATTTTAAGGCATGATTTTCACTGAAACTGCTCAATGAGGACTTTAAGACATTACAAAATAATTTTCTGTAAAGCTACTTTGAAACTATGTGTATTGTGAAAAGTGCCACACAAATAAAAATAACTTGACAAATCTTTATCACCCGCAGTCATATTTCCATGGCTTAAACACAGAGACAGATGGAGAGCATGATGTAACCAAGGTCATCACATTTCTCAGGGAAAGAGGGCTAGAGAGAGTGAGAGAGATAGAGAAATTGGGGAGATAGAGAGGGAAGTAAAAACAGATGTGTCTGTTTTAAAGTAAAGTAAGTTGTGGATCAAGCAGACACGCAAGTATGCTTATTCAGTTCAAGCCATCAGGTGCTCAGAGCCATAAGTCACAGTGATCACAAGAAAGAAAGACAGGAGATGAAAAGTCAACTATCAGTCTTTAAACTGTCTCTCTATGTGCAGCAGATACAGAGTGAATCCATATCAGAATCAGAAATAGCTTTATTGCCAAATATGCTTCCACACACAAGGAATTTTTCTTGGTGACAGAAGCTTCCAGTGCACAAACAATACAACAATATTCAACACTGAATAAAAATAAAAATAAAAATAGGATAAAAATAAAAAGCTAATATAAATATAAATACATATAGAAATACACAATAAGACAAAAATATACATATAGTATGTACAAATACAAATATGTTATATATAGTGCAAGGGAATGTAATGCAGAAGAGGTAGGATATGTTAAATAATATAACTGACTAGGCTGTGTATTGCACGTAATTATAGTATAGTTTTAACTGTTCTTATGGTGGATGGCCTGAGGAAAAAAACTGTTCTTGTGCCTGACGGTTCTGCCGCTCAGTGCTTTGTAGTGCAGGCCAGAAGGCAACAGTTCAAAAAGGTAGTAGGCTGGGTGAGTGGGGTCCAGAATGATTTTACCAGCCCTTTTCCTCACTCTGGAAATGTACAGTTCTTGAAGGGAGGGCAAGGGGCAACCAATAATCCTCTCAGCAGTCCGAACAGTCCTTTGTAGTCTTCTGATGTCCGATTTCGTAGCTGAACCAAACCAGACAGTTACTGAAGTGCAGAGGACAGACTCAATGACTGCTGAATAGAACTGAATTAGCAGCGCCAGTGGCAGGTTGAACTTCCTCAACTGGCGAAGGAAGTACAACCTCTGCTGGGCCTTTTTCACAATGGAGTTAATGTGGTTCTCCCACTTCAGGTCCTGTGAGATGGTAGTGCCCAGGAACCTGAATGACTCCACTGCTGTCACATTGCTGTTTAGAATGGTGAGTGGGGTCAATGTTGGAGTGTTCCTCCTAAAGTCAACAATCTCCACTGTTTTGAGCATGTTGAGCTCCAGGTTATGACTGCACCAGTGAGCCAGCCGTTCAACCTCCCTTCTGTATGCAGACTCATCGTCATCTTGGATGAGGCTGATGACAGTAGCATCATCTGCAAACTTCAGGAGCTTGACAGAGGTGTCCATGGCATTGCAGTCGTTGGTATACAGGAAGAAGAGTAGTGGGGAGAGCACACATCCCTGGGGGGCACCAGTGCTGATCGTTCATGTGCTGGAAGTGAATTTCCCCAGTTTCATTAGCTGCTGGCTGTCCATCAGAAAGCTGGTTATTCAATGACAAATAGTTGTGGGAACAGAGAGCTGGGTTAATTTATTCCATAGTAGAGCTGGGATGATGGTGTTGAAAGCCAAACTGAAGTCCACAAAAAGGATCCTTGCATATGTCCCTGGTCTGTCCAGATGTTGCAGGATATGATGCAATCCCATGTTGACTGCATCATCTACAGACCTGTTTGCTCTATAAGCAAATTGAAAGGGATCTAGAAAGAGTCCAATGATGTCCTTCAGGCAGACCAACACCAGTCTCTCAAATGACTTCATGACCACAGACGTCAGAGCGACAGGTCTGCAGTAATTAAGTCTTCTGATCTTGGGTTTTTTTTGGGACAGGGATGATAGTGGAGTGTTTGAAGCAACAGGGAACCTCACACTGCTCCAGTGATCTGTTGAAAATCTATGTGAAGATGGAGGCCAACTGGTCATCACAGGATTTTAGACAAGTGGGTGAAACACCATCTGGGCCCTGTGCTTTCCTTGTCTTTTGTTTCTGGAAGACCCGGCACACCTTCTTTTTACAGACCTTAAGTGCAGGTTGATTAGCGGGGGGGGGGAGGTGTTGGTGTTTGTGTGAAGTGAAGGTCAAAACGGGTGTGGGATGTGAGACTGGGCTTGTCAAATCTACAGTAAAACACATTCAAGTCATCAGTCAGTTGTTGGTTCCCTACAGTGTTGGAGGATGGTGTCTTGAAGTTAGTCATGTCTTTCAGGCCTCTCCACACTGATGCAGGGTCGTTAGCTCAACTTGTTTTTCAGCTTCTCAGAGTAGCTGCTTTTAGCCATTTTAATTTCCTTAGTCAGTGTGTTTTTGGCCTGATTGTACAATATTTTATTCCCGCTTCTATAAGCATCATCTTTGGCATGACGAAGCTGTCTGAGTTTTACTGTAAACCATGGATTGTCGTTTTTGAATGTTAAATAAGTCCTAGTAGGAATGCACATATCCTCGCAGAAACTGATATATGATGTCACTGTATCTGTGAGCTCGTCCAGATTGGTGTCTGCAGCTTCAAAAAGACTGCAATCAGTGCAGTCAAAGGCTTGTAGTTCCAACTCTGCTTCATTGGTCCATCTCTTTGCAGTCCTTACTACAGATTTAGCTGAATTTGTTTTTTTTTATCCCCTTTTCTCCCAATTTGGAATGCCCAATTCCCACTACTTAGTAGGTCCTCATGGTGGCGCGGTTACTCACCTCAATCCGGATGGTGGAGAACAAGTCTCAGTTGCCTCCGCTTCTGAGACAGTCAATCCATGCATGTTATCACGTGGCTCGCTGTGCATGACACCGTGGAGACTCACAGTACGGGAGGCTCATGCTACCCTCCGCAATCCACGCACAACTTACCACGCGCCCCATTGAGAGCGAGAACCCCTAATCGCGACCATGAGGAGGTTACCCCATGTGACTCTACCCTTCCTAGCAACCGGGCCAATTTGGTTGCTTAGGAGACCTGGCTTATGTCACTCAGCAAGCCCTGGATTCGAACTTGTGACTCCATAGGTGGTAGTCAGTGTCAATACTTGCTGAGCTACCCAGGCCCCAGGTTTAGCTGATTTAAGTTTCTGCCTGTAGGTTGGAAGATGACGAACCAGACAGTGATCAGAGAGTCCCAAATCTGTTCTATGGACAGAGCGATATGCATCTTTTAATGTTGTGTAGCAGTGGTCCAGTTTATTTCTGTCCCTGGTGGGGCATGTTCTCGGGTGAGGTTTTCTTTGTTAAAATCGCCGAGAATAATAATAAGTGAGTCCGGGTATTGTTGTTCCGTGTCTGTGATCTGATCAGCCAGCTGTTGCAGCGCTGCATTCACGCACGCAAGTGGAGGAATATAAACACTCACCAGAATAAACGAGGAAAACTCCTGCGGCAAATAGAAAGGCTTAGAGTTAATAAAGAGCGCCTCCAAATTAGGACAGCACATCTTCTTTAACATTGTTACATCTATAAACCAACTTTCATTGATGTAAAAGCATGTTCCACTGCCTCTTGTTTTCCCCATTTACAGCTGAAACCCCGGCAGATGTAATGCGCTGTCCGGAATGGCTTCACTCAGCCAGGTTTCTTTGAAGCACAAGGCAGCAGAGTTTGAAAAGGAGATGTAGTTCATCCGTTTTGTTAGGAAGAGAGCGGAGATTCACAAGATGAATACTCGTCAGTACTGTTCGAAAGCCGTGCTGTCGGAGCTTGACCAGTGCGCTGGCTCTCGATAGCGCACTTAAACAACACAGCTGCGCCTCCGACTAAAATGTCCAGCAAAACGTCCAAATAGTCAAAAAACAGGAAAAGATTGTCTGGTATGTGCTGCCGAATGTTCAGCAGTTTGTCTCTGGTAAAACTGATTGGGAAAAAATTAAACACAGGACAAACAAACAAAAACAACAAAAGAATTGGAGAGCTCCACACCGATGCGGCCATCTGCGGCGCCATTATCAGTCTTTATATTAAGTGCCTGTGGCAATGATGTTGATTGTCTTAGTCAAAATGCGTTAATGCATGTCTTGCTGTGTGCATCGCTTGCGGTTTACAGTGATCAGACTTTGAGGCTGCCAGCTGAGAGTCCCGATTCTCTTTCAGTGTCCTTAAAAAATGAAAATTCTCTCATTTACTCAACTTCACGTCATCCCAGATGTGAATGACTTTCTTTTTTTCAGCAGAACACAAGCTAGGATTTTTAGAAGAATTTTCAGCTTTTTAGGTCCAAACAATGCAAGTGAATGGTGACCAGATATTTCAAGTGCCAAAAATCAGATAAAGGCAGCATAAAAGTAATTCATATGACGCAACAGTTAAATCTGTATCTTCAGAAGTGATATGATAGATGTGGGTGAGAAACAGATCAATATTTAAGTCCTTTTTCACTATAAATCTGAAAGTGAAAGTGGAGATTTATAGTAAAAAAGGATTGAAATATTGATCTGTTCCTCACCCAAATTGATTGCATCGCTTCAGAAGACATTTATTAAACCACTGGAACTTATTTTTATTCTGCCTTTGTGATTTTTGAAGCTTGAAAGGTCTGGTCACCATTCACTTGCAATGCATGGACCTACAGAGCTGAGATATTGTTTAAAAAATCTTTGCTTGTGTTCAGAAGAAGAAAGAAAGTCATACACATCTGGGATGGCATGAAAGTGAGTAAATGATGAGATAATTTTTATTTTTGGGTGAACTATCCCTTTAACAACAGCTAAAAGGTACCAAAACAAAAAGATGTCAAAATATATCATGTTTTTTGGACATGTACCATGGTATAACCATCAGGCAAATCACATGGTACCACAACAGTCCTTCTTCTGTAAAGAAAAGATGTTTCACAGGAAGTATCCTTTAAAGTAACCAACTGTAAGTTTCTTTAGATAAAAGGCATCCATGTATTGTTTAGTTTATATATGAGCTTATTAAAAAAGAAACTTGAATTTACTGCAACTGCATCTTTGGAAGTTATTATTCATCCATGCCATCATAGAATAGCAGGTTGAGTTTATTCCTTCTCTTTATTAGAGAATGTCATACAACATTAAAATGTATAGGAATAACATTTGTTTTCTAAGCTCGATGCTAAGCTTGACGAACTTCGAAAAAATGCTGTAACTTCCTAACGCCAAGTTTTTTAGATGCTGTGTCAAGTTAAAAAGAACTTAAACTTTTAAAATGCATCGAGTTACACCTGCGTTCTGTTCTATTTGTTGCCCTGCGTTTTTGTAGCACAAGGACATGTAGGATCTGAACGGCCCCTTAGGTTAAGTTGGTTTGGGTGGGACAAAGAGGTAAAATGTAGTCATGATGAACTCAACATAAAAGCAGCGTAAAAGTTCTAGGCAAAAGTTTCAATGATGACTGGATCCACTAATTATTTGAAAAACACATTGTTGAAATAATACTCACCATGATAAGCATTTATGTTAATATGGGATGTTACTGTGAACACAGGGTATTATTATATTTCTAATGGGACAACATCAGACTTTATTGAAGCAAACATAAGACAAAATGTCATCAGAATCCAGATGCTGACTGGCACGTAGCAACAGGAAACTGGTTGACACGGGTAGACTGGTAAGACTGGTTGGCCCTTATACACCCATCAGACACTGGGTGGATGAATGAACATGTTCATTTTTGTCAAAAATGGTCTCAAGTTTCAAAATGACACACGCACACGTACGTGTATACACACACACACACACACACACACACACACATACACACACACACACACACACACATACACACACACACACACACATACACACACACACGTCCTTGTTAAAATGATAGAATCAATGTATTATGCAAGCAGAGTGAGTACACCCTTGGTACTCAGCCAAAACCTAATGCATGCTCTCCCTACGTTCAGAATAGTATACTACTTACATAATACTCACACTAGTTCTGCAGTATATACAGTAGTATTGTGCACAGTATACAAACTTCCTGTATGCATAGTGCCCAGATGACCTGCTAATGTACACTTGCCAAAATCTGCAGTATAATACGGAGCACACTACACTGTGTAGGGCTGAAATGATTAATCGAAGTTATCTCTTTATCTCTATTTCCAGTGTGACAATGAACTACAAGTAATATCAGCCACAATTTTTAAATCTCTCTTTGAGTCATTATTTGATTGAACTGCCAAAATGAAAGACATTTTTACACAAAGCTGAATTAAGAATGGAGAACTGTATTTATTTACAAAATGATAACAGGATGCCACACACATGAAATGTAATTCAGTCATGTGACAAAAATGTAGCATACAACTGTTTAAAGCATTTAACATGAAATAATGCATTCAAGTTCACTTTTTTTTTTTTTTTTTTTTTATTGTAGGCGTTATACAGTGTACTCTACACAATATTCAGAAACAGAAAAAAATATTTTAGTTATTATTCCATTCTATGCACAGCCCTAAACTCAAAGACCCATATATAAAGCAGGAATTTAGATATATCCCCTTGATTCCTCAAACCTAACCCTAGGGCAGAGCTGCACTGTAAATTGCGATGTAATATTATAATATGCAATAACAAAAAAGAGAATGGAATAAACGGATACTCTCAATACAAATGAGAGATATTATTCTTTTCGCCTTCAAGGTCTGTGAACATCTATTTGCACGATTTCCAGAGGGCAAGCCTAAACAGTTGTGCTTTTGACTCTGGATTCCATTACTCTAAAATACACACTATATGTGTTACTTACAGTATACACATGCAAACACAAAGGTCTGGTAAATGTAATTCTTAGTCTTTTCAGTTGGATGGTTAGTATTTTCGCTGGATTTAAACAGGATTTACTGGAGTGAGACATTTAATATCCTGTTCAGGTATCAAGACTGAAGGTTGCAGACAACATGGATCAGCACACATGCCTCACCCCATGACACAACACATACATTACACATAAAACACAACTATACCTCCTCACAGCAGATCTCTCTGTTGGGGAGGGTCAATGAAACAATCTGTCAAAACCTCGCTGCTACACACGTAGAGAGAATGAGAGAGACAATATACAATCAGGTGATTGGATATTATACAGATTATATGGAATAATGCTTCTCGTGTTCGTTGCTTCCATCTACATCTGTCTATCTCTTTCTCACTATTTCCAGAGGATAAATTTGATTGCTAAAGGCTTGGGTATACTTTTTCTTCCCAGCGTTCCGTATTGCCATGCACACAGGTGAGCGTTCAGCCTTTAAAAGTATACTTGTGAATATGAAAACGTTGGACGCAAGCACACTATGACTGCTTTGTAATGCTTTTTTAGTACATTCAACGGCAGGCGCATGTGTTGACGATGTGCACAGATAAGGACTGTCCGCGTGTCGAGAAAATCTAGGCCGCGTACGGACAGTCAGTTCAGACTGTGTAGCGTGACTGCTGTGTGCATTTTGCTGTGTTCACAATGCATGCCAACCGCATGGAAATAAAGTGAACTAAAGTCACAGCACCTCCTGAGATGATCGGATATAATTTGCAGCATTCTTATAGATGACAATATTCTTGCAAACAATTTTCAGACGAATGAGACAGAAAAAGAGTGAAAACTCTTTTCCACAAGACAGGCTCGTGCTGCATGCCTCTGAACCAACAGCAAATCAGACATGAGCAATGATGGCTATTTTTGTCTTTTCTTAAAAATATAATAAAGTGTGTTTCTTCAAGCACGTGACTTTATAAATAACAGCATTTCTTGTCACACCGAGACTTCACCCGCCTGTTGCGGGTTGATGAGCAAAATTACCCGTGCATGAAATACCTGCATTATGACAAGGAGCTTGTGAACTTGATTCAGCCTTGTTGCATTTTGCGGTGGCGGGTGCTAGTTTCACACCCTGGCCACTGTTTAATATATTTGGCGACTTCCCAGATACATGGTTTTGCCATTTCCCAATATTGTCAATAAACGTCTGTTCGCAATCAGCATTGGGATCTTTGTAAGACGTTGATATCTGATTACATCGTCCTATTGCCCAGCCCTAATATAAAGTCGGATTTTTTTTAAATCAAATTATTTATGTTTCCAGGAGTGTTGGTTATTCATGTTTTTGAGACGTTACAAACATTACATCTGATTTTCTGTAAAGCTAAATAAAAATAATTCTGATTTAAAATATTGGCCAGCATCATCCAATCACTGCCAACCATGTTAAAATAACATTTTGCATAAATTCTGAATCTTTGTACTGATTACTATTGTCCCATGTTTGCCAAACATGTTGAGTGGTCCAAACATCATCTGCAGCCTGAAACCGAACTTTTGGTCGGATTTAAGGAGTATACGGACTTGGCTGCATGGAAAGCTATAGGATGCCCCTTGCTCCCTATTTAGTGAATGACTTAACCTCCAGTGTGCAGTCTGTCTGCACTGGTCTCAGAACAGTTCAAAATGCACCTTATTTTCTCCATATTCTCCATATAACTCCATATAAAGCCTCTGAAAGCAACATTTTTCAGCTTTTGGATGAACCAATTGATTCTCAGTGTGAAAACGCACAGTGAATATAGGAATGTATTTACTAATGTTAATGAATAGAACTGCATTGTACAGTGATAACAAAATAAAATAACAAAATATATTTTAAAATGAAGTGAAATAACCCACAGATTTGTTTATGTGGAAAGTTATTCAAAATAACTAACATGTTTTTTCAACTTTTGTAGAATTAATGTGTACATCATGTTTATCATCACACTGATGCACCAAAAACAGATGAAATTTTTAAAGCGGCACATAAAATGAAACTAGAGATGCTACTTTTTAAACCCAAACATGTTTCAATTAAAAAAATTAAAGAGGTTTTTTACCAGAGGCACTTTTGTTGGCCCTGTGCCTGTAGAAGCACTTCACGGAAATCACCTGCTTGTTGTTGTGTAATGTGACTCAGTTTAAATTAAATTAAAATATGCAGTGCAAATAGCGAAGCCCAAATGCAACGTACACGCATGTGTACGCTGAATCGCATGAGGTTAAGCAAGAATTTATTCTCCATTTAATCTTGTTGCTATCTAAGAAAATCAAAGGAGGTATAAAGAGATCTCATGTGTAATTTTTCTTTCCTATGGGTTCCTCTATTCATAAATGAAACTCTTTCCTAGTACTGCTTGCATGTGGTTCCTTATGGAGCTGAAATTGTTGTTGAAAGGGCTTCTGGCTCAAACTTAAGACAGCATTGCATAATCATCACAGACTGAAGGAAGACAGACTGACACTGGATTCATTATGTGAAACCTTAATACACACAGACACACACATCCAAATCAAATCAAAAGAACACTTTTGGTAAGGCAGAGAAACCATGAACAACTCCCCTGCCCACAGATACAAATCAATGTCAAAATAAGCTTTGATAATAGTCTCTCTCTGTCTCTCTCTCTCTCTCTCTCTCTCACAGACACACACACACACACACACACACACACAGGCTAATAGCTACTTTTACTGTACTTATACCCACTTTTATTCCCAGCATGCTCAAATAAGAAATTCAATACAGTACTAATTAAAAAATGAATTCATGCTGGAATGTGGGCAGTTTCTAATCACAGCTGGCCAATTCCCAGAGCCTGAGGTGATATTAATGCCCACACATGAGACTTAAAAGCAAATGCTCTGAGTGCCATTCCATTTGTCTCCCTGTTTTACTGGTTTATCTTGAACTGCATACAGATCTTCACTTGACTTTCACATGTATTGCATTCATAGGTCTAAAGTCATAATTATTAAATCTGGGCTAGATCAGTCTTGTGTAAGTAAACGTAAGAAACAATTAAATCTTTTGCTGAACTTACAGAGTCCTCAGGAGGCCTGTTGATTTTTGCCCACTCTATCGAAGGTCCCTTCACCTGGAGAAATCGGTGGAATAACTTCTTAAAGCCTTCAAAGTCCTTCTTAGACACCTGTAAAAGAGAGTAAGCAAAATGAATTAGTAATTCAGCATATTTCTCATTAAAAACAGGACTGTCCCCTCTTTCTGTGGACAAGGCTCTACACTGATGCTCATGCCCTTAAGTGAAACATTTTAGTGGCACAGTCAAATGTCCGTTTTTTAAAGACTGTTAACTGTAAAATAATTACTACAGAATTCAGAAACAAAAGATACTTGACACATGACAAAGGCCACCTCTGATAAACCTTTTTCAGTAGTTCAACACTCAAATATATTAAATTAAACTTTCATGGCATTTAGAACTACTTTAATGTATTTTCAGTTGCATATAACTATCTCTGTTAAGTGTTGTATAATGCAGTAATGTTTCATGTTAATGTTATTCACGAAAGTTATAAAATGTTAACAATATATTTATGACGCCCACATAAACTACCTCACAATTTTATTGAAGATGCATTTATTGAAGAAATGCATCTGTATATTTTATTTTTAAATTGTTTTTCTATGAAAATGGAACAATTGAAGACATAGTTGGCCCCTCCAATTGACACACAGATTTTTGCCCATTAACCCGACTTACTCTGCATGAAAACACCTATACCTGATGATTTCCAGTCTCATGTTTTTCTTGCATTGTTAGATTTTTTAAATAAGCTGATTTTTGGTAGTTATCAGTGTATTGCAGTGCATGTAAACGCACTCATTTTGTCCTACTAACCAAAAGTGACATGACAAATTCCAGTGACAGTGTCTGTCCAGACTGAGTTAAAATGTTGTGCAACGTAACCCAATTATAGTCAACAAAAACTTCTTTGATGTTTACTATACAGTTAGTGCAGATTTTGGGCCAATGACATTTCATTGTGGTCAGGGCAACACATAGGGATGCTATAGAAATAGAAATCAAGCAACTGAAAAAATTTCCTGTAGCTGTTGGTTAAAACTAGTACATCAAAGAGATTTTTTGGCTTGTTGCCTTATCAAGTCGCACTTGGTTAGGACATGTACAAATCTGTATGCATACAAGTTGCTGTCTTGGGAACTATGTGAACTGCTGCTTCTAAATGTAGAATTAGAGACACACTCACAGCAAATAACACTTGTCATTTACATGATAAATTGTAAAGTGACAATCTACAGTTGAAGTCAGAAGTTTACATACACTTAGGTTGAAGTCATTAAAACTCATTTTTAACCACTCCACAGATTTCATATATACCAAACTATAGTTTTGGCAAGTCATTTAGGACATCTACTTTGTGCATGACATGAGTAATTTTTCCAACAACTGTTTACAGACAGATTGTTTCACTTTTAATTGACTATATCACAATTCCAGTGGGTCAGAAGTTTACATACACTAAGTTAGCTGTGCCTTTAAGCAGCTTGGAAAATTCCAGAAAATGTTGTCAAGCCTTTAGGCAATTAGCCAATTAGCTTCTGATTGGCTAATTGGAGTCAATTGGAGGTGTACCTGTGGATGTATTTTAAGGCCTACCTTCAAACTCAGTGCCCCTTTGCTTCACATCATGGGAAAATCAAAAGAGATCAACCAAGACCTCAGAGAGAAAATGGTGGACCTCCATCCTTGGGAGCAATTTCCAAACGCCTGAAGGTACCACGTTCATCTGTACAAACAATAGTACGCAAGTATAACACCATGGGACCACACAGCCATCATACCACTCAGGAAGGAGACGCATTCTGTTTCCTAGAGATGAAAGTAGTTTGGTGCAAAAAGTGCAAATCAATCCCAGAACAGCAAAGGACCTTGTGAAGATGCTGGAGGAAACAGGTAGACAAGTATCTATATCCACAGTAAAAAGAATCCTATATCGACATAACCTGAAAGGCTGCTAAGCAAGGAAGAAACCAATACTCCAAAGAAAAAGCCAGACTACAGTTTGCAAGTGCACATGGGAACAAGTATCTTACTTTTTGGAGAAATGTCCTCTGATCTGATGAAACAAAATTTGAACTGTTTGGCCATAATGACCATCGTTATGTTTGGAGGAAAAAGGGTGAGGCTTGCAAGCCGAAGAACACCATCCCAACAGTGAAGCATGGGGGTGACAGCATCCTGTTGTGGGGGTGCTTTGCTGCAGGAAGGACTATTGCACTTCACAAAATAGATGGCATCATAAGGAAAGAAAATTATGTGGATATATTGAAGCAAAATCTCAAGACATCAGCCAGGAAGTTGAAGCTCATCGCAAATGGGTCTTCCAAATGGACAATGACCCCAAGCATACCTCCAAAGATGTGGCAAAATGGCTTAAGGACAACAAAGTCAAGGTATTGGAGTGGCCATCACAAAGCCCTGACCTCAATCCGATAGAAAATTTGTGGGCAGAACTGAAAAAGTGTGTGCAAGCAAGGAGGCCTACAAACCTGACTCAGTTACACCAGTTCTGTCTGGAGGAATGGGCCAAATTTCCAGCAACTTATTGTGAGAAACTTGTGGAAGGCTACCCAAAAAGTTTGACCAAAGTTAAACAATTTAAAGGCAATGCTACCAAATACTAACAAAGTGTATGTAAACTTCTGACCTACTGGGAATGCGATGAAAGAAATAAAAGTTGAAATAAATCATTCTCTACTCTACTATTATTCTGACATTTCACATTCTTAAAATAAAGTAGTGATCCTAACTGACCTAAGACAGGGAATGTTTTCTACGATTAAATGTCAGTAATTGTGAAAAACTGAGTTTAAATGTATTTGGCTAAGTTGTATGTAAACTTCTGAATTCAACTGTATATGCATACACATGGCTGTCTTCATAAAACTATGTAAACTCATGCTTCACAATGCCATAATTATCTTCACATCAACTTATTGTACTTTAAGTAAACAGGGCATGGATTTTAATATGTCATCTGGAAGTAAATGGCTTGGTGTGATTATAGGTGTCATTGTTTAATGAAGTGGGACAGTATTTGTCACCATGATGACTGTGAAGTCTGATTTTTACCGTATGGTACCCCTGGAGTCGCGAGTTCGAATCCAGGGCGTGCTGAGTGACTCCAGCCAGGTCTCCTAAGCAACCAAATTGGCCCAGTTGCTAGGGAGGGTAGAATCACTCACTTCTCGTGGTCACGATTAGCGGTTCTCGCCCTCAATGGGGCGTGTGGTAAGTTGTGCATGGATCACGGAGAGTAGCATGAGCCTCCACATGCGGAGCCTCCGCGTTGTCATGCACAACAAGCCACGTGATAAGATGTGCGGATTGACTGTCTCAGAAGCGGAGGCAACTGAGACTTGTCCTCCGCCACCCGGATTGAGGTGAGTAATCACGCCACCACAAGGACCTACTAAGTAGTGGGAACTGGGCATTCCAAATTGGGGAGAAAAGAGGATAAAAAAAAAAAAAAAAAAAACAATATGGTACCATAAGGAAACACTGCAGTCTAGAATCAAAACATTTAAAACTCTACTTGTTTGTTACATAAATCTATCGATTCGCTTCAGAAGACATTCATTGATCGACTGGAGTCGCATGGATTACATTTATGCTGCTTAAATATGACTTTTGGACCATCAAAGTGCTGGCACCCGTGTACTTATATTATAAGGACCTAACAGAGCTCTATCTTCTTCTAAAAATCTTAATTTATGTTCTGCTGGAGAAAGACAGTCATACACATCTGGTACGGCATCAGGGTAAGTGAATAATTAGAGAATTTTCATTTTTGGGTGAACTATTCCTTTAAGGAGGTATTTACTTGGGATGTCCCGAAACCGTTACTGTTATCGGAATCGGGTTTGATATCGTGCTCATGTATTTGTACTTGTGCTCGTAAAAATGCTCCGATACCAAAAACCGATACCATCTGACTCACGAATGTCATAACATAAACATTCAGCGCACAAATTAAAATCATGTAATGTCCCATTGAGATTATTTAACCACAAAAGCTGCGATTTAATGAGATAAATATATAGTTTGCATGTGCTGTGTATTTCAAATGTTAGCACTTGTGAATATGTGAAGACAAGTGTTGTATGATGATGGCTGCACATACCTTTTTAAAGCTCCTCACTGGCTCATACACGGAAAACACCATCATGAGCATTGCGTGCTCTGTTTGTAGCAGATGACAGTGAACAGAGCACAAATTCACGTTATAGCACGAGGTACAAACAGTGTACATATTTAATTAAATAGCAGCCTTTGTGGTTTAATAATCACTTTGAGTCATGTAGCGACCGGACTGAAAAGCTACTGTCATAACATAGAAACACTTAAAAATAAAAGCTCAGTCAAAATATAAGCTTAATTGAAATGAAAATTGTATGACAGAATATTATCACTACTGTAATGTAATATTCACTGTATTACTACTACTACTAATAATAATAACAGTAAATCAGTAGTAATTGTATTATATTTAAGCATTATCTCACATCTGTGATGCTCTTTTATGCAGCATTTTATCTGACAGAATATAACTCCAATTCTGTATTGTGCTGTGAGATTCTGCATAAAAGCACTTCATTTGATAAAAATAATACAATATCATGTTGAAAATTAATTGTTATGCTTTCTTTTGATTGAAGTTTTAATTAATTAATTTACTAAAACACAATTTTGATGATAAAATTTAAATAAACTATTGATATGGAGTTCAGAATAAACAAAACCAATACCAGGAGATTTATAGTAAAAAAATGACTTAAATATTGATCTGGTTTTCACCCACACATATCATATAGATTCTGAAGATATGGATTTACCACTGAGTGATATGGATTAATTTTGTATGACTTTTTTTTACCTTTATGTGCTTTTTGGACCTTCAAAGTTTTGTTATCCATTCACTTGCATTGTATGGACCAACAGAGTGGAGACATTTTTCTAAAACTCTTCGTTTGTGTTCAGCAGAAGAAAGAAAGTCATACACATCAGGGATGGCATGAAGGACAGTTTCCTTTAACCAGTTACCAGGATATTTCAAAATGCCCACGTTGGGTTTGAGTGTCTTGGTTTGTAAGTACTTCCATGTAGAGGATGCTGTCTATTTCTCACCTTGGCGTCTGCGCCTTTGACCGTACTCAAGAGCTTCTCTAGTTCAGCATGCATAGAGCTCTCCAGCTGCTGTCGCAACACTTCCTGAAACTGAGCCATCCCGTTGGTGCTGCTCAGTAACTCCTTACTTAGACCTATAATTAAAGCCAAACATCACAGTGTTACTTTCCCACAACAACTTTACAATCCAAACCTCCCAATTTATATCCACAAACTCTAAAAGACAGGTGCAGGTCAGTTACCTACAAACAAGCAATTGTAGTTAGCCAATGATGATCTATGCCATTTATATTGGCTTTATATTTGTGCCTTTATTACTTTGATATTACATGCACTTGACAAGGACAACTGACTATTGATGTTATAATACAACTGCTTTAGTACTTGTCCACAATGGAAAGAACTCCTAACCCAGAAGCCATCGAAGCACAGATACAGTATCTTATCAAGTGTTTCATTTGCTGATTGTAACAAACAGACTATCCACTGGGTTCAAGGTTAAATTAGTGTAAACTGCCTATTTACAAAGGCTGTTATCCTTCAGATTAATGCTTAAGGTGTAACTCAAATTTTCTTGTTCTACCACAAACACACTTCTTTATCCTTAAGAGAAGGAGTGCTATAAAGACGTTAAACAAAATTCTGTTTGATAAAGCTTAAGCGCACTAAAAGATCCTGAGTTTGTTGCATGCCTCTGAGCACTCAATTGACCTGGCAAATCAGTATACATTGAATCACAAGCAGTGTTTTGTCTGTGACTGAATATTGTCCGGTAAGGGTTAGACCACATTTCATCTGTATGCAACTATTTAATTCACTGTTCTGTCAGGAGTTAATTATCTTCTAACATACTGCCAAGAGGAGTGAAACATATTGGCTCCTAGCAAGAAGGCATGTGACATTTAATGTTCAAAATAGCCACTAACTCGAAATGACAGTTGGCACTGTGAATAAGAGACCATTTTCGTTTTCTCACAATTTTCATCTGTGCTTGTAAAATACTGACAACACTCTGGACACTGCTACAAGTTCTTACGTTGTCTAATACAACAATCTGACCATCACTAATGCCTACAAATAATGCTGAACTGTATCCAACATTTATTTGATTTACTGGAATGTTGGTTAGTTATGTGGTCATTTATCAGATGCTGTGATTCACAATACACTTTCTACAGATACAGTCCCTATGGAACAACCTGGAGTTAAAAGTAAGGGACAACGTGCAGTCAGTTGGTAAATATCACAAAATAAACCCTGACAGGGTGATTAGGGCTTATTTTGCAATAATGACCAGCTGACTGTACATTATCCCGCTTATTACATGACTACTTGCCATATAAATAAATAAATTAACATGAAATATTGATTTGAGTTTCAATTATTTTATTACGCAAGTAGAAAGAGGCCGCAGAGCACAGCTATGTAGAAAATGTTGCCTGGGACAGTTTAGTGGTTATTTGCTAAAATATTTGACAACAGAATGCCATTATTAGACCAATCAGAATCAAGTATTTCATAGAGCAATGTAAATAATTACTGATAATCATCTGATTATCTTAAACTAAGATGTGCCATATTTGCATATACAAACAGCTAATTCTTTAGCTAGGTAATTTAAAGACTACATGATTTTCTGAGAGGAAAAGTATTTCCTCTATGGGGATATAAGCACAGGTTCAGTGTAAAAAACATTTCAGACAACCTAAACAATGTGCATTATGAATTAACATCTAAGTAAACAGTTTTGTTTAATTAAATGTTTTCCAAAAAAAAAAAAGAAAAAAAAAAAAAAAGGCACAAATATGATTTAACATGACTGAATCAGCCTGACTACATTAGGTTACAGCAACGAAAGTTATTTTTAAGGTTCAGATCATGATAAAAAATACCTCCTTAAGGTAACGGCTGGACATTTTTTACAGTGGAAAGTTAAATCTCTCTGAATGATTTGGTTTCATGAACAGCAATGTTTCCATTTACAAATGATTCTGCTAACACAGTCAATTGTTCTCATTTATACACAGTATTTGCAGATGTTGAAAGCGTATTCTTTTGCCTTGCAAGCAAAGAAAACAATGAGAAAATGATTGCTGAAAGCCCAGATATTTACAGTCTGAGGCCAGTCATAACCTCTCAAAAAAGCTGCTGCCATCAAAGGTGTGTTACACACGGGTCAAAGGGCAATTACACACTCAGAGACTGACAAACACAGACAGTCACAGGACTTCAATCATTGCATCCATAATCATATCAAGGAACAGAACGCGAGGATCTTGAGACACACATTTCCAACTTTAACTCCTTTACAGACAAACCCATTGCTTAATCTGAGAAATGCTGATAAGAGAGCAAGACACAACGGCCAAAGACCTCCACCTACTGTAAGGGGCTGTTCACACCGAACGCTTTTGCAACCATTCAGTTTACCATTTGTTTTTCTATGTAAATGCGCTAGATGAACATCTTTGTTTCACTTTGTTTTTGTTTATTCAGCATCTCGTGCAGGAGCACTGTTTTTTAGATGCCACGTCAAGTTAAAAAGAACTTTAAAACGCGTCTCATGACACCTGGTTTCTGTTAAACATTATCTAGCCTTTTTAGCGCAAGAATGCAATGGGTCTGAAGTCATCGCCAGTGCTTGCCACACATCCAAAATTCTAATATGCAGTTTTAGCATTCGAATGTGTGTATTTTTCTTAAATTCGACAAATATTAGAATTTCACATTTTAATTTGACAGCCTAACTTAAAGGGAGTTAACCCAAAAAATGAAAATTCAGTCATTGTTTACTCACCCATGTGTTGTTATAACCCCATTCTTTCTTTTTCTTAACACAAAGGGAGAAGTTGTGAAAAAAAAAAAAAAAAAATAATATATATATATATATATATATATATATATATATATATATATATATATATATATATATATATATATATATATATATATTGCTCAGTGTTGTCATACAATGGCAGTTTATGGTGACCACCTCTTCAAGCTTCAAAAGGACACAAAAGTATAATTCAGAAGTCTAATAAATGATTGTATACGACTCATGCCTCATTCTGAAGGCATTCAGTAAGGTTTGATGAGAAACAAACCGAAATCTAATGTATTATTAAGTGAAAATCTTGACCAAACATTGATCTCCTGTGCGCTTTCATGAGACTGCACAAGAGCAGCAGTTACGCTGCACCCACTTGCAAGTTTTGTTTCGCTTCAACAGATCCATCAGTGATATTAACAACAGAAAACACAACACAGCAGCGCAAACCACAGAAAACAACCAGAGTACTCAATCAAACAGAGAGACAGAGGAGGTTGAAGTTAGCCACACACCCAGATGCTACATTCAGACAGAGAGTACAGAAGACCACAGAGTTTTGGAGGTTTCGCTTACAGAATGTGAACTGGAGGAACCGGAGAGAAAGGAGGAGGGAGCGGGTCTGCCACCTCTTCTCTATTCTGAACATGTGAGTGTGTGTCTCAGACCTCCACCTGAAGAGAGCGAGACCTCAGCGAAAAAACAGTAGGTAGGTGTAACATTATCAGCCAAAACCATGTAGTTTTTGACCGGCAAGTGAGATGCTGGCTTCAATATAATGTTATGAAAATGATTTTGAACCGGTGCCATAGCGGATGGGGCTGCATGGCGCGACACCAAAAATAAAAACCAAGTGACCGACAGAATGTTCCGTCGCTTGTCATGGGTGCTTAGGACAAAAACTTTGATTAACATAGAAACGTTTAACATTTATTGCGTGTCGTTTGGCGTCTGGTTAGGACACAATGTGACTGTGGCTGCCTTCAGCCTCCCCTATCTCTATGTTTGATTAAGTACTTCGGTTCAAAACAAATAAGGCTGGGCATAGAAATGCATGTATTCTTTGACTACATACTCTACAGACATGTTTTGCAAGTTCTGTTATCTGGTTTATCTGCAGCTGTGTTGTGTTTTCTGTTGTTAATATCACTGGTGGTCCTGTTGAAGCGAAAGAAAACAAGTTTTCACTTAAACGCATATAACTGCTGCTCTTGTGCAGTCTCATGAATGCACACAGGACAGCAACGGTTGGTCAATAGTTTCACTAAATAATACATCTGATTTAGGTTTGTTTCTCACCAAACATTATCGTATGCTTTCAGAAGAAAACATGAGTAAGATACAATAATTTATTAACATTTTTTCACAATTTATACCTTTGTGTTAAGAAAAAGAAAGTCATAAGGGTTTATAACAACACAGGGGTGAGTAAACAATGGCTGAATTTTCATTTTTGCATGAACTATCCCTTTAAGGGTCCATTCAACACTCACTCTCAATGGAATTCAGATGACCTCAGAGCAATAATCAGCTGATCGGAATCAAAATACTTAATGTATATCAACCATAGGCATTGCTAGGGCTTCAGCCCCCCTAAAAATTTTACTTTGCAAACAGCGCCCAAGTGTTTCAAAAAGCGTCAGTCGCAACGCTGCACTTGTTTGAAACGCGAGACTGCTTTGGCGGCGTTTCCTACCTGTAAAGACTGACTAAATCACGAGCCATTAACATTGGAGTGCAGGCTGTGAAGGAGCATATCATTGGTTTGACTCACTGAAAGAATACTCTCCATTTCCTAATTCACTTCGTGAACGAGCTAGGATTAGCAACAGCGTCTCTTTTGACTGATTGAAGGAGTGGAGGAGGGATGTCGCTCGTTTAGTTCGGTAATCTCATTTAACAAGGAAAGAAAGGGGCTGAATGAAGATATCAGGACGTAAATTAAAACTCATAATTACATTTAGGCTAATGATGTTGCCTTTTGTTGTATACCATGATGGTCATGCACAGCAGATCACAAAATGATATGCTTTGTTGTCATTTGCAGGGGAAATGCTTATGATGCTTAAACATTCTGCTGAAGTCTCTTAGTAGACAGGCAGATTTTAATAAATTATAATTAGACTTGTTTAGGTCGTGAAGGAGGTGCTTTATCAATGTTTTAATGACGTACATTTGTTGCCACCTACTGGCGTAAACGTGTAATTTACAAAAATGGTTACTGAATGAATAAGTGAACAAATCTGAATTAATTGTATTATATATATATATATATATATATATATATATATATATATATATATATATATATATATTATCAGGGTTAGTCATTTTCAATGAATATCTCTTTTCAGTGTTAATTTCTCTTTTGAAATAATTCAAAAGACTCAAGTCACGAGTTAATGACATACAGAGAAACATCATCTGGAGTTAATTCAGTCCACTAAATAATGACCCAACTAAAAATAACATTTACTGTAATACTAGGTTTTTGTGGAATTTGATATAACTTTAATATATAGAAAATGCAAATAATTGATTTTCTATAATAAACTATTTAAAAAATAATACATTGAAAATAAAATAAAAATATTTGAATGGTTCTTTAAACGGTTTCATTTTTTTAAATAACTTTATAAGTGTTTATTATAGAAAATGAAAATATTTGTAATTAATATTAGTTGAATGTCTTGAATGATGTAAAAAAAAAAAAAAAAAGAAAAAAGAAAGAAAGAAAAGAAAACAACAACACTATCTATGCTAAAGAGTGAAACACATTAAATATGCACATCTAAGTGTCATTGGGGGCTGAGCCCCCCTAAGATTGAAATCCTAGAATCGCCCTTGATTATCAACCATTTACATTTGATGTATCCAGAGACCCAAATCAACCTTAAAAGTACCGTAAAAGTAAGTGTATGCCTAGTACTCAAGAATATTCTTACCTTCAATGTAAAGCGACATGGTGCTTACAGTCTGTCTTCTAAAGTCTAAAAAAATCCAGTTTGGTTTAATATTACAACAACAGTAATCGCGTTTTTTTCGAATCCAGTTTCCAGGTATAAGAGCCTTATTGGTGCTGATAGTAATAATAATAATAATTGAACAGGTCAGCTTATCGATTCTTCTCTCATCCTGTTCAAGAACGCTTTTCTCTGGCGTTCATGCGCTTTTAAATAAACCATCACGCTCTCTCTTTCTCTCCTCCCACTACTCTGTCGAGTAACATGCAGTGCGAATAAACGGCTGTCTCGTCGACCTTTACTCGACCGTGCAGTAATTGCTTTGAGCAGAAGGTGTGTAATTAAAAAAAACAAAAAAACAAAACAAAACAAATGAAAGTAATGATCTGTGCGTGAGTCTCTCGCTGTAGAAACTGCAGTTGTGCTGCTCAGCCCCTTTCTGCCCAAGCATCCCTGGACGTAGCTTGCAGAACGGGGCGGGGCAACATATTGGGCGTGGCTACACGTGTCGCTCCGCCCATAACTTACTCTCATTGGCTTGGTCATCTATTGGCGTACATGATAGGAGATACGTTTTTAAAATAGTGTAGACCGATAATTTTTATTATAGTGCTGTGGCTCGTAAGTAATATGAAATCGTGTTGTACCTCATGGTTCATTGCAAACATATGTAGTAGGAGTCTGACTGAGCAGCCTGTTGTTGTTTCAGTCGTGTTGAAAGCGGAGGGCACAATTACTAATCCTACTATGGCGAAGATTCAACTCTAATGCGGTCGTAGTCAGTGCTGAAATAATTAGGAAAGATAATTTTGATTTTAGTGCTATGACTCGTAAGTGACTTTGTGTTGTATCTCACCTGTCATTTCAAACAAATGTAGTAGGACTGAGTTGCATGGACTGATGAACAAACTGTGTTGATGTGTCTGCTGTCATTCAAATCTGTAAATCAAAAAGTTGTGCAATTTCACAAAGCCTTCATTATAACGCTTGGTTAGAGAAATTAATTATTAATTAAATTAATTATAAAATATGTAATAAATAATAATAATAATAATAATAATATCAAAATAGAGTGCAAATGAAAATTCATTCATTGACAAAGTTAGCTTTATGAACGCAGTCCTTATCTGTTCGATCTATTGATTACTCTGCATTTTAGGAATTTAGTCGTTTTAATTTACGCCCTCAACAATAGCAAACAAGAGGCTGATGAACTGATGAAAATTGTTATACCATTCTTGAGATAGTTGCGGTGCTTTCGCTCGTGTTCTGTATTGATTCGTATTAATTTCTTTGAAGGATTGTAAATGATTATCTCTCCTCCTCGCTCCAAGAATATGTGCTTTGTTATCTCGTCGGCCTAAAAATTACTTTTTAATTGACATGCACACAGAAACCAACACCAGTCAATAAGTAGTCCGTTACAGCTGAAAATAAGGAATATTGCATGAGGCATACAGGCTAAAACTGTTAATACTGTACTGACGTACCGGTGCATGAGCACCAAACCCAAAAACACATATACATGATTTTCAGTTGGCATTTGTTTAGGAACATTTTCACGTCAGTTTCAGCCTTTCTAAATCCCGATTTGTTCCTTAATTTTAACGTATGATAAAATCCATGAAATTTAGGAGTGAATATCACATACAAGTAATCAAATGGTTTGGCTCAACTATTCAACATCTCTCAAACAATGATAACACACCAGCAACGACGACCACATCTGCTATCATGTATGTCTATGAAAGATGAACGAGCCAATGAGACTATTATGGGCGGAGCGACACGTTTAGCTCCGCCTCATTCTGAAGGCTGTAGCCAGGTCCTTCTCTTTCGGCCCGTCATTATTCAACACGTCACATTGTAGTCGAGTCCCACTTCCTCGATCACGTCTTCACATTACCATAATTCCGTACTATGCATTTTAAAATGATATGATATGTTATGGTATAAGTTTATGTCCGCTTTCGAGAAGATACAACCGAAAAGCTTGTATTCAATGAAATTCAATGTTGATGGCTGCAATGGTTTCATTTGACATGGACAGTGCGTGTAACTGCACTAATGGTCGGTCACTCAATACAAACTATTACTATTTTCGCCTTTATTTCGCTAGGACAGAGCAGAGGCGTTCTTCACTGCCGTGCATAACCAAAAAGCACAAGCTTGACGTTCTCTCATTGCACCGAAAAAGAAAAATGTCGCTTGTAAACACCCACCTAGGAGTTAGTAATTTAAAAGCACGACAGAGGAAGTAATTGCATGGCGTCAAAGTTTTAATATTGCGATGCGCATGTGAAAGTAAACAAGAAATGTCTTACTCTGAAGGCTGAAGGATGCTGTCGGTGCGCCGCTGAAGGTGGTTCCGGTAATAGCGACGTGCTTTCCTCTCTGGCCAACCAACTTTCTTCTCTCAGAAACAGTGCAGGACCACCAAACACTGCGGAAGTGATTCCATAAAAATATTATCTGGAAATATCCTTAGCAACATGACAGGTTAAAGTCCAGTTGCTTAGAAACCAAAACTACATACCAAATTTTCGTTCGTCGTTTTTTATTTGAGATCATTAGTCATTATTTAGCCTACATTAGTGAGATTTACATCACTCTCTTTAAATGAATAAATTAGAAGTGGTACACATATTTTAGCACATTACTAAACACTATAACAGAACGTTGATTTCTGTTCATTTCTGATGTAAACAAATGACAAACATTACTAGCACTAGCAGTGCACGAGATTGAATTTCCCAAAAAAGCTGGAGTCCGAAAAACGTGAAGCATTTCTCATTGGCTGACTCCAGTCTGCTCCCTGATGGGACTTATTGCCACGTCTGCATCCACAGTCGCCACACCAATACCCTTGCAGCATATCTCCTGACCTCCCTTCACAGTGCATGTTATGTTTTGCAAGATGGTATTAGAATTGCTAATAATAGTTAGGTCAAACATCTAAACATGAAAAATAATGACCATACAGTGAGTGTGCTGCAAAATGATGAAAGGAGTTTTTCCACAACAAATGACATCAGTTTCTGTAATAAAGGAGACGAGTGCAAGGATGAATTTTAATATCTTGGTTTTATTACTGGATTCTGCCATAGCACTTTTATTGACACATGAAACATTCCTCCATAAATATCAGCAAACTCTTGTCAGACATGTAACAGTTGCATAATGACACAGAATGGTCTAAATCATATACTCGGAGTCCTTTCCAGGCTTTGGCCCTCTTTTATTCAGGTCCTCTACAAGTTGGACTGGAAAGGGCAGTATAGATACGGTCTTGTTTTAGACTATTTTTGAGAAGGGTACAGCTGTAGGCATAACTCCAAAAAGGGGCGTGAACTACAAATCAGCATTAAAAATATAGGGAGCCCCTAACCTTACCCCTTTCCCTAACCTTAACCCTTTTGGAGTTGGCACAACCGCCCTTTAGAGTAACCCCACCCCCTTTTCGAGTAACCCTGTCCTCTTTGAGATTCCGTCCCCATTTGGAGGTCTCTGGCCTGAAATTATACCTACTTGCTATTTTTTGTGTCCTTACATGAGAGCTGTACACAATGTGGAGGATCAAGAACAGGAAGGAAAACAAACAGGAAGGAAAAGTCCTTGCGGCACAGTGAGAACAAGATCTGAATTCAAAATTTTCAGTCAGCATTCTGGATTTAACCGAGCTTAGCTCTCTGGGCAATAATTTAGGAATTCAAGTCCAGAAAGTTCTAGAAGTTGTTTTACAGAGTTTCAAGGAGGAAACAAAGATGGAGTGTTTTACAGCCGTGCTTCTGGAGTTTTCTGGGTATCTAAGTGTGGTGTAGATGGTTGGGTTTCTTGTCAAACACCCAGGAAAGAGACAGCGGTGTCTCTTTCCTCCACTAATTCCGCTGCTGTTGCATCCATCTTTGCTCTTGAGAAGTCATTGATGGGCAACCCATCAACAATCTTCCAGGTCTTATCCTGAAGACGAGCAGACAAAAATAAATGTTGAGAACATAAGATGTTACACGGATCACAGTCAGTATCTATTTCGTACAAAACATCAATAGTGGCTAAAACTTCTACTCTAGTTCACAACATGATAAAGTAATTTGTTCACACCAGGATACTGAGTGAATGAAGTCATGGGGTGGAGGTTATAAATCAGGGCTGGATTTTGGTTTAAGTTTCTGGACAAACCTTGATCGTAACAGGGAATGAGTAAATTAGGTCCTCTGGTACTCCGTAAGAGTTTCCATTGGAATAGACACCCATTGAGGTAAACTCACCCTACAAAAACAAACACAATTGTGGTTAAGAAAAATGTGGCCTTCTTATAAAAACCTAGTGTCAGTCCAAACATCATACTCCAAAAAAGTCTCATGTTTGCTTAGAGGTGGAGAAAACACTTGTGGGTAAATTATGTACTTGTGTATGTCTACACTGCTCACATTGCTCCCCACTGAACATTTCACGAAGCTAGACTGTTTTAATGGATGGTTAGGTCATATTTTTCCTCCCAGTTTCATCTGATTTACTGACTTATTACTTCCCATAATCTAAAATACTTTCTATTAGGCTGACATGAATTTTAGGCTAAACATTTTGTCCAACACTGGCTGACACAACATTTTAGAGCAGAAAATCATAAAGGCTTTTTGCACTGTGTTGATGCAATAAAATATCTTTAGCGGACACAATGGAAATATTAACCAATGGGTCCCCCATTGTCAACCACTTCTGAAGGACCCATACAAAGCTGACCTCAGGAGTGCCAGTCCAAATGTCTCTCATGTGGTCACAGATGGCCTTGGCAGCTGACATGGCACTAGAGAGCTTCCTGGCCTTAATGACTGCAGCACCACGCTGCTGCACTGTCTGAGAGAAAGAGACAATTTTTTTATTTTTGTAATTTCACTGCAACCAGAAGTCATGTTCATCCAATGTTTCTGCTAAATAAAAATACAAAAATTATCAATCACTATGTTACTGAATGGAAATCTACTGTGAAGGGCTTCTTATAGAACAACTGTCCATACAATAAACATAACTTTGATAATATCTCAATCAGTACTGAAAACATTTCAACATGTTGCTACATTGTACTGATTTGCACTAACAAACAGTATACTACTCATAGTGACATAGTACACATTGCTTACACATACAAGAGTACACTGCAGGAGAATAACTGTTAAAGCCATCAATGTTAAAGTTTCAATATTAAAATTCTTTAAATTGCAGCAGAGACAACTATAAGTGAGCATTTTGTGAGTTGATTTCCCCCAAAATCTGTTTGTCCAACCACTGAAAGATGGGGGAGAGTGTTGGGAAACCTGTTTGAAAATAGTTATTTTTGCAATTGCATTTGGTAGTGCTAGTGTAAATTACACAATTCACTTTTAAACAAAGGCATGCATTCTTGAACCCTTTAGTGTGGATCAATAAACAGGCTAACAGTGACCTCTACAGGAAGAATGCAGCAAAGCAGAAAGCACTTACAGAAATGAACTCTCCCTTCAGCCAGGCATCGTCTTTCACTGCATCGAAGGCAGTCACGTCCTTCCCCTGCACATTCACCATGCAGTGATGGACGTCTGGGTACTGTGTAGAGGAGTGATTTCCCCAGATGATCACATTCTTCACACTGCTTGCAGAAATGCCACAATGCATTGCCACCTAGAGGACACATTGTGCAGTGTGGAACTTTAGGCATAAATTTAATCATGTTATTACGGTCATTATTAATTTCACCTTTTTGTATTAAGACTTGGGTCTTTGTCAGTGTTCCCACAGTTTGACCTTTCAAGTCATTCATCACAAATGGATAAAGATTTTTTAGAAATAATTTTATAGAGGTTGTTTGATAATTAGAGTTTTTAATTAATACATTTAAACAATTATACTTTAGAGTACAAATGTCTTTAACAGACAGACTGATGTTATCAAGGTTTACTCTACACAAGCACTCACAAAGAGCAATATCTAGTGGATGAAATGTTTCAGAAAAAATAAGAAAAATGTATATTCACTTCAAAAAATTCCAGGACTTTTCCATTACTTTTTAACATTGTATTTCCATGACGTTTCCAGACTTGGAAATCAAAACTTCAAAATTCCCTGATATTTCCAGGTTTTCCTATAACCATGGGAACCTTGTTTAGTGTCATAACTGATGGAGATCAATTCATTGTTGGTTCATACTTATTTGAGTGATTTCATGCTGTTGTAAAACTGAATCTGAAACAGCCATGAGGAGCTTCGTTAAGGTGCACCATCCCGCACAGGGGTGTTCTTACCTGAGAACAAGCCCTGTTGTGATCCAGACGTGTCAAACAGGAGAAATTCTCCTTGGGGATGGAAGGGGCGGATTTGGCCGCAATCAGACAGTTGGTGTTAGCTGGGTTACCAACAACCAGAACCTGTATAGTAAAATGTGAGGGTCAAATATTTTAAAGGAATATTCCAGGTTCAAAACAAGTTAAGCTTAATCAACATCATTTGTGGCATAATGTTGATTACCACAAAAAATAATTTCCACCCGTCCCTACTTTTCTTTAAAAAAAAGCAAAAACATTGAGGTTACATTGAGGCACTTACAATAGAAGTGAATTCAGCCAATTTTTGGAGGTTTTAAAAGGCAGAAATGTGAAGCTTATAATTTTATAACAGCACTTAAATTTATTTTTCTGTTAAAACGTATGTAGTATTTTAACTTTAAAATAGTTTAAATCATTTTTTTCCCAGTCATTTTAGGGTTTGTTAACGTTACATCATCGTGGCAACGAAGTTGTAAAATTGGATATAACTACACAGAAAAGGTTAGTAAGTGATTCTATCACACTAAAATCATGTTAACACACATATTGTTTACGTCTTGTGGCTATAATTTTTAAATAAGAGTATTTTAACAGAGAATTGTTGGTGCCAGATGGGCTGGTTTGATATTTCTGTAACTGCTGATCTCCTGGGATTTTCACGCACAACAGTCTTTAAATTTACTCAGAATGGTGCTAAAAACAAAAAACAAAGTGAGCGGCAGTTCTGTAGACAGAAATGCCTTGTTGTTGAGAGAGGTCAACAGAGAATGGCCAGACTGGTTCAAACTGACAAAGTCTATGGTAACTCAGTTAACCGCTCAGTACAATTGTGGGTAGAAGAAGAATGCAATTCTGAGATGCGGGTTGGTGCTGTATTGGCGGCACAAGGGGGACCTACACAATATTAGGCAGGTGGTTTTAATGTTGTGGCTGATCGGTGTGTGTATATATATATATATATATATATATATATATATATACACATACATACATACACACACACACAGTTTAAGTCTGAAGTTTACATACACCTAAGCCAAATACATTTAAACTCAGTTTTTCACAATTCCTGACATTTAAGCGTAGAAAACATTCCCTGTCTTAGGTCAGTTAGGATCACTACTTTATTTTAAGAATGTGAAATGTCAGAATAATAGTAGAGAGAATGATTTATTTCAGCTTTTATTTCTTTCATCATGTAGGGCTTTACTGGTTGTTTATATCAGTGTTACTATCAGAAATAATAATAATTTCTTTAGTTATTAATTAATATTTAAATGAATTAATTGAATCTAACTCATTAAAACCTCATATGGGGCTCCAGTAAATGTAGTGCGTTACGTTTAGGAGCGAGTTTGGTTATTAGCAATAATTAATAATTATCAAAGATAATTATTAATTATTAAAATCAATAGAACATTGATGAGAATCAATGTTAGCTTTTTTAATCCTTTAAATCAACAATTATCAAAGATAATCTTTAATTGTTAACATCGATGAAACATTAATTAAAATTAACACTAGCTTATTGATCATTCAAATTCAACAATCATCAAAGATAATTATCAATTATCAAAAATCAATAGAATATTAATAAGGATTAACATTGACAGGGCACCACCCTGGAATCAGGGACTAATAACCAGACAGTATAACAGTCTCAATATTAGATTGTTTTCTTAGGAAAATCGACATCTGAAGAATATCGATTTTCGGGAAAAAAAACAATGAATGAAGGTTTGAATCCGAGCACTGACATCCCGTCAGCATGACACAGGCGTATGCAAAACAAACCAAAACACTTCTCTTTGTAATATAAACAAAGTTTATTTATGCAGTAATATCAATTAATAATTAATACAATGCAGTCAATAAACTTCCGACTTACAACTACAAACTAAACAGTGATATGATTAGATATGGAAATCAAAATAATCCTATAACACATGAGGGTGTGTGTGTGTGTGTGTGTGTGTGTGTGTGTAAGGAGGGACGTGCACAAAATGGCGGACGTGACTCTCGTGGAGAGTATGTCACGCGAGACTTCTGGCCAGGGAATGTGGGCGGAGAGAAACCAGTCAATGGCGTCTACCAGTTACCGCGTGTATCCACTTGTTCGACAGCTTAGGGACAAAGCTGAGCTTTAGCACGAAGCTATCTATGAGCCAAAAATGTGTGCCAGAATGTTTGTGAGAGGTCGCGTGTGTGTGGTTAGTACAAGAGAGAAAGAGAGAATAAAGTGATGGCCCTAAAGCCAATTTCGCGATCGTGGGAGAGAAAGCAGCTGTTAGTTTATCACTCAGAGACGCGTGGACGGCTCGTAAACAGTCCCGTGTTCTTTGATTCTTTAATGGATAAACTCAGTTTGCCGGTCTCACCCGCGATGGCGGAAATGCATAACAGCCCACTGTGGTTGGACCACAATTCAACAAATCTCATTTGTGATAATTAATACCCTGAGTATTAATAATGAGCGGACATGGCGGTCCGTAAACTGTACAAGCAAACCTTGAAACACAAGAATAACACACTGTAATATTCTATCTCTGCCCAGACGTAAACCTCTTACTTGAATCGTATGAGGACATAGGATGTGTGTTTATCCGTCCTTTAACTCCGACCCGGTTCCTTGAGGCTCGGGTGATGACAGGAGGCCAGTTCCTCACTCTGTTGGCGGGCACGGCTGCTGATTCTTGGTGGACTGGCGGAGAACTCAGAAATGTCGACTTGATTGAAGATGGAAGAGAAATCTTTAATCTCTTTACTTCTGCAGGCAAACGGATGAAGATGCGGATTGCTCGGCGGTCTCCTTCGGATCCGTTAGAGTGTTCGGTTGAACACAGAGTAATCTCAACTCATCCAGCGAGATGGAGATTGTATGGCCACGGTTTCAAGTCGGATGTTACTTCCTTGTGCCACGAGGTTGCACTTGAGAGCGGCGATGAGCTGCGTCTATACCCTGCAAGCAAAGTTGCTGGAAGCAAATCCCGGAAGCATTTCAGAGGTATTTCTACTCCTGATGATGTCATGGTTTGAGGGACGTTCTGTTGTGTGTCTCATCCAATAGGAGTTGAGAGTTCGATCCTTTAGTGAGCAAGGCTTCATGGGATTTGTAGTCTGTTTTGGACTCCCTTTGTTTGATTATGGCACGATGTTTATTAGTAAGATTTATGACTTGGTATGTGGGGGCCTGAGTTAGGTTTTACGACTGTGTTAGGCCTGCCTTTGTCTTCTATCTGAATACATGAGGCCCAACAATCACATTCCCAGTAGGTCAGAAGTTTACATACACTTTGTTATTATTTGGTAGCATTGCCTTTACATTTTTTGTACTTGGTTCAGACATTTTGGGTAGCCTTCCACAAGCTTCTCACAATAAGTTGCTGGAATTTTGGCCCATTCCTCCAGACAGAACTGGTGTCACTGAGTCAGGTTTGTAGGACTCCTTGCCCGCACACGCTTTTTCAGTTCTGCCCACAAATTTTCTATCGGATTGAGGTCAGGGCTTTGTGATGGCCACTCCAATACCTTGACTTTGTTGTCCTTAAGACATTTTGCCACAACTTTGGAGGTATGCTTGGGGTCATTGTCCATTTGAAAGACCCATTTGCGACTGAGCTTTAACTTCCTAGCTGATGTCTTGAGGTGTTGCGTCAGTATATCCAAATATCTTTCCTTCCTCATGATGCCATCTATTTTGTGTAGTGCACCAGTCCCTCCTACAGCAAAGCACCCCCACAACATGATGCTGCCACCCCCATGTTACAAGGTTGGGATGGTGTTCTTCGGCTTGCAAGCCTCAACCTTTTTTCCTCCAAACATAACGATGGCCATTATGGCCACTTGCAAACTGTATTCTGGCTTTTTTATGGCAGTTTTGGAGCAGTGACTTCTTTCTGGCCGAGCAGCATTTCAGGTTATGTCAATATAGGACTCGTTTTACTGTAGATATTGACACTTGTCCACCTGTTTCCTCCAGCATCTTCGCAAGGTCCTTTGTTGTTGTTGTTCTGGGATTGATTTGCACTTTTCGCACCAAACTATGTTTATCTCTAGGAGACAGAATGGGTCTCCTTCCTGAGCGGTATGATGGCTGCATGATCCCATGGTGTATATACATGCATACTATTGTTTGTACAGATGAACATGGTACCTTCAGGCGTTTGGAAATTGCTCCCAAGGATGAACAAGACTTGTGGAGGTCCACCATTTTTATTCTGAGGTCTTGGCTGATTTCTTTAGGTTTTACAATAATGTCAAGCAAAGAGGCACTGAGTTTGAAGGTAGGTCTTAAAATACATCCACAGGTACACCTCCAATTCCATACACCTCCTATCAGAAGCTAATTGGCTAACTGTCTAAAGGTTTGACATCATTTTCTGGAATTTTCCAAGCTGCTTAAAGGCACAGTTAACTTAGTGTATGTAAACTTCTGACCCACTGGAATTGTGATATAGTCAATTAAAAGTGAAACAATCTGTCTGTAAACAATTGTTGGAAAAATTACTTGTGTCATGCACGAAGTAGATGTCCTAAACGACTTGCCAAAACTATAGTTTGCTAATATGAAATTTGTGGAGTGGTTAAAAAATTAGTTTTAATGACTTCAACTTAAGTGCATGGAAACTTCTGTCTTCAACTTTAAATATATCATGCCTTCTGCAACAGAATATTCTAGCCCCACGTCGATAAAACTAAAGGCCTGTTAATCACCTTTACTGTCTTCTTGGCATACTTGTCAAGCGCCACCCCCTGGGCCTTAAAGATGGCAACATTGGCCTTCAGCAAGTCCTTCCTCTCCATGCCGTCTCTCCTTGGCATGGACCCCACTAGGATGGCAGCATCCAAATCTTTGAATGCAACATCCTCTTTATCAGTAGGGATGACCTCTGGAACACACAGGAACAGACAGTGGTATCAGAATAAACAACATATAGTAACATCAAGGAGTCACAGGAAAACACACAAGTATCTAATTGTTTTTAAAAGAAAGCCAGAGAGCCTGAAAGAACCTGCATGCTATGAAAGACATTTGAATTAATTCAGTTAAAATATAATACGTATTGAACATAACACTGTAGATGTATAATCAAAAAGTTTTATATGAAAACCTATGCAAGCCATTAGAGAATATTCAAATAACTATCTCTTAAAAGGAATATGCCATGTTCAATACAAGTTAAGCTCAATCGACAGCATCTGTGGCATAATGTTGATTACCACAAAAAAATTAATTTTGATTTGTCCATCCTTTTCTTAAAAAAAAAGCAACAATCTGGGTTCCAGTGAGGCTCTTACAATGGCAGTGAATGGGGCCAATCCATAAACGTTAAAATATGATTTTAGTGTGATAAAATCGCCTACTAACCTTTTCTGTGTAAAGTTATAGCCAATTTTACAACTTTGTTGCAATGATGATTAAATGTCAGCAACCCCTAAACAGACTGTAAAAATGAAGATTTAAACAACTTTACAGCTCAAATAATACATATGTTAATAATACAATTTTTCAGGAAAAGGAGGGACGAGTCAAAATTATATTTTTTGGTTATCAACATTATGCCACAAATGCTGTCGATTGAGCTTAACTTGTATTGAACCTGGAACATTCCTTTAATAGAGGTGAATCTCAATCTCAAAACCTCAAAAACTTGTCTGGGGCATACTTCACCCCAAAATACAAAAAACAAAACAAAATTTTTATTTTTTTAAATATATACAGTTGTGCTCAAAAGTTTGCATACCCTGGCAGAAATTGTACAATTTTGGCATTGATTTTGAAAATATTTAAGAATAGTGATCATATGAAGCCATTTATTATCACATTGTTGTTTGGCTCCTTTTTAAATCATAATGATAACAGAAATCACCCAAATGGCCCTGATCAAAAGTTTACATACCCTTGAATGTTTGGCCTTGTTACAGACACAAGGTGACACACACAGGTTTAAATGGCAATTAAAGGTTAATTTCCCACACCTGTGGCTTTTTAAATTGCAATTAGTGTCTGTGTATAAATATTCAAAGAGTTTGTTAGCTCTCACGTGGATGCACTGAGCAGGCTAGATACTGAACCATGGGGAGCAGAAAAGAACTGTCAAAAGACCTGCATAACAAGGTAATGGAACTTTATAAAGATGGAAAAGGATATAAAAAGATATCCAAAGCCTTGAAAATGCCAGTCAGTACTGTTCAATCACTTATTAAGAAGTGGGAAATTCGGGGATCTCTTGATACCAAGCCAAGGTCAGGTAGACCAAGAAAGATTTCAGCCACAACTGCCAGAAGAATTGTTCAGGATACAAAGAAAAACCCACAGGTAACCTCAGGAGAAATACAGGCTGCTCTGGAAAAAGACGGTGTGGTTGTTTCAAGGAGCACAATACGTCGATACTTGAACAAAAATGAGCTGCATGGTCGAGTTGCCAGAAAGAAGCCAATGCCACAAAAAAGCCTGGTTACAATATGCCCGACAACACCTTGACACACCTCACAGTTTCTGGCACACTGTAATTTGGAGTGACGAGAACAAAATAGAGCTTTATGGTCACAACCATAAGCGCTATGTTTGGAGAGGGGTCAACAAGTATTGTGCTCCTTGAAACAACCACACCGTCTTTTTCCAGAGCAGCCTGTATTTCTCCTGAGGTTACCTGTGGGTTTGGTTTTTTACATCAGTATATATATATATATATATATATATATATATATATATATATATATATATATATATTAATTAGCAAGTAAATGAAGCATACTTTCAAAACTATTAATATTTTTTGCATTGTGACATTATGTCGCTATGTCGCTAGTCAAAAAAATCAATGTAATTTTTTTAATGTAAAATGAAAATGAAATGTCCTGTGGTTTTTCATGATATTCACCCACACTGAGTGGGCCTCCTGAACTTCCTGTTGGTGGTTCTGTATGGTCAACCTACCCATACCACTCTCTGATGGGAACCACAATCCTAAGTTTAGCTGCCCTGTCAATCGGGGATCATACAGGCAGCCAATCAGACTGCACAAATGACGAGAGGCCAGAGCAATGCAAACACAGGCCATTAAGACTTCAGGATTGGCACAAAGACTAGAGAATACAGGGCCTCATGACACTCACAGTACTGTTCAAAGAGGCATCCCATTCTGATTGTGTTTACCTCTCAAAAGTGGGAGAGCACAGTCCTGCAGCTCCATAACGACACCATCCAGGACTGGCAACATGGGCGTGATGTCCAACAGAACCATAATGAGAGGCTGAAAAAGTGAGAAAGAGGGAGAGTAAGCATTACATTTACATTGTAGTACATTTGACCTGCACCTGTGTTAGTAATCTCATCAGCTGTTGGGAGTCAAGACACATAAGGTGCCTTTTCCTGGAATTAGTCAAACAGCATCCTCAATGATGCAACAGCATTTAATGGGATGTGATGGGACATTGCATAAGCCAAACCCTGCCTGTACCTGATCTTTGCCGAAGACATCTCCCTTGGCAATGCTGTAAAGAAGGGAATAGGCGATCTGCCCTGCAGCGCCAGTGATCAGTACTCTAATAGGCTCTGCCTATAGTACAAAAGAGGAGTAATAAACAAAGATAGTAAGCAAGTAGAAAAAAATTTAACCAACAACTGGGTCACTACCAGGACAGAGGAGCTCACAAGGCTCACCATGTTAGAACATATAAATAGGACTGTCCTGGCAAACACTACAAGACCTCAGAATGACATGGTGTTCGAGATATTTTTAAACTAGGTGACTTTTCCTTATTTTTACAATCAATGAACTTACTTTCACCACTGTAGATACTAACATTTAATGCAAATGCCCCCTGAAGTGTGGCTTTAACACAGGTTAAAGAGCACTTAAAGTTATACCTGAAGATCAAGTTCATTGCAATATGTCATTAACTATCTGATATAAGGAATATCACATATAAACATAGGTACCATTAAAACAGGTACTTATGATCAGGATTATGCAAATCTCAGGCAAGCATAGCACCTCATTATACATATTAAAGATAACTACAAGTTTATATTTTAATTGGCTTAAACTTCTGCTTACATTGTCATAACCTAGACTCACTGTCCACTAACATGACCATACGAACGTACAATTTCATATAAATATAGCAAAGTAGTTTGTTTTTCCTACCATTTTCAGCTGCTTCTGAATGACAGCGGCTCTCTCCCTACTCGGGTAATTTGAAGGTCACCCCTATTTCCCTCACGAGGCAACAAGTTGCCGCTGCAACTTCGTTTTAAGGGGCTGAAGGGAAATGTAGTTTTTAGTGGCCATACAGGCGTTCATTTAAATTAGATAAAAACTACATTTCCTCTAAGCCACTATCCTAAATCACAAACTGGCAGATCGGTAATGCTGCGTTCAATTTAAGTCGGACTTGGGATATTCCTACTTGATATCTCCAAACTCTGACCAAAAATGCATTCCATTGCCAGATGCTCGGAACGAAATATTCCTTATATTTCCTAGCAACCCAATTCAGAAACAATCTGCAACACTAGCATTTGTGCTACAGGTGTACGATTATCTAAAGAGAGTATAATTTACCATGTTTTGAACACCTGCTACTCTGCTGACGTTTGTTAAACACGCTTTAATATCATGTAATGTAGGAACGTTTTCGATATTATTTAATAAAAGTGAATGTTTATCACTTATGTTGTACATCTTCCTGTGTGCCACATGATTGTGTGACGTCACGCACATTCGTCTCGGCGAAATCGGAGTTTAAAATTTCCGCACGACTTTCCAAGTTGGATTACCTTGAAGCACCATGTAAATACAATGGTATATGGTAATCACATATCAACATGGTAATCACATAGTAACATGGTATTCTTTTAAGTACTTTGAAGCACCATGCAAATACAGAATGGTACATAAATATGGTAACTGTATATCAAAGTACCATCAGAAATCACATTGTTATTACCCAGATGTGCTCTCTCTCTCTCTCTCTCTCTCTCTCTCTCTCTCTCCACCACACACACACACACACACACACACACACACACACACACACACACACTCACAATAAATTTGGCCTCTGATGAAATATCCTCTAATTCTGTGTCTAGCTGCTGTATTTCTGTATTGTATAGAGGAATGTATAGATGAATAGTGTATTGTAAGTACGCATAGTTTTCATACAGGAATGTGCAAATGAAATTATTTTTAAATGGGTATGGGTTTGTAGAGTTAGTAGTCTAAATCAGAAAAATAAAATGTAAAAATAGTGATTTTTCATATTGAACACGTGTTTGTAGAGGTAGTAGTATAAATATGAAAAATAAAATGTAAAAATAGTGACTAAATGTTGAACGCATGGGTTTTTATAAGTAGCATGTCTAAATATGAATTTACATTGTTGTTGTTGTTTTACGTTCACATGGTACGTATTGCACCTACTGTATACTTGTATACTGTATTGCACTAAACTGTAATATACTGTACCAAGGCTTTGATAAACGTCATGTGAATACACCTTTTAGGTGCTTTGTCTATGACAGCATGCTTCGTGCATCTGCAGTTGAAAAAAAATATGAAGTAGCTTAAATGTAGCAAGCTACTTTTGACTTGTAGTGTAACTTGCTACTTTCTCTGAAGTGTAGCTTTTAGCTTAACTTAACTAATTTTTCTGTTGAGTAGTTTGTAGTTTAGCTTGCTACATTTTTTGAGTAGTGTTTTGAATTCAAAGTTGGAGACAAATAGTCACAAATGTGTAAAATGATGTTCAAATAACGACAGACACAAACTTGTATTACATATTTACTTTTGTACTTTAATTCACTTTCGCAGTGCAACCACAAATCGGCAGTTATAACCTCCCAGATTTACCACTGCAACTTAAAATGTTCCCGCCTTGACTTTTGCAACAACTTTTGCGAAAAACCTGTAGCAAAACTCACTTGTGCACTTGTAAATCAGTATGTGAGAGAGCAGACTACTGGTGCTGGGTGGCTGCGGGGCCAATGAAGACGTGACCAATCACAAGATCTGGAACAACTGATGCCTGGCCAATCAAAACGGATCATCTTAGAACGTGATGATGTCACACAACAGCGCCATTATTTAAATTTTTTATTAAAATGTTTAAAATAAACAAAGTCTGGTATTATGTTGTTGCTTAAGTGCTTAGACAGAAACATGTCTGATTTTTTTTTAAGTGACCAAATAGCAAACAGCAACAGTGAATATGTAAAAGATGAAAATATCAGCAAAACAATCAGCAAATTGGAAGGAAATGTGTTTCAAATGATGTTGTCTTCTATTGGTCATAAAATATTGTTAGTCTTGAGGGCGAGACTAAAGCAGTGTTCCATTCAAAGTCGGATATGGTATATTCCTCACAGCAAATTAAATTTACACTCCTCAGTGTACATATAATCCACACTACAGGAGTGTAAAATTAACAACTTGAGTATTACTTCCAAAAAATGCTCGTTATTTTCACATGAATAGGTAACTATATTAATCACGCTTGCTGACTATAGAAGATTAAATATCATGCCTTTATTATTTCATTATTATTATTTTAGTTAGTCGTTTTGCTTATATTTCTTCTTTCGATTTTGTAACTGATATTGCATTGTTGCAAATTAGCAAGCAAATGTTAAATCTAAAGAAGTCATACAGTACTTGTTTAGATGAATTGCAACGCTACTGTAATTATTGTAAGAAACGCACTTGTGAAATAAAGATAATATTGTGCACAGTGTGCTTTCTGTTTGAAATGAGACGCTGTTCGTATATTTATAAATTCAGAATAAAACTCAGGTAACTTTAAATGTCTTTTACATGACAGTAATTAATTTCTTAGTTCTAGTTTAAGGTCTGTTTAAACTGTTTTATCAACTCGTCCATGCTGATCAATCCTTAAAATTGAACATTAAGAAAGTATACCTTGACACCTTAAGAAAAAGATATATAATTTAAAACTTTAGAAATATAATTGCCTGATCACGATGACTTGCTTTAATCATGATTATTTGAGTTTACCATGGTAATGTGCACTTTAAATCCCAAAAACAAGCCTTGTGCTATATGAAGAATAATATTCTGAGTGTTTTACAGTTGGTTTCATGTCTCTAGGTCAAACGGTCATTGAGTTTAATGGAATTAGAATATTACAAACATTTACACTATTTATTTGAAAACATATAGAATGTAAATTCCACAAACAGAGCCTTGTGTCATGAAAGGGATATTTTTAAGAACATTTCATATTTGTTGTGATGTCATAATATCAAATGGTTAAATTGTTTAATTGATTTATAGGGCTAATAAAATTTATATGAAAAAAAAAAAAAAACTCCTTTTGTCAGCATCCTACCTCCTGTAGTTTGTCTCCATGCCTCTAGAGGTCCCATGTGTTCTCCTCTACCTTAGTTCTTCCTCGTGTGGCCTTGTTAGCGTTATCCAGCTCACCTGTGCCTTGTTTCCCCCAGTGTATTTAAGTTGTGTTTTTTTCCCTTGGTCCCTTATTTGGTTTTTGAGTCTCTGCCCTGTGTTTCCTGCCTTGTCTCGCTAAAGCCTCTCTAGCTACCCCAAGTAAGATATCCTGAGTTCCTTTCACTGATTGTAATTGTTCACTGGCTTTGTTTTCTCCCCTCGTGGAGTTTTATTTTCTCCTTTGGTTGTGCCCATTGTTTTTTGTTTATGTGATTTATACCTCGGTCCGAGAAGAACTTTTGTTGATTCATTTTTGCAAGGACTTTTTTTAATAAATCTACATCTCCCGGAATACTGCCTTAACTGTTTCATTTGGGTGTAATATTACCACTCCTGTGGTTCAGTGGTAGATCTCCCGGGTTCTAGCCTAGCCCGTGACACTTTTTTTTTAAATTCAGCTTTGTGCTAGGCAAAGAAAACCTATTCATGCATTTCCAAGTTGGTTTGGCTTGAAAATGTTATAGGCATGGAGAGTTTTATGGGCATTGTTGTGAATGTCAAACGAATGTCAAATATAAAACTAACTTTACCGCACTCAAATATTTACTGTACAATTTCTTAAATTCAAATCTACAAGCTCAAGTTTTGCAACAGATTTACCTCCATACTTTCGCCTGTGATTTTTACGCTTGCATATCAGCGTATTAATGATGGAGCGCATTAAAAACTTCAATAATACAACATTTATATTATCACGGAGTGACTATTTGCACTAGGTGTAAATACTTGCCACACCTTGTGGTTATTTGCACTGAAATAGTCTGGTAGAAACAAAGAAATTAAAGACAAACTGTTCCTTGAGTGTTACTCCAAAGGTTAGTGTGATAAAACAGTGTTGTTGTGATTTTTCCATGCGGATGATCTGGGTTCTAATCCACCTTTTGACCCAGTTTTTCCCATCCTGTTTCCTGTCTTAACTCTTAATATTTTTCTTTAATACTACTTATAATAAATAAAATGAATATAAATGTTGATTTCCTCGCAGTGATTTGGTCACGATGAAGGTCAGAGAGTTGAGGGAAAGGTTAGATTCGGGTACAATTAACCATGGTTTTACAATAGTAATATTGTAGTAGCCATGTTTTTTGGTGGAAGCCATAGTTTTTATGCAATTAACCATATTTGTTACTACAGTAATATGGTGTTAACATAGTAAACATGTTTTAGTGGTTACTATAAAATACCATGGTGGTACTATGGTTAATGTATTAAAACAATGGTTAATTTTTGTAAGAGAAGGTTAGAATTAGGTTTAGGGGTAGAGGTTGGTGTAGGGTGTCTGTGGGACTATAAATAAACACACTGCAGTGATGCCCTGTTAGTATTTAATTAGGGGTGGAAATAGTATCTGTCTAAGTCTATTTGCACTTGCATAATATGCATAATATAGTGTTGAAATAGGGGAAAACAACATGTGTGTTTATGAATGCTTTACTTAATCTTTTTGACAACATATAATGGCAGTCAGATTACTAGACCAGTATTTTCCACTTAATCATATTCAGAAAACCTTAATAGAGAAGACTTTCAATAAGATATTCTTGAAAATGTCTGAGCCTGCCTATATTTTATTTGTCTTTTATTCTCCCTCCTCTCTGTCTCTCTCAGGCTCTCTTACTCACACTTTGTATTGTGAGACTGGTGTTGTTTATAATACCTTGATTTTTGTGTGAAGGGTCATGATTAGGACCTGCTACTCTGCATTCTTTTATAAATGCATGTAGGCATAAAGAAAGAAATAATTTGTGTTCAAATAATGCAGTCAACTAGTTTTAGTTTAGTTTTGGTAATTTTGCAGCTGATAGTAGAGGACTGAATACAGAACATTTACATATTTTAAAAAATCAACTTCAACTATGTTAGGTTTATGACAAATACTAATTTATACATGGATCTCTCTTAAACACTTGGTTTAATGGTTTACACTGATATTTTTCAGTGAAAACAGAAAAATGCACGTTTGCACTGCGCTTTGAGCTAATCTCACATACTCAAACTATTGATAAATGTATCTATGTATCAGATTGCTTCTGAAAACACATTTAACCTTTAAATCAAACAACTCTTGCTCTTAAACATGACGGAAGTGTCAAACAAGTGAACACAGTTTTGAAGTATTTTAACAGAACTGAAATTCTAGAATAATTCAGACCTGCTTCAACAGACCTCCCATGCCTTAAACTGTGCAAGATATTGGTCAACTCTCAAAGACAAATATTGATGATGTGAAATACAAAAACAAAAAAACAGTACAAATCTGTTAAATTAAATTATTAATAACAGAAGGAGCAACATTTAATCAGAATCACTGCTATATATTTGTTTATTGGGGTGTCTATTATTATGAAGTGAAATGTATTATCAAGCATTTTTGCAATAGAAATTATTTTGTTCAGTTGTTCTAGTTCAGATTTACATTAAAGCAAGTAACCTTTAATTTCCTTTTGTGCTATTATTATGTAATTACAGATGTAAACAAGCTGAATCATTTCAAGATTCTCTTTGTGGTAAAAAATAAATAATAATAATAATATCTCAGCTGTCATGTTTCAACCGCTGTCTCTGACTTAGTGTACCTCTATCACATCACGCTCTGGTGACTTTAGCCGTTTTTTCATACTTTTTTAAATGGGATGTTTTTCACAGGTTTTCTGGACATGCATTGTTCTTGCCATGTCAGTGGGAATGTTTGTTATTGTGTCTCACCCTCACGATGTACTTGTTGACGTGAGGGATATTCATAGTCTGTGCAGAGAGGGAAAATCAAAACAATACCTGTGAGGCTTCTGAGAACATCTGCACTCTTTGAACTCATCCAAGTATGCCTTAATATAAAGGGATGCATTGTGGGAGGCTTTTCCTCTTTTCATTGAGTGAACCGCTAGCTGAAGGGTGAAACAGGAAAAATAAGCCTGATCGTTGCAAAATATTGTGTGTGGGTGGAGGTGGGGATGGGGGTGGGGTGGGGTTGGGGCGGTTGATATAAACATGAAATTTGAGATGCTTTGGCATCCTTTTTTTTTTTTTTTTTTTAATTAGCATTTTTTATATTGATTCTTACAATAAATAAAGCAAAAATATAGAATCAATATTTAAGTCCCACAGCCACGCCCTGACCCTCATCAAACAGCCCTGTGGTCACACATGAGTATATACACAAAAAAAGCAAACAAACACACACACACACACACACACACACACAAAAAAAAAAAAAAAAAAAAAAATATATATATATATATATATATATATATATATATATATATATATATATATATATATACTGTATATATATATTAATCATACACATTTAAAACTATACTACTCTCTCCACCACCCCACCCCGAGAGCCCTCCAAAAACTCCAAATAGTTGCCCCATTTCCCAACAAACAAATCCAAGTTATCCTGTCTTCCAAATTACACCTCCTCAAAAGCCGCCACCCTCCCCATCTCCGTGCACCACTCCCGAAATGGGGACGCTCCAGCTGACCTCCAACCACTCAAAATATTCTGCCTGGTGATCATCACACTGGTCAGAACCCAACTCTTTATGTGTCTATTCCCCACATCGATGACCGCCCCATTGCCCAAAACACAGAGTCTGGGGCAAAACGAAACCTGAGTGCCCAACATGTCACACACCAAACTCTGAACCTTCAACTAGAATTCCTGGATCTCAGCACACCACCAAATTGGCATCGCCAGCAGGTGGGTGTGTCTTTAAGACCAAGCCTATACAATCTAGAGAGGGTCCAGTAAAATCTATGTAAAATCTTGAATTGCATAAGGCGCACCCTTGCATCTCTAGATTCAGACTTTATGTTTTTTAGAATCCTAGACCACACTCCCTCCTCCAATACCAAGTTCAATCTTTCTCCCATAATCTCTTGATAGAAGTTATAGCTCCGTCCCCCAGACTCTGAATTAGCGAGGAGTAATACACTGATGCCTCATGACCTTTTCCAAAAGCAGTAATCACCATTCCCAGAGTATCTGCTGCTTTAGAGGGGTGTATGCTACTCCCAAAAATCATACAGAGCAGGTGACGCAGCTGTAAATACCTATAAAACTGAGATCTGGGAATCCCAAAATGTTTAACCAAATTTTCAAAAGATCTCAACACTCCACTCTCATATATGTCACCGAGCTTATTAACCTCCCTCACAATCCACTCTGACCAGCAGAATGGGGACTTATTAATATATAATTTTGGGTTCTTCCATATTCTCAAGGCAACATTTAAATAAATGTCCGAATTAAACACTCTGGACACATTTTATATTTGTTTATATATTTATTTATTTATTTGTGTGTGTGTGTGTGTGTGTGTCTATATCATAGGGTGGGATTGGGAGGGGGAGGGGTAATAGTGGGGGTTAATATTGATTCTGTGTATATATGTTTTGTTTTTCTATGTTCAAATTCGTGAATCAATAAAAATTGTTAATCTGAAAAACACTCGACACTTTTGTCCATACCGAGTGCAAATGCGAGATAACGGTGTAACTTATCTTTTCCGATTAGTTTGATAGAAAGGCTTTGCAATGGTGAAATAGGGGCAAGGACTTCCTGTTCAATACAAAACCAGGGAGGGGCTCTCTCAGGTGGAAGCGACCAATGAGCCAAATGTCTGAGACAAAATGCATAATAATAAAACAAAATCTTGGCTAGGCCTAGCCCACCTTTGTCAATCGGCCTATGTCATTTATTGAAATGTAATCTGGGATGCTTACCATTCCAAATGAAGGACTTCGCTATGCTATCAAATTGCTTGAAATAAGAGAGGGAGACATCTACAGGGAGAGATTGTAGCAGGTAGTTAAATTTTTTCAATTAATTTTAATAACATTCACCTTCCCGATCATAGATAAATGTAATGAAGCCCGCCTGCCCACATCACTTGAAAACCTTTTTATTAAGGGGTAAAAATTAACTCTAAATAAATCAGACAAATTTGCTGGGAATAAAATGCCCAAATACTTAATGCCCTGTTGGGGCCACTTGAAGGTGCCCGGCTGAAAAGCTGTTACTGGGCAGTACGCTGTCAGAGCCAAAGCTTCAGATTTAGACCAATTTACTCTGTATCCCGAGAATACAAGATCTGGACTCAAGATGGCGCCGAGTATGGCTGCTGTGTTGTGAGCTCCCACACAACATTGTAGTGTTTTGTTTGTTTTGTTTACAATTCTTATGTTTTTTGTCTTGGATGTTGTCTGCCTTATTGCCTACGACAGACAAACACTTTTGGACATTGGTGCTGCAATTACACACCGTAAACCGGACTTCAAATTCCTCAATGCCGACCCGCTGTTTACAAACACACCAGCGGAGCCCTTTGTCTGGGCAGCCCGGCCGCGAAAACGCAAAAGGAAAAGGGGAAACAGAGCCGGCGTTCTCATCAGAGTAAGACGTTGTGCAAATCGACCCCCGCTACCCAGTATTCTACTGGCAAATATTCAGTCTCTGGACAACAAGCTCTGCAAGCTGAGAGCGTGGATCTCTTTCCAACAAGAGACGAGGGACTGCTGCATTATCTGCCTTACGGAAACTTGGATGTCTGCTGAGATTCCAGATTCAGCCATTGAACCCACGGGGTTCTCCGTGCACCGAGCGGACAGAGCGAAAGACCTCTCAGGTAAAAGCAGAGGTGGTGGTGTATGTTTTATGATCAACAAATCCTGGTGTGATCAGAGGAACGTACATTCTATCAAGTCTTTCTGCTCTCCTGATCTAGAATTTCTTGTGCTTCTGTGTCGACCATTCTGGCTACCGAGGGAATTCACAGCGGTCATTATCACTGCTGTATACATCCCGCCACAAGCCGACACAGACCGGGCACTCAAAGAACTGTATGGGATTATAAGCAAGCAGGAAACCGCACACCCTGAGGCTGCGTTCATTGTGACCGGGGACTTTAATAAAGCCAGTTTCAAATCAGTCGCACCAAAATACCACCAACACATTAGTTTTAACACACGAGGGGACCGGGTTTTGGACCATTGGTATTCTCCCTTCTATTCTCTATTCACTCTTCCATTCTGCTTCTGCTTGCTTACAGGCAGAAACTGAAACAGGAAGCACCTACCCTCAGAACGATCCAGTGCTCATCGGACCAATCAGACTCTACGCTACAAGACTGTTTTGATAATCGATTAGCCAGAAGTTTTGACAATATTTTTATGTCTAGCTGGATCAGGGAAATTGGATGGTAACTCTTATACTCGCTTGGATATTTGTCCTTTTTAAGAATCAGACTGATCCGGGCTTGTGTCATGGTTGGAGGAAGCTTTCCATCCTTTAATGATTCTGTATAAACTTCTAACAAAAGTGGAGCCAGTTCTTTAGCATAAGATCTAAAAAAATCAGCGGCAAAACCATCTGGCCCCAGAGACTTGCCTGTAGGCAAGGCCTTAATTATCTCGCCAAGCTCCTCCAAGGTTATCTCAGAATCAAGAGAATTTTTTTGCTCATTCGTCAATTTAGGGAGTTCTAATGTTCTAATATCAGCAGCCTTATCACCCTGCAGCTCATGCCTGGTTACCCACTAAAGGTAAGCAGGGTTGAGCCTGGCCAGTACCTGGATAGGAGACCTCCTGGGGAAAACCAAGGTTGCTGCTGGAAGTGGTATTTGGGAGGCCAGCAGGGGGTGCTCACCCTGCGGTCTGTGTGGGTTCTAATGCCCCAGTATAGTGATGGGAACACTATAAGGTAAAAAAGCACCATCTTTCGGATGAGACGTTAAACCGAGGTCCTGACTCTCTGTGGTCATTAAAAATCCCAGGGCGCTTCTTGTAAAGAGTAGGGGTATAACCCTGGTGTCCTGGCCAAATTCCCCCCATTGGCCCCTATCTATCATGGCCTCCTAATAATCTCCATCCCTGAATTGGTACATCATTCTCCTCTCCACCAATAGCTAATGTGTGGTGGGCGTTCTGGTGCACTATGGCTGCTGTTGCATCATCCAGGTGGATGCTGCACACTGGTGGTGGTTGAGGAGATTCCCCCTATACAATGGAAAAGTGCTCTGAGTGCCTAGAAAAGACTCTACGCTACAAGACTGTTTTGATCACGTGGACTGGGAGATGTTCCGGTCCGCCTCTGATGACAACATCGAGCTTTACGCTGATAGCGTAACGTGTTTCATCAGAAAGTGCATAGAGGACGTTGTTCCGACCAGAACAATACGGATCTACCCGAACCAGAAACCTTGGATTAATAGTGAGGTTCACGCGGCAGTTGATGCGCGGACCTCTGCTTTTAATTCCGGGAACGTGGAGGAGCATAAAGAAGCCAGTTATGCCCTCCGAAAAACTATCAGAACAGCAAAATGTCAGTACAGGAACAAGATTGAAGGACAGTTCAACACCACCAACTCTAGAAGCATGTGGCAGGGAATTAATATCATCACGGACTTTAAAGGGAATAAAAACTCCGCCGTGAACACCGCTGCCTCTCTCCCGGATGAGCTAAATACTTTTTATGCTCGTTTCGAGGGAAATAACACCGCCCTCGCGGAGAGAGCTCTCGTGGCCGAAGCTACAGAGGTTAGTTCACTCTCCGTCTCTGTAGCGGATGTAACCCGATCCTTCCGACGGGTGAATATCCGCAAAGCCACGGGTCCAGACAGCATTCCGGGCTGCGTCATCAGAGCGTGTGCGAACCAACTGGCTGGTGTTTTTACGGACATTTTCAACCTTTCCCTCTCTTTGTCTGTTGTCCCCACATGCTTTAAAATGTCCACCATTGTGCTTGTTCCAAAGCAATCCAAAATCACTTGCTTAAATGACTGCCGTCAAGTTGCTCTGACCCCCATCATCAGCAAATGCTTTGAGAGACTAATCAGAGATTACATCTGCTCTGTGCTGCCACCATCACTGGACCCATTGCAGTTTGCTTACCGCAACAACTGCTCCACTGATGATGCCATTGCATCTACAATACACACTGTTCTCTCCCACCTGGAAAAAAGAACACTTATGTGAGAATGTTGTTTGTAGACTACAGCTCAGCATTCAACACCATAGTGCCCTCCAAGCTTGATGAGAAACTCCGGGCTCTGGGCTTAAACAGCTCGCTGTGCAGCTGGATCCTGGACTTCCTGTCAAGCAGACGCCAGGTGGTTAGAATGGGCAGCAACATCTCCTCATCACTGACCCTCAACACTGGAGCTCCGCAGGGCTGTGTTCTCAGCCCACTCTTGTATTCCCTGTACACTCATGACTGTGTGGCAACACACAGCTCCAATGCCATCATTAAGTTTGCTAATGATACGACGGTGGTAAGTTTGATCACTGACAATGATGAAACAGCCTACAGAGAGGAGGTGCACACTTTGACACACTGGTGTCAGGAGCACAACCTCTCCCTCAACGTCAGTAAGACAAAGGAGCTTCTGGTGGACTTCAGGAGAAGAGATAGAGAACACAGTCCCATCACCATCAATGGAGCACCAGTGGAGAGAGTCAGCAGCTTCAAGTTCCTGGGTGTCCACATCACTGAGGAACTCACATAGTCCATCCACACTGAAGCCGTTGTGAAGAAGGCTCATCAGCGCCTCTTCTTCCTGAGATGGCTGAGGAAGTTTGGAATGAACCGCCACATCCTCACACAGTTCTACACCTGCACTATAAAGAGCATCCTGACTGGCTCCATCTCTGCCTGGTACGGCAATAGCACCACCCACAAACGCAAAGCACTGCAAAGGGTGGTGTGAACTGCCAGACACATCATCGGAGGTGAGCTTCCCTCCAGGACATATATACCAGGCGGTGTGTGAAAAAAGCTCGGAGGATCATCAGAGACTCTAGCCACCCAGGCCATGGGCTGTTCTCACTGCTACCATCAGGCAGGCGGTATCGCAGCATCAGGACCCTCACCAGCTGACTTCATGATAGCTTCTTCCCCCAGGCAATCAGACTTTTGAACTCTTGATCTCCCATGATCAAAATACATCAGCACTGCACTTTATTACTCTTACTCTTATATCTCACACTGGAATGTCATAAATTATATTATTATTATATTATATTCTCCCTTAACAACACACTGGCAACTTACTATCAGCCGACAGCCTGAATGTCAATACAGTACAATACAACCTACTGTACATTTTATATATACTATATATACTTTTTTATTGTATAATGTGTATTCTATATTGTGTGTATTGTATACTGTACATTGTATGTTATTATTTGTATATTGTGTTATGTGTAATTATGTGTATATTAGATTTTAAATTGTGTTGTAAATCTGATGTTTATTGTAAATTGGTATATGTCTCATCACTGTCACAACTACTATGTTGCTTGGAACTGCACCCAAGAATTTCACACACTATTGCACTTGTGTATATGGTTGTGTGACAATAAAAGTGATTTGAACTTAGAAAATTAATTAATAATTCTATGGAGGCAAGGCATAGATCTAATTGGGTTGGAGACGAATAATAAAATATCATCTGCATAAAGCAAAAGCTTATGCGCCACACCTCCCACCACCACCCCTGGAAAATCATCTTCCCTTCTTATCGTGGCTGCTAATGGTTCCAGGGCAAGACAGAACAATAATGGGGAAAGAGGGCAACCCTGCCGGGTGCCCTTATCCAGAGTAAAATAATCTGAAATTAATAAAAAAAATTGTACCAGGTGTCTATAAAGTAACTTAATCCATCCAATGAAAGTATTCCCGAACCAATATTTCCAAAATCTTAAAATGATAATCCCATTCTACCATATCAAACGCCTTTTCGGCATCAAGTGAGATGGCCGCAACCGGAGTCTGATCATTCGCCACTGACCACATAATATTGATGAAATGCCTAATGTTATCAGAAGAGCTGCGGCCCCGAATAAACCCCACCTGATCTGTATGTATAAGAGATGTCATAACTTTACTTAATCGATTAGCCAGAATTTTGACAATATTTTTACGTCTAGCTGGATCAGGGAAATTGGATGGTAACTCTTATACTCGCTTGGATATTTGTCCTTTTTAAGAATCAGACTAATCCGGGCTTGTGTCATGGTTGGTGGAAGCTTTCCATCCTTTAATGATTCTGTATAAATTTCTAACAAATGTGGAGCCAGTTCTTTAGCATAAGATCTAAAAAAATCAGCGGCAAAACCATCTGGCCCCGGAGACTTGCCTGTAGGCTAGGCCTTAATTATCTCGCCAAGCTCCTCCAAGGTTATCTCAGAATCAAGAGAATTTTTTTGCTCATTCGTCAATTTAGGGATTTCTAATGTTCTAATATCATCAGCCATATCACCCTGCAGCTCTTGCCTGGTTGCCCACTAAAGGTAAGCAGGGTTGAGCCTGGCCAGTACCTGGATGGGAGACCTCCTGGGGAAAACCAAGGTTGCTGCTGGAAGTGGTATTTGGGAGGCCAGCAGGGGGTGCTCACCCTGCGGTCTGTGTGGGTTCTAATGCCCCAGTATAGTGATGGGAACACTATACTGTAAAAAAGCACCATCTTTCGGATGAGACGTTAAACCGAGGTCCTGACTCTCTGTGGTCATTAAAAATCTCAGGGCACTTCTCGTAAAGAGTAGGGGTATAACCCTGGTGTCCTGGCCAAATTCCCCCCATTGGCCCCTATCTATCATGGCCTCCTAATAATCTCCATCCCTGAACTGGCTACATCACTCTCCTCTCCACCAATAGCTAATGTGTGGTGGGTGTTCTGGCGCACTATGGCTGCTGTCGCATCATCCAGGTGGATGCTGCACACTGGTGGTGGTTGAGGAGATTCCCCCTATACAATGTAAAAGCGCTTTGAGTGTCTAGAAAAGTGTTATATAAATGTAAGGAATTATTATTATTATTATTATTATTAATGGTTCCACAATGTTTCTAATGTCTTCATCAGTAGACGAAGATGTGGAACTATTGAAATCAAGGTAGAATTCTTTAAAATAATTATTAATGTCAATGACTGAGGTAAATATTTCACCACCAGCAGATTTCACTTTGGGAATGGTAGAAAAAGACTCTCTCTGCTTTATGTATCTAGCCAAAAGCTTCCCTGCTTTATCCCCTGACTCAAAATATGACTGCCTTGCCCTGAATAGCCAAAACTCCACCTTCTGTGACCAAATAGTATTATATCTGTATTTCAATTGGGTCAAACATCTGAGGCCATCAGATGACATTCGGCACTTCATCTCTGCCTCGGCACTTTTAATATTCCCTTCCAAGTCCACAAGTTCTCGTGCTTTGGATTTTTTGATGAATGAGGCATACTGTATGATCCAATCCCTAAGAACCACCTTAAGTGCCTCGCAAGCAATGCACACAGAGGATACTGAGGTCCAGTTGGTCTCCATATAGACACTGATTTCAGCCTTTAGCATTTGTTGGAATTCAGGATTTTGCAAAAGGGATACATTAAAGTGGCAACTATCTGATTTCTTTTTCTCCAAATGTGGCAACACCTCTAAACTCACCAGGGCATGATCTGAGACTAAAATGTTTCCAGTTGAACAATCAACAACAGATGAAATGTGGGACTTCGATATAAAACAAAAATCTATTCTAGAATAAATCTTATGGACTGATGAAACAAATGTATAGTCCCTACCAGATGGGTTCAAAAGTCTCCAAATATCTGTAAGACTAAGATTTTTACACATCATGTGAAGCGTCAATGTTGCTTTAGGGGGCTTACACACTTTTGCTTCACTATGATCAAAGACTGAGTCCATCAAAAGATTAAAGTCTCCTCCCAATATTATATCATGAGGGGTGCCAGCGGCTTGCAACATCCCTTCAAGATCTACAAAAAAGCCCTGATCATCAGCGTTAGGTGCATAAATATTAGCCAATATCAACCTTTGCCCCTGAATTTCTGCTAAAATGACTCTTGCTAATTTATCTTTAATCTGTCTGAGACATTAGAATTTTAGATGTTTACTTATCAATGTAATGACTCTCCTGCTCTTACTTGAGCCAGCACTAAAGAAAATATGCCCACCCCATATCTTCCCAAATTTTTCAGCTTCCTGCGGGGAAAGATGCGTTTCTTGAAGAAACACTATATTATATTTCTTATGTTTAAGAAAAGAAATAACCTTCCTTCTTTTTATGGGGTGCCCCAACCCATTCACATTCCACATGGAGAGAGACAATCCACTCATATTAACATTTGACATTTTTATATATTAGAAAAAATAGACTGTGTTTCAAAAACAAAATTATAAAGACCACATTCCAACATTAGAGCAACAAACAAACCCCGAACTTCCCCCAGAACAAAAAACAAAAAACCGCCCCAAAAAAAATAAAACTGAAAAAAAAAAAAAACTTGCGCATTAACCCCGCGCACGACAGCGCCAACTGTCGTCCATCCATCTAAACTCAAACCGTCCATGTACACCTATGAGAGTCCCCGTGACAACTTTGCTGTCTATACAAATTTTTTGAGACAGAATTACACAACAGAAAATAATCTATAAAACAAACTCCAGCCAATATGAGGCATAAGCACAAAGATCGTGTAGATTCATCCAACTGTCCCGAAGGTGTGTTCCTCCACAAAACAAGCTCCAGCCACTAGGTGGAACCAGCACAAAAAAAAAAAAAAAAGGCCGTTCAGTTTCCTCGGGCATTCGAATGTTCAGTGAGCCGGCTATTACATGAGTGTAACACATGCCCTAATCACTTTAATGATTTGTTGGAATTCAGGATTTTGCAAAAGGGATACATTAAAGCGGCAACTATATGATTTATTTTTCTCCATATGCAGGGTTGGGAGGGTTACTTTTTAAATTTATTCCACTACAGATTACAGAATACATGCTGTAAAATGTAATTTGTAACATATTTCGTTAGATTACTCAAGGTCAGTAACGTATTCTAAATACTTTGGATTAGTTCTTCAGCACCGGTAGATTTTTTTCCCTTGTTTTGTCTATAAAAACTCTGCCAGTACAGTAAGACAAAATACACATGTTAAAAATACATTCTCTGAAAAGCCTAAATATCTTATGCAGTGTTGTTTCTAAAACAAGATAAATCAAATTTATCTTTTTTTTTTTTTTTTTTTTTTTAAGGCTTTTTAGATATTTTTACAGGAAAACGATACAAAAATTATTATCAAGAATACGATTTTTGCACTAATATCAAAGGTCTTACTAGAAATTATGAACCAGCATGAATTTTCTTGATAAAAAAAAATATGTTCGTGCCTGGTAACGTGCATGTAAAATGGCTAGAAATAGCATTTTAGCTTAGTGTAAAGCTGACAATTTACACATGGTTTATTTCTATTTCTTCTGCTCCAAACTTACTGCAAACTTACTTCTCTGTCTGCTCCTATGAATGTAACACATCATAAGAAAGTGTTTCACCACTGTTCAGATGCACTTTGGATCACATCATTTATATGTATAAATGTTTTCCTTCTGAAAGGACTAAATATTAAATGAAACAAATGACAATAAAATGCAAAGTAATCTCTTCAGTAATCAAAATACTTTTTGAATGTAACTGTATTCTAAATACCAATGATTTAAATTGTAACTGTAGTGAAATACACTTACTTATATTTTATATTTTAAATATGTATTCCCTTTACATGTATTCTGTTACTCTCCAACCCTGTCAGTATGTGGCAACACCTCTAAACTCACCAGGGCGTGATCTGAGACTAAAAATGTTCCTCGGGCAGTCAAACGAATGTTCAGTGAGCCGGCTGTTACATGAGTGTAACACAAGCCCTAATCACTCTAGCATTTGTTGGAATTCAGGATTTTGCAAAAGGGATACATTAAAGCAGCAACTATATGATTTATTTTTCTCGCTATGTGGCAACACCTCTAAACTCACCAGGGCTTGATCTGAGACTAAAGAAAGTTTCTTCAGGCAGTCAAAACCTAATCAATCTAATGATTTCCAAGAAATATTCCACAAAACAAACTCCATCCAATAGGAGGCATAAGCACAAAGAACGTGCAGATTCATCCACATACTGTCCCAAAGGAGTGTTATTCCACAAAACAAACTCCAGCAGCTAAGTGGAACAGCACAAAAAGAAACAAAAAAGGCGTTCAGTTTCCTCGGACAGTCAAGTAAATGTTCAGTGAGTCAGGCCCACTTGGCTGTTACACGAGAGCAACAAATGCCCTAATCACTCCAATATTTGCAAGAAATATTCCACAAAACAAACTCCATCCAATAGGAGGCACAAGCATAAAGAACGTGCAGATACATCCACAAACTGTCCCGAAGGAGTGTTATTCCACAAAACAAACTCCAGCCACTAGGCGGAACCAATACTAAAAGAAACAAAAAATGCGCTCAGTTTCCTCGGACAGTCAAGAGAATGTTCAGTGAGCCAGGTATGCTCGGTTGCATCAAGAGCATCACACAATGACTTACTCATTCCATTGACTTTATGAAGGACATCGCTTGCTGTGGGCATGTAAATATATTGCGGCCATCCTTAGTATCTATTCTCAATTTGGCCGGGAACATCAGTGCAAAAGCGACCTTCCGTTGATGTAAGAGTTTCTTGCATTCCTTAAATCGATCACGTTTTTCTCTTGTCGAATTCGCAAAGTCTGGGAACAAGAAAATGCTGTGGTTCTTCCAAGAAAACCTTCCTTTACTCCTCGCCCGCGTAACACAAGATCTTTAATGGATGATCTCAGAAATTTGGCTCTGAGCAGGAACACTGTGAGCTCGCTCGATTTCCAGCTTATGGCCTATTATGTCGAGCAGACTCGGAAGAGCTCGTCTAGGAATTTCACCATATCTTGGTGTGGCATGGGGGCATGGTCATGTGTCGGTCTGTGGGAGAGAGAGAGCGGTAAGGCTCGTCACCTGGGTCGAAATTAACTCTAACACCTGTCTCTAATTATAGTGATGGCGGAGAGAGACCAGAGCCTGTTCCTGAACCTTCATATGATAGTATTAACCTGTTTGTGTGTTTGGCCACCAAGAGCCCCTTTTATTTTAGTTTTGTAAGACATTGAGAGAGAGTAATAAAATACTCACCTTGTACTGTTCACTGTCTCCTGACTCCTCCATTGCCCACGAAGCTAGAAACTTGTTACACTCGGCCTTCTTCGTTCTCAGGAATTCCAACAATTCAGACATTGTTTTGCCAGTTATGATTCTCAAGGTCTTCCAACTTTTCACAAAAGCACTCCAAGTCTGTCTTGGTCTCTAGCAGGTTAGCAGTTAATTCCCTTTCCGATGACTCCAGATAATCGACCCGTTTCTCAACATCCCCCACTCTTGTAACCAACTCAGTGAACTTCGTCTCCATGGCAGTGATCGATCGACGTATTACAGCAAGATCCTCCAAGTAAGCAACGATCTTTGCCAGCATTGCCGACATGCTTGACAGTTGACACTGAATCTCTACCACCGCACCGTCCAAACTGAGTCCCCGGTCTGCGACCCTGTCAGGGGTGTCAGCTTGAACATGTAAGTGTCTTTTAATGTCTCCAGAGCCCGAGGATTTTGAATTCTTTGACATATTGTCTTCATAGTATAGTTATGGAACAGGGTGTATCGAATCTCACCGGGCTATGACACAAAGTATTAAAAACTAGCAAAGCACGCAGAGCTCACCGTTCACATCTTTTTCTCTACGTTTTGGCCTTCCATCCACACTGAGACAGTGTTTTTAACAGTGACAACACTTTCCCAAGTGGTTGTAGTGTGGACAGGGGAAACGGAGATATCTGAAAACGATTTGTTGTCATGTGATGCATAGTCTGTTAGCAAAAGCCATCTTGATAATGTAGCATGTGGTGTCTCTCAGTAGGGTTATGTGACACCATGATGTCCATCTTCTCTAGATGTTTACTTGCATTCTCATGAGCTTCTTTCTTGGCCTATTCTTAGATGTTTTTCTAGTGTCAATCAAGATGACAGACCATGTTGTAGCGCCATTGTTGTGCCTGCTATTCACTTTGATAGCGTTGTTAAAGATAAATGTTACTTTGTACAACCTTCATATTACATTCCTTCAAAGGCAGCGAGAAGTTTACTTGGAATTGCTGTCTGGCGACGGAACACGAGGACAATTCAGACCGTACATGCAACAGCGATTTTTCACATGCACAGTAAGAGGATTTAAGAGTTTTTATGTTTCAGTGTGGATGAGAAACTTTTGGAAAATGCTTGAAAACGCCAGTGTAGATGGAGAGCTTTTGGAAAATGAAAAGGCCATTTTCAAATGTATCTGGATTGATGTGGACATAGCCTTAAAGCGATAGTTCACCCAAAACTATACTTACCCTCATGCCATCAGAGGTGTGTATGACTTTCTTTCTTCTGATGAACACAAACGAAGATATTCAGAAGAATATTTCAGCTTTATTGGTCCTCATAATGCAAATGAATGGGAAACAGATTAATATTTATGTTTTTACCATAAATTCTCCTCCCTGCCCAGTAGGTGGCGATATGCACAAAAATGCAAACAGAGCCCTTCTATCAAGTTGAGCATACAAACTTAGCATAAAATAGCATAAAGCAGCGGCTCCATAGACATTTTATGGGTGGTACACTGCGAGGAGACAAGAGGCCAATTTTTTTTATGGATTTCTATGGAGGAGATGTGCTGATATGCTGATTAAACTGCTTTTGTGATGAAACAGTTCATCACTTAATTAATTGACCGCCTGCCTGCTAATCTTCAACATGTTTTACACTAAAAAGTCCTATTGGAATGAACTATGTGTGAAGTTTTTACTACGATAAAATTGCTGTTTTATAAGAGAAGACAGACAATTTTGCGACAGGTAGGTATCAGTTTATGGCTCTCCCCATTCATTTGTATGCTATCCGCAAACTGTGACTTACTGTCATAACACGCTTGTTGACCGTTATGCTTTCTCTTATGGTAGAAGCGCGGAGGGAGGTAATCTCTGTATAGAAGATCTCTGATGCAAATCACCAAAAACAAAAGAAGAAGAATGAAAGTGAAAGAAGAGAGTGATAGTAAAAAAGGACTTAAATATTGATCTGTTTCTCACCCACACCTATCATATTGCTTCTGAAGATATTAATTTAACCACTGAAGTTTTATGGATTACTTTTATGATGCCATGGCACAAACGACAGAATTGGCACCAAGTGGAAAAACCAAATGACAAGTATTACATTTTCCCCCTTACTGTGAGAAATAGGCCTCAGATGGAACAATGTGACCTTGATCCTTGCTTATCTGCTTTTTGTATGTCTTGATCACAATTTGTACCTGATAAGAATGTACTTCTGTAAGCGAGAGGAAACAACCCCATATATGGAGGATTGAGAAAGTTCGAGGTAAAGGGTGTAACCAGCCTTGTGTGACAAGAACTATATAAACCCCTTGCTTGCTTTTAATATATCGAAGAACTGCTTGTGACATTCTGTGTCCATGTATTTCTTCCCACCAGTGAATTCATCTCCTGATCGAAGTGTGACTGCGAGGAAGGCAGAATAAAGCATACGAATCGTATTTTACTAACAAAAACCCTCACTGTGATTGGGAGTATCTCTCATCTAGATATGTTTCACAACCTCTATATCACGTTGATCTGCTTTATTTAAAAGCTGCTATATCTGCTGACGATCTGGTACAGTCAGCCTGTGACTCACCAAAACCCCTCACCAGACAACTCTTTTCCATAGTCTGTTGGCAGAAGCCATCTGATAATGTCTTTCAGTAGGGTTATGCGACAGCCATGCTGTCCATCTTCTAGATGTTTACTTGCATTCTCATGAGTTTCTTTGTTGGCCTGTTCTTAGATGTTTTTCTATAGACCAAGGTTTGAACTGCAGTGTTGGCATGTAAACACAAGATGTCAGTATAACACTAGTTAGCATAATTAACGTAAACACAAACAAACAATTTGTCATAGAGTAATATATAGGCCAGGCCGATTAATTAGCTCAGGTTTGGCAATTTTGTGATTATATGTATTGGCCGATATTTGTGCCTGCTTGGCCGATTGACAGAAGTGGTAGTTCCTAATTGTGTCAGATTAAAAATTTCCTTTCATTAATTTTTTAGTTCGCTGTGTAAAAATAAGTGTTCATTTAATTTGATACATTTTGTGTATGTCTCATTTGATAACATTAAATTGTATTATATATACATTATATAGCCTAAGCTCAAATTATTTATTTCTATAGTATTCAGCATTATATTGGCCACCTTGATCTGTTTATATTGGTATCCGCATCGGCCATTGAAAAACCCATATCAACTGACCATTACAAATGATAAATGGCTAAAAGTGATTAAACACTTTATGTTCCACATATCAATGAATCGTTTAATTTCAATGTTTTTAAACCTGCATTTGTTTGGAGTGCAAACCTCAGACTGTTAAAACACTAAATTTCGCTCCAGCCCCTTGAAATATGACATGTATTGAGTGAGTTATTTAGTCTATCCTCCTTTAGGGGTTTTTAAGACCGACACATTTAGAGTTGATACATTGTTTCACAAATGTACAGCTGGGTTCTCCTGGCTCGTGACCATTCTAAACGCATAAGTGCTCTTTGATTTAGCTTCAAACAACAAAGCCCTGAGGAGTATTTACTCAAGAATGCTTTTTCAACCCCAGACTTCCCCATGCCTGTCAAATACACACTTGTCAACCTCCAACTTTCCCATGCCTAGCAGCCACACACACACACACTGATCAAACTGAAAGCACACACTTCACCTGCTCATAAAGCAGACCCGCCCTCCACTTGCCAATCACCCTGTCTTTCCTCTTCTGGTAAAAATGTCATGAAATCCGTTTTGAAATCAAAGCACTGAGATATTGCCGTCAGCTTAATTTGACAGACTGTATAATGTGTCTTTTCCTTAATGTGAACCAGCTTGCATACATTAACACACTAACGTATATATATATATATATATATATATATATATATATATATATATATATATATATATATATATATGATAAAATAAAAAGCAAACAACAGTATTTTAATTATATAAATAATTTATATAAATATATTATTTTGCTATTTATTATTTATATATAATATTATTCTTAATTTTTAGAGTACTATTCAGGGTTCCCATGGTCAGGGAGAATATCAGGGAATTTTTAAATTATGTTTTCAAGCCTGTAAAAGTCATGAAACTGAATAAAATCTTAAAATTCATCAATATTTGTATAATTTTTATATGTTTTTCTAGTTATGCTCTGCTCTAAAATATTTAATTGGTTAAATATTGCTCTTTCATGAATTTATGTGAATCGTGAATCATTCTTTTGAATGACATTTTTCAGTCAATTGGTCTAACCATCAGTCTGAGTGATTAATTGCAAATCTGTCTGAATTTGGAATGATTAAAAAATAATATATATATATATATATATATATATATATATATATATATATATATATATATATATATATATATATTTATTTTTTTATTTTTTTAATTATCCAGTAAACGAACGAACGAACGAACGACTGAAAAGGTCATGGAAAAGTAATGGAAATCATTGTTAAAAAAGTGTGGGAGCCCTGAATGTTTTAAATAAATATTTTAAATAAAAAACAACAGATCTTAGATCAGCTTTTCTATAGATCACTTTATTTATTTGTTTATTTATTTATTTGCTTATTAATTCTCTTAAAAAAAAAAACAATCTTAAGATTGTCATTCCCTTTAAATGACAGTAGAGGGTGCTGATTGGCCACAAATAACCCACTTCCACGTTCCAATGTGCTTGGACTGGCTCCTCTGACTTCTGTTGTTGTTGTTTTTGTTGGTTGCTTCGGTGCAACTACACATCCATTGCACTCATCTAAAGGAGTGAATCATTGCCTTGGGTATCAGAGGCTTGTGCAGTTCAAGTCAGCTTTTGTGTTTGACTGTAGCTTTCCAGCAATCAAAACATGTTGCATTCATCCAAATCCCTTTAACTGGACAGGCTATCCTGGCCTTCACACTCTCTTGAACAATGGAGAGAGAGAGAGAGAGAGAGAGAGAGAGAGAGAGAGAGAGAGAGAGAGAGAGAGAGAGAGAGAGAGAGAGAGAGAGAGAGAGAGAGAGAGAGAGAGAGAGAGAGAGAGAGAGAGAGAGAGAGAGAGAGAGAGAGAGAGATTCAATACCTCTTTATTTATTCAAAACAGAGTTTCCTACAACACAATGACCAATAACCAAAAAAGTACAAAACAGTCCTAAAAAACAGAACATTCTCCACAATAGAACATAAAACATTTTTAAAACACAAAATGTTTGTGAAACCCTCTACATTATTTGTAGTACTATAACATTTGAAATCAACTTTCAATCTGGCTTTCATCGTTCTGACAAAAACAGTGTTTGCAGTAAAATTTAAGGACTATTCTATCTTATTCCTTCTGCTGAGGTAGATAGCCATTTTTGCTTGACCCAATACAAAATTAAACAACTGACATTTCACTCTCCACTTCTGACTGTATCTAAGACCAAGAATAAAAAAATGCTTAGAAAACTTTTCTCCAAACATCATAAACATTCATTGTAACAACTGAAAAAAAAAAAAAAAAGTCTGCTACAATCCAAAAAGCAGTGATAAACTGTTTCCCTCTGCAAACAAAAAGGACAATTTTCACTTACATTGGGATTAATAACAGAAATAAAAGCATTGACAGCCACAATACCGTGTAGGATTCTCCATTGTAAATCTCCTACCCTTTTTGTCAATGATGGCTTGTATATCGCTCTCCACACAGGTCTGACCTCATTGTCAAGCTCTAAATGAGCTCTCCAAGGAATGTCAGCCCTACCACTTAGTTTGCCCTTGTTTAAAACTTTAACAAACATTTTATACATGATTTTTCCTCCCATGACATCAAACTCATTTGTGAGAGTCTCTTTGGACTCTAACAGTTGACCGGTACAGTCTCTAAAATCAGGAAAAAGAGTCAATGCAGGAAAAGAATCATCAACAACTGGCTGACAGTGTCCATTACAGTAGTCATTTAGCAAAGATAGTTCAGTCTTAGTAAGTTCACTCTTCCAAGTGCTGAGCAGTTGATTTATGAACCTGATAGATCTAACTCCCACATGAGAGGCTAGACCTGCAGTGTCGATCAAATTAGGTCCACATAGATCAACCACATGTCCCAGTGTGACAATCCCAGCTGAACAGAACAACTGCATCACGAAGGGTCCTGTTATATGTTCTACATTTAAGCGAGTGCCATGCACTACTGGCTCTTTCAACAGCCATGACAAGGACTCACAGCTTGTCATTCTCTTTTTATGGAACATCCCCCACACAGTGAACAGTCCATGGTAAAACTTTGGGAGGTTATACAGTTTATGAGCACTCATGTCCATCAAAAACAAAGGCTCAGCAAGACCCAAATTCCCACCTCGGGTCAATATGGTTCTGGCTAAAGGTCTGCAGACAAGATCTACGGGCCCAACAAGGAGCCTCTGAATAAACTGTAGTCGGAAAGCAGCGCCCCTACTGGCGAGATAAATTAGTCCCTGCCCTCCTTCCTCTTTTGGTAGAAACAGTACGCTCTGCGGGACCCAATGCAGACGGTCCCAAAAAAAGTCCACCATCACCGCCTGTATCTTGGCCAGCAGTTGCGCTGGAGGGTCTACACATGATAGTTGATGCCACAGCATAGATGACACTAGGTTGTTGATCACTAGTGTACGACCCCTAAAAGACATGTGTGGCAAGATCCATTTCCATTTTTTAAGATGTCCTTCAACTTTCTCTAAAACATTGTCCCAATTTTTACACACAAAAGTATCATCACCAATTTAAACACCAAGATATTTAAAACCATCCTTGTTCCAAATTAACCCGGTAGGTCAAACGAGTTTTCTGCTTAAGTCATCACTGATTGTTACGGCTTCACTTTTTCCCCAGTTAATCTTAGCAGAGGACAATACACCAAAAACATTTATATTTTCTATGAGGGTGTCAATATCTTTTTGGTTTTTTAACAATGACAACAACATCATCGGCATATGCAGATAATTTAAAAACTGTTTCACATCCAGGAAGGTTTACACACAAAAGAGAACATCTTAATTTGTGCAGGAGAGGCTCTATGGCCAGGGAGTACAGCATGCCAGATAATGAACAGCCTTGTCTGACTCCCCTCTGAATCTTAAAAGGTGCACTTAAACCACCGTTGATCTTTAAAATACTCTCAATGTCACTATACAAGACTCAAATCATGTTTATAAGACCAGAGCTGAACCCAAACGCATCTAACGTTTGCCACAAATACTGATGTTCAACTCTGTCAAAAGCCTTTTTGTGATCTATCGAAATCAGACAAATTACACAACCCAATGAATTGGAGAGGTCCAAAACATCACAAATTAAAATAATGTTGTCAGATATCAACCTGTTGGGTATACAATAAGTCTGGTCAACATGAATGATATGCTCCATAACTTTTCTCAGCCTCATGGCCAACACCTTTGACAAAAGTTTGTAGTCAGTGCAGAGCAGAGCCACTGGTCGCCAGTTCTAAATCTCTTGTAAATCTCCTTTTTTGGGGAGAAGATTAAGGATTGCTCTCGTGCAGCTCAAAGGTAAATGTCCTTTACTTAAACTGTCTCTGATAACAAGCAGCAAATCTTTGCCAATCACAGGCCAGAAAACTTTATAAAAGTCTACAGGAAGGCCATCAATGCCTGGAGCCTTGCCACTCTCTAGGCTCTGCAACGCAGTATGTAGCTCATCAGCAGAGATTTGTGCATCCAACTCTGCGTTAGCCTCCTCGGAAACCTAAGGTAAGCCCTCATAGAAGGACTGCGCCACCTCCGGTCCCTCTTTCTCATAAAAAGCAATTGCACATTTACAGATATCCACAGACTCTTGCAGCATCTGCCTGGTACTGGACCGCAGAAAGTGCATGGGTCTCCTTTGTCCATTTTTGCGTTCAAGGCCAAAAAAAAAAGTGAGAGGGTGCATCAATTTTAACAATATTTTGATAACGGGAGCGAACCAGAGCACCTTGGGCAGAAAAACCCAACAGGTTGGATAGAGCTGACTTTTTTCTTTTGAGAACTTTAAAATGTTCTTTTTCTCTTGTGGAGTCTGCCAAATCTTGCAGCTTCACTATTCCACTCTCCAAAGCTTTCATAGACCTAGTCATGTCCCTTGTGACATTGAGACTATACTGTAAGCACAGCTGTTTTATCTTGCCCTTCCCTATGTCCCACCACTGTTGTAAAGAAGTGTATTCAGATTTTGTCTTTGTATAACCACTCCAAAAATATTTAAAGCATCTTTAAAAACATTGTCAGAAAGTAGGGACACATTAAAATGCCAATAGGCACTTTTGCATTTCACATCTTTAACAAAGATAGAAACTTGTACAAGGGAATGATCTGAAATACCAACTGGGTGTATTAAACAACCTTTAAGTACATTACTCTGATGTTTAAAACAGTAAAATCTATCAAGTCTAGCCAAAGACAAAAAAATATTTTTAACATGAGTCCAAGTATATTGACGTTGAGTAGTATGAAAAAGCCTCCAAACATCACATAGATCATTCGCCTCAATTAATTTAACAAGACATCTCTAACTGGCTCCATGTGGTTCTGGGTGGTTTCTATCCAAAGTTGCATTTTCAGTGCAGTTAAAATCACCACCCAGGAACATGTATCCATCGTCATCACTACAGTTACTAATTACAGAATTTAGAGAGTTTAAAAAGAGCACCCTTTCTGTACCTACTGTTGGAGCATATTCATTGATGAAAGTCAATTTTACATTGTCAAATACAGCTTGAATTTTTAACAAGCGACCCTCAATAATTTCCTCAGTAACACAAGAAATAGATAAAAAATCTCTAGAAAACAAGATACCAACTCCACCACTGGTACTACTCTTATGACTGAGAAAAACTTCCCCATCCCATTCCTTCTTCCATGCAGTTTCATTCTCAGCTGTGCTGTGCATTTCTTGTAAAAAAATGAAAAGGGAAGCTCTCTTCACACTCTCTCTGGCACCATTAATGTTTAAAGTACCCAGCTTTATGTCACACATATTAAATGTAAAGCTGCATTTAAACAAAACAGAGAGGTTAACACTAAAAAAGAAAAAGAAAAACACTTCGCCATCATTCGCTAATTGCGCTCTAACTTTTATCATACATTTTTTAAGACGAAAACTTCTTGGTCAGTAAAGGTCGGTTGGCCGGTGCGTTCTGTGTTTTTCATGAATAGTCTAACTGAATCAAGGAACAACTTTAAATCTGGGAAGAAATCGTCATGGTTACTTGTGTAACCTCCGTTCCCTGATGGAGGCAATGAGACTTTGTGTCGATGTAGTGACACTAGGAGTCACTCTTGGGAGCCCGAGACACCTCTGGTCTTTGATAAAAGGCCAATGAAAATTGGCGAGTGGTATTTGCATGCCACTCCCCCGGACACACAGTACGGGTATAAAAGGAGCTGGTATGCAACCAATCATTCAGGTTTTATGCTGAGGAGCCGACATAAGGTCCGGCCATTTCAGCGGGTAGTTCAGCGTTGTGGCAGGAGGGACACAACGTCTCGTTCCCTCCATCAGGGAACGGAGGTTACACAAGTAACCATGACGTTCCCTATCTGTCACTCACTTGATGTTGTGTCGATGTAGTGACACTAGGGGTCCCTATACAAAACGCCACAATTGGCTGAACTGTGTTACGGGAACTGGCGGTTACACAAGTAACCATGACGTTCCCTATCTGTCACTCACTTGATGTTGTGTCGATGTAGTGACACTAGGGGTCCCTATACAAAACGCCACAATTGGCTGAACTGTGTTACGTGAACTGGTGGTGTGTGGTGGGCAGACTACTGTGTGCCTCATAGCCAGCACACCAGGTCGACACGTAACCTCCCCCAACATAGTTATGAGTGACAAACGGCCCTTTGGGGACAAGTCGACTACCCAAAAGATACAAAAAGACAGGCTTAACCCAGTCGTGGCCTCTTTTCCCCTTCTCTTTTTCCACTCCCTAAAAAAGAAGGGGATTTATCCGACTGGGCCGCCAGGTCTAGTCGGGGGTGTCCCTCCCAAGGGGAAGACACTGCGGAGACCACACCTCGCCCAAAGAGATGGGGGGATATTTAAGTGGAAGAATACATCACATGGTCTTTCCGACCATGTGGAGAGTCTTCAAGGTAGATCCTACCCAACGGGGGAGGAGTTACTACAAACATGGAGACTGGGGCAGAGGGGCTCTGCCCTAGGAAGATGCAGTTTGCCAACAGGGAAATGAACTAGTGGAAGATAAATATAGCATGGGGTTAGCCTTACAGGGAACCGCCACATGCGGAGCACCTACCCCAGGACAGGACTCTTAGTTAGCACGTGTACTGGGCCGGCAGCAAGTCTCTCCGAATACTTGACTGCCACAGGGCTCGGAGGAAGTCAACCAGGGAACAAAGTTTGTGAACACTACTGGGAATTAATGGCGCATGTCTTCAGTTCCAAGGGAGGTGGAAGGCGCTATGTGCAAGCGATACACCCGGCCAGCTATCCCGGGCTTATCCGCTTGTATTGCATGCCACTACCTGGGACGAAACCAGTTCCACCCGGAGGTTGTAGAACCTTGCAAAGGTGTTGGGTGTTGCCCAGCCCGCTGCTCTGCAAATGTCTGTTAGAGAGGCACCTCTGGCCAGGGCCAAGGAAGCCACTACACCTCTGGTAGAATGGGCTCGTAGCCCTACCGAGGGCGGCATGTCCTGGGTGAGATATGCCATAGTTATGGTGTCAATGAGCCAGTGGGCGATTCTCTGCTTGGAGACAGCGCTTACTTTCCGCTGTGCACCAAAGCAGACAAAGAGCTGCTCAGAGATTCTAAAGCTCTGTGTGCGATCCAAATAGATGCATAAAGCACGCACCGGACACAGCAACGATAGGGCTGGGTCTGCCTCCTCCTGGGGCAGCACTTGCAGGTTCACCACCTGGTCCCTAAAAGGGGTGGTGGGAACCTTGGGCACATAGCCCAGTCGGGGTCTCAGGATCATGTGAGAGTAACCCGGACCGAACTCCAGGCACATTTCGCCAACAGAGAACGCTTGCAGGGCACCTACCCTCTCGATAGAAGTGAGCGCAGTCAGGACTGCAGTCTTCAAGGAGAGTGCCTTAAGCTCGGCTGACTGCAAAGGTTCAAAGGGGGCTCTTTGTAGACCCTGAAGAACTACAGAGAGGTCCCATGAGGGAACGAGGTGCGGTCTGGAGGGATTCAGCCTCCTGGCGCCTCTTAGGAACCTGATGATCAGGTCGTGCTTCCCTAAGGAGTTACCGTCGTGGTGTGCTGCTATGGTGGCAATGTACACCTTCAAGGTGGAAGGGGACAGCCTCCCTTCCAACCTCTCCTGCAGGAAGGAAAGCACTGATCCGACTGCGCATCTCTGGGGGTCTCCGTGTCGGGAAGAACAACACTTAGCGAACAGACGCCACTTAAAGGCATACAGGCGCCTTGTAGAGGGGGCCCTAGCCTGAGTGATCGTGTCTACCACCACGGGTGGTAGACCGCTTAGGTCTTCCGCGTCCCATCCAGGGGCCAGACATGGAGATTCCAGAGGTGTGGGCGTAGGTGCCAGAGGGTTCGCCGGGGGGAACTGTCGTGAGGAGCATGAGGACTGAGAACCACATCTGGGTGGGCCAGTAGGGTGCTACCAGGACGACCTGCTCCTCGTCCTCCCTGACCTTGCACAGGGCCTGTGCAAGTAGGCTCACTGGGGGAAACGCATATTTGCATAGGCCAGGAGGTCAGCTGTGTGCCAGCGCATCTATGCCGAGGGGAGCCTCGGTGAGGGCGTACCAGAGCAGGCAGTGGGAGGATTCTTGGGAGGCGAACAGGTCCACCTGTGCCCGTCCGAATCAACTCCAAATCAGCTGGACCACTTGAGGGTGGAGTCTCCACTCTCCCCTGAGGGTAACCTGCCGTGACAGCGCATCTGCTATAGTGTTGAGGTTGCCCGGGATGTGAGTGACTCACAGCGACTTGAAGTGCTGCTGACTCCAGAGGAGGAGACAGCAGGCGAGTTGTGACATACAACGAGAGCGCAGACTGCCTTGGCAGTTGACATATGGTACCGTTACTGTGCTGTCTGTCCGAACTAACACGTGCTTGCCCTGGATCAATGGCCGGAACCTCTGCAGGGCGAGCAGAATTGTCAACAACTCGAGGCAGTTGATGTGCCAATGCAGTCGCGGGCCCGTCCAGAGGCCGGCGGCTGCGTGCCCATTGCAAACGCTCCCCAGCCCATTTTGGAGGCATCTGTCGTGACCATGATGTGCCTGGAGACCAGTTCTAAAGGAACACCTGCTCGTAGAAACGAGAGGTCGGTCCAAGGGCTGAAAAGACGGTGACAGACCGGCGTGATGGCCACGCGATGTGTCCTGTGGCGCCATGCCCATCTCGGGATTCGAGTCTGAAGCCAGTGCTGAAGCGGCCTCATATGCATCAACCCGAGCGGGGTGGCCACCGCCGAGGACACCATATACTCCCGGAGCCTTTGAAAAAGTTTCTGTGGAAATGCTGTTTTCTGTTTGAACGCCTTCAAACAGGCCAGCACCAACTGGGCGCACTTGTTTGTAAGGCGCGCCGTCAAGGAGGCTGAGTCCAACTCCAATCCGAGAAAAGAGATGCTCTGAACCGGGAGGAGCTTGCTCTTTTCCCAGTTGACCCGAAGCCCTAGTCGGCTGAGGTGTGAGAGCACCAGGTCCCTGTGTGCGCACAACATGTCTCGAGAGTGAGCTAGGATTAGCCAGTCGTCAAGAAGTTGAGAATGCGAATGCCCACCTCCCTTAACGGGGCAAGGGCTGCCTCTGCGATCTTCGTAAAGACACAAGGAGACAGGGACAGGCCGAAATGGAGGACTTTGTACTGATACGCCTGACCCTCAAATGCGGCTACCACCACGAACCAATCTTGATGCCGGACGCTCGCCAGAATGCGTTTTTGTGTCAGCATCTTGAACGGGAGTCTGTGTAAAGCCCGGTTCAGTACTTGCAGGTCCAAGATTGGCCGCAACCCACCGCCTTTTTTCGGTACGATGAAGTAGGGGCTGTAAAACCCTTTCTTCATCTCGGCTGGAGGGACAGGTTCTATCGCGTTCTTCCGTAGGAGGGTAGCGATCTCCGTGTGCAGGGTGGCAGCGTTTTCGCCCTTGACCAAGGTGAAGTGAATACCGCTGAACCTGGGCGGGCGCTTGGCGAACTGAATCGCGTAGCCGAGTCGGACGGTCCGGAACAGCCATCGCGACGGATTGGAAAGCGCGAGCCACGCTCCAAGTTCCGCGCGAGGGGGACCAAGGGGACAATGTAGTCGGACGTACCGGCAGGTGGGGCCTCGCGGCGGGGCGGAGCGCGAGATGCCACACCATGTCGTGGCCGTGTTGAGTCTAGGGACATCGAAGCACATACCTGGCTCCTTATGACCACCCCCGGAACAGCCTGGGACGGGGGAGGAAGAGGCCTGTCCTCGTAACCCGTGGAGACTGCCACATCGGGGGGTCATAAGTTACTGTACAGATGCTAGCTGGGATAGTGTTGTCATGCCAACCACAAGCTCCTTTCTGGGCTGACATGGTAGACGGGGCCTCCAAAAATCCTGCCCACATGCATGTAGGTGTGTGTGTGTGTGTCTGTGTCATCAGGGGTGGGCTTTGATCCAGTGCCATTTGTCAGACATGACAGTCAAGTAAAAATAATTTAGACTCATTAAGCTCCTCCACAACATCCTGTTTGCTTTTGTGGAAACTTTAAAACAGAGCGAGAGAAAGTATTATTTGATGTGTCAGTGCTGTGAGGTGCAGTAAGTTATATATATATATACATTTTTCAACCATAAACTAATTTCCAGTGTTCAAGCTGAATTTAAACTCAAATTTAGGGATAGAAATGAAAATATTTTCATCATTTACTCAACCTTATGCCATTCTAAACTTTTATGACATTTTATAATATTTACTGGTGAGTACCGGCTCATCTAGATCAGCATGAGAGGGTGATGTCTGAAACACGAGACCTCTCAGAACCAATTTAATACTTTAACTGCTGCTGAATGCTCAGAGTTCTGGTCCCGACCACTGTGGGCCCCTGCTTGGAAAGCTGATATAGGATCTGACAAGACAGGGCTTGACATAGCAATCCACTTCCCTGCTATTGTGTTCAATGGCCTGAGGCCAGCTGCCTGCATTTGAGGATTTCCCTATATAAAAAGGAAGATACATTTGTATGTGTTGACAGTCACCAGTTAAATACAACATGTTTGATGATAAAAGAATCGAATAGCAGGAAGTGTATGAGCTGGGTTTAACCCTTATGATCGGTCTTTATGTTTGAGGTCCCAAAGACCCAAATGATGTCAGTGTAAACATTTTAATAGTAATTTAAGGTATTTTATTTTAACCTTTTATTATTTTAACCTTTAATTTTCCCTTTGTCTGACCTGGCCAAAACCCCATAGGTAGATATTATTGAAGCTTTAAAGGTTTTTGCACAAATAATATAGTATTAAAATAACTTTTTCCACCATGTCTCTGGCTCTGTGTCTGAAATGCTTGATTTTCTGTGCTGTCCCCTTTAAGACTTCAGTATACATGCCCACTGTTTTATGATTGGCTAACCCATTGGCTAAGATCCCCTGAAAGCCACTAGCTTGTACTTTAGGGGGCTTTCACACTGAGCACGTTTGCTGCGGTCCGATTCTAAGTGCGATTGTTCCCGGTGCCCCCCGCAGCTTTGGTCTGGTTTCACACTCACTTGATTCTATCGAACCCAGGTCCATTTGCGTTCATCTTACGTCATCACAAACATGCATGGAGAACACAACGTGACTCATCATGCTTTTTGTTTTTTTGTTATTTTGGTGCCATTATGCACAGCAGAGTGAACGACAACTGTGTATATGTGTGCTTCATGGTGTAACTCATCAGATGTCCAGGGGAAGGCGGCTTGCTGCTGCTCGCAAACGGTGTTTTTTGAGGAGACAGCTGATTGCAAGGAATTCATTTGCATCTTTGTTTACACTGCACGCTTACGCTCGTGTCAAAGGTGAAGTTATCGCCACTGTCATCTCCTATTAAACCCTATATTTATAACCAATAATAGTATTTATATATAGCATTATAAGGTGTATAGATAGATACATAGATGTTGTCGGCTAAAACGCATGCGCAGATTACTTTACTTCCTGAACGAGTGCACCCGAGGCCGAGTTGCTTTCACATTCACGCGAATCGTGCTACAGTTCCATTGCAACCGAACTCAGACCACCTCCTACAGGTAGTCTCGGGTTCGGTAGCGCGGTGCGTTCCCCGGTCCCATGACAGCTTTCACATTACCAATTTTTCATGCGAACCGTGCTGAGTTTCGAACTAAACTGCCAGTGTGAAAGCAACCTTAAACTAGGGATGTCCCGATACCGCGCTCATGTACTGGAACTTGTATTCGTAAAAATGCTTTGATACCAAAAACTGATACCATCTGACCGACAAATGTCATTACGTAAATATTTAGCGCTCAAATTAAAATCACGTTATGTCCTAGTGAGATTATTTTACCACAAAAGCTGTGATTTAATGATATAAATACATAGTTCGCCTGAGCGGCGCACTGTGAATGTGTGGAGACAGTGTTGTGCAACGCCAGCTGCACGTACATTTTAATCCTCCTTGGATCATACAGGGAACATTGTCTTGTGCATCGACCGCACTGTTTGAAGCAGATGACAGCAAACAGAGCGCAAATTCACTTTGTAGTGCGAGGCACAGACAGAGTACATATTTAATTAAATAGCAGCCTTTCTGGTTTAATAATCACTTTGAGTCACGTAGCAACCTGCTTTTCCGGAGTTGGAAGCTCGTAATGTCTTTAGAGCAACTTGGTCTTAAAGGTACTGTAAGGGATTTTAGCCGTTCTTCCTTCCACGAGACTGAGCCTTGATTTAGCCACGCTCCCTCTTTCCAAAACACTGCACTGATACCATTGAAACCGACACAAACCATGTTCCCACGGTTGTCAAACACAACAGTAGTGAAATAGCGCCCTCAACTGACAAATTATAAAACAGAATATGGCATTAAACCTAAATAATTTGCTGCAATGACAACACTATGAGAATGCGCAAAATGATTGAAGCGTCAGAGACCGCAGACACTTTTTAGTTTGCTGTTTACAAAGTCTAGAGCTGTCACAGAGACTGGTGAGATATTTCAGGACATTTATTTCAGCGATATCTTTCAGGGAGTAGGCATACTTTTCCATGAAAAAAAATCGCTTACAGATACTTCAAAATAAAAGCTCTGCCAAAATAAAAGCTTAATTTAAATAACAAAGTATGACAGAAATGTAATATTTACTGTTATACTACTACTACTACTACTACTACTACTACAGATAATAATAATAATAATAATAAATCAATAGTAATTGTATTATATTTAGGCAATATCTTACATCTGTGATGCCCTGTAGTGCAGCACTTTATTTGATAAAAATTATACAATATCATGTTGAAAATTAATTGTTGTGAAAAAATGAATTTATTTATTTAAACACCATTTTGATGATAAAATTGAAATTAACTGTTGACATGCAGTTCAGAAAAAACCAAACAAACAAAAAAACAGGTATCGGACTCGGTATCGGCGAGTACAAAAAAAAAGTATCAGTACTCGTACTCGGTCTCAAAAAAAAAAAAAAAAAAAATATATATATATATATATATATATATATATATATATATATATATATATATATATATATATATATATATATATACACACACATTGGTGGCCAAAAGTTTGGAATAATGTAAGTTTGGAAGGAAATTGGTACTTTAATTCACCAAAGTGGCATTCAACTGATAACAAAGTATAGTCAGGACATTACTGATGTAAAAAACAGCACCATCACTATTTGAAAAAAGTCATTTTTGATCAAATCTAGACAGGCCCCATTTCTAATAGCCATCACTCCAATGCCTTATTCTTGAATAATCATGCTAAATTGCTAATTTGGTACTAGAAAATCACTTGCCATTATATCATACACAGCTGAAAGCTATTTGGTTCGCTTCCGTACATCTCTGTGACATGCGCTGATGAGAGGGATGACGTAAGCTTGTTGGTAAGGTCACGCGTCATGTGGAGGAGGAGGCAGGAGGCGCATCATTGTTTACAATAGAAACTTGCACAGAGCACAGACCAAGCACTGTTCACGAACCAAAACAATTTCAAAACAATATAAAATAAAAAATAATTTCCAAATAATAATAATAAAAAAACAATGTAAACAATGACGCGCTTCCTGACTCCTCCTCCACGTGATGCGTGACCTTACCAACGAGCTTACGTCATCCCTATATCCCAGGATAAGTACATCAGAGTCTCTAGTTTGAGAAATAGATGCCTGACATGTCCTCAGCTGACAGCTTCATTGAATTCTACCTGCTCAACACCATTTTCATGTACAACACAGTAAAGGGAAGACTCAGGGGTGCGGCCTTATGGGAAGAATTGCAAAGAAAAAGCCACTTTTGAAACAGAAAATGAAAAAGAAAAGGTTAGAGTGGGCAAAGAAACAGACATTGGACAACAGATAATTGGAAAAGTGTGTTATGGATCTGTCAGGTGTATTTTGTTGATTCATGTCTTTTATTTTGAGAAGTTTAATTCCTGTTCCCTAGTCATGTGATGTCTTGTTTTCTCTCCATGTTCATGTGTCATGTTTTCATTGGTTTATTGTTTAATTATCTTGTTATCAGTTCTGTTTGTTCATTGGTTTATGTTCTCCCATGTCTTGTATTTAAGCCCTCATGTTTTCAATGTCTGGTTGTCAAGTATTGGATGTGATTGTAGATGTTTATGTCAAGCCACGTTTATGTCAAGTCATGTTTAGTTTAGTTCACGTGTAGTCAGGGTTATTGGTTCTCACTTTGTAAATAAACTGCGCTTGGGTTCTTCATCTCATCATCGTCTTCATCATTGCCATCATTGTCAGCAGCCAACAACGTTACAGGATCTTAACCCCATTGAGATTTTGTGGGATCAGCTAGACTGTAAGGTGCGTTAGAAGCGCCAGACAAGACAGCCACATCTATGCAAGTGCTACAGGAAGCGTGGGGTGAAATGTCACCTGAGTATCTGGACAAACTAACAGCTGGAATGCTAAGGATCTGCGAAGCTGTCATTGCTGCACATGGAGGATTTTGCTCTTTGAAGTATTTTCAAATTGTAATAGCAATCTTTCACATTATTAATGTCCTGACTATACGTTGTGATCAGTTGAATACCACTTTGGTAAATAAAAGTACCAATTTCTTTCCATAAGAGCAAAATTTGTACATTATTCCTATATATATATATTAGTATATACACAAGGTGCAAACATTAATTGATGCTCAAGAAGACACACTACTATATGCATACTATACTTTATGTAATTATCTGTAATGTCAGTTCTGAAGAGCAGTACTAATTATAAATTATGAAAGGAGTGTGAATATTTATGAAACAAAAGGGAATGCAAACTTACCTTATCTATGTATACTGTTTATTAAACCTCAGATTAATGGGGTATCGGCTGTCTTAATTTTCTTCGGCTTTCTGTCTTGTTTCTGAACAGCAATCTAAATCGAGCAATTCTGTGATTTGGCAACTAAAAACAGCCATTTGGCTCCTTAATGTTTCGTCATTTTTTAGTCTGGAGCCCTGCTACTATAAACCATTGTCTTTCGTTGCACTCAGCGCTACGCATTCTTCTAACGTAAAATTTTTTATTTAATCTCACATCAATATTTTGTGAGCAATTATGTATTTCTTTGGTAAGTAACCATGTAATAAGCATGATCCACTCCGTGTTGGAGTCCTGATCATGGTTTATATTTCAAGTAAAAATGGCTGACTTTACAATTCCTTACAAATCAAACAAACAGAAACAGTAGTATTAAATTTGTTACTCACCAACATTACTGTCTTGTCCAATATAGATAGCACTGCTCCATCTTTCTATATACATTTCTTTGTAAAGTCTTGATCATAATAGTTCTCAAAAGAATCCTTAAAGAAATATACCGAACAAAACATATAATGCCACATTAACACATTCAGGAACTTCGTTTAAATGAGCCACTTATTTCTAACGTTGGGATCCTTCAGAAGGCTGTGCAGAGATGCAGTTTTTCTACAACTTGAAACATCTGGGGACCTTACTTGACATCTTGATCTTTTCATGGTTAAAAGCAAAGTACAGTAACAATAGTACCACTTTCAGAGTCGAAGTACTTCAGCTGCTCTAATATCAGTTCACCGTTACAATTACGTATGTTGTGGAGATGGGGCTATTCAAATGACACTGCACTGTGACCTCACAATGTAGCCAATTTCAAAATTTTTGCAGAGCAGAAAAAAAAAACAATGCTCTTTTCGAACTGGAGAGGAAGTTTTGAGTTCTGAAACTTACAGTATGTTTTTTTAATAGCACAATGACCTCTTATATGTCAAAATATCAAGGAAATTTTGAATCCTTATGACATGACCCCTTTAACCCATTTGATGTTTCATAAAGTAGGTGTGCACTGTTCAGAAATGTTATTTAGTAGTTACATTGTTTTGGGTCAGTTTGACTCCAACAATAAAACAAATTCAAATAGACAGTTGGCAGGAGTGTACTTTTACAGTATGTGCACACATCAGAAAATCTTAGCATGTGAAAATTCATTCCATTTAGTCATTTTATATTTAGTTTTTTTCAGACCCCAAACATAAGTATTGTAATATTTACACTGATTCTTCAATGTGAAAGGGAAAGTTCATCCAAAAATGATCACCTCATGTTGTTCCAAACTCATATGACTTTATTTTGTGGAACACAAATGTAGATGTTACACAGAATTTTAGCCTCAGTCACCATTCACTTTCATTGTATCATTGTATCATTCCATACTTAAGTGACTGCGTGAATGATGACGGAATTTAAATTTTTAGGTGAACTATTTAGCATGTTTTTATGAGCTAGTAAAATGCCTTTGGGTCTCTCAGACCCCAAACAGAACAAGAAGGTTAACACTGAGTGGGCATCTCAAGTCATTGTGTTTGTAGAGGAGGCACTTGGGTGGGTAGGTGTTTTGTGCATGCATGGCTGATTACTCTGGCTGGTTGTCAGACAGAACTCCTCCAGGTGTTGGAGAATTCAGCATTCCCAATCCAAACCCAGAATTAGACAGAATTGGTATTAGACATAATTATTTCTAATACCAATTTGCTTGATTCTTACCATTATTGAAATGTGTTTGAACCGTTTGTCTTTGGCGAGACAGCCAACCTGGATGTTCGTTTTAAACTCCCATAAAGACGCAAGCTCTCTCCGTTCTGCCTCACCCACTTGCAAACTCGCACAATGATGCTCAAACTCAAAGGTCAAAGTTCACGCCGGAAAATCTGACCTTTATTTTAAATTGAAAATAACTTTGTGTCTCGTCTCTGTCAGTGGTGAGGCTTTAGGGGTCAGAGAGAGGGCAAGACTCTTATCCAGACTGCCAACAACACCTGGAGAAAACCGATAACACTTCATTACAAATAACAGTTTTCAGAGCAGTCTATGACATAATGGAACATCAACACTGTATGTGGAAAATATTGTTGAAGTAAATTATGCACTGGTAGTAATTAAACAAGCTGTACTTAAAGCTAAAGTTTTTAATTTCTGCACCATTAGCCTCACCAAACGGAATTGTAAAAACAATGACTGCTTTCAAAAAGGTTTCCTGCCTACTCCTGCACTCATCATTGAGCCAATGTAGCTGTGTAGGCCTGGTTTTGATAAAACAATGTTTTGATAGCACTACAGTTTTTACACTTTTGGGGGGGGGGGAAGAACATACTAATAGCTTACTTACAATTGCTACATTTTACACTGGGATAGGAGAAAGTAGTTTAACATACAAAGAGTTGCACAAAAATATAGAATATGCGGAGAAAAAGCTAAAATATCATAGTTTTTAAACAGGTTTCCTGAACACTGCCACTCCCCTACATCAGCTATTGGTCAGACAAACAGATAGTCTTACCCCAAACTCACACCACTGGTTGTGCCAAAATTGATGTAAACTTCAATATTCCTTTGTATATGAAGCTTGGATAGAAGAACGTATTTGAACATAAAAAAGTACACACTTTAGCGTTTATATTATTTGACCATTTTTGCATAAATTGTTTTTTTTAGTCTTTTAGAAAAGATCAGTAAGGATGTGATTTGTCCTCTGTGTGGTCTGATGTAGAAATAACTCTGAAAGGTCTAACTGAGGTTGATCAGTTTGGATGACACTCTGAAGAAAAGAAGAGAGTAAGAGAAGAGAGCGAGGAAGAGCTAGTGAGTTCTGTGTAGTGGCCACCATGTCAACGTTTACCTTTACGGACTGACAGGTTGTCATTTTTTGTGACTGCATCCCGCAGACTATCCGTAATGAGCTGCTGTGAAGTCTAGAACATTCTCTTGACCTTTCAACGCCTTGCTACGTTCTGAGGTCTTCTCCTTCTACGCATCCTTGTCAAAGGGCCAAACCACAAAACGTCAGGGGATGAACGCTGGCAGAGATATTAAAGAAAGTAATCCAACAACAAAAACAAAGACACAGACACACTGACACCTGTCTCACTTGAACCTGTCTTACCAACAGCCACACTGGACACTGACAGATGGGCTTCTAGAGCTTCTCTCCCATCATTTAGAGGCTCCATGCTGTTTTGGCCTTTTGTTGCTGTTGCTGTTTACTTGCCTTTGGTCACCAGAGACTAACTCTAGTGTAAGTGTATGCATGAGGGCAGCATCTGCAAAGTTTTAGCACTGGTACATTTTCATAAATTTGATAACATAAGTTGTGTTTAAATGCACAAATATGTTCACTTTTCACAGTGAAGCATAATTAAAGCGTAAATAGCCAGCAACACTTCTCTCACTCAAAATATTTAACATTATTTCACGAACAACATCCAGGGAGCCACCGAAGAACATGGTCCAAATTTTTATGTCGACACATTGTGACAGTCATGGTAACATTACTGCTACGTGTCGCTATGAATGAAGTGCCTCCCAATGTTGTTTTGAATGTGTTTGACAGTGGAAACAAAGGAACAAAGATGCCACTTCCCAAACCAATGAATATTCTTTGAAATGGTCTATATAGTTTTTTTTTTATGCACACCTACACACACACACAAAATCCTCAAAAAAGGCACTAGTTTAAAAAGTACTGGGGTCAAAAGCCATCTCCCCATGTTGTTCCATTGGCCTTGGTCATACGGTATATCACTACTCGCTTTAGGTGGCCAAAATCCTTAGAAAAATAAGTGGGTATGCCCTCGACTACACTACTGGTATGCAGACAAAAATAAAAAGAACCCTGGCATTTCTCAAATGACATGAAATTCCTCAGCTTTGAGAAGTGTGACCTAGCCTCGCGCCCCTACTGTTTGGCTTTCTGCTCCAAGTCTCTGAGTAAACACCTGCTTAAAAGGCATCGCTCCTTTTTTCTCTCTTCTGTTCTTGTCCCTTTGTCTCCTGATCATTTTGCTCTAATGACGTTTACAGATGTACTTAGAACCCCTCGTGAGTGTTTTAGTCTCAGGTTATTACCACCCATGTTTATGGCTATGCTAACAAGAATCACATTACCCCAGGCGGTCAGGATAGAAGAATTCAAATCAAAGCCTGCTCAGAAGACCTTTTGTCTGAAGCTGTCTTTATCTAAAGTAGTGAAATGTTTGTCTTTGGCGAGAAAGCTTGCCTTACCCTTAGTATCTATCATATGTCAAATCCACATACTGTATGTTTAATACATAACCAGTATAAAGACAAAGATATTTCTGTTGAATTACATTGAGGTCTGAAGTCGTAATTGCGATGTAATGTGCGTTCAAGTGATTTTAGAAAAGAATAGGCCTGTTTTGCAATTTCCTTTTTTTTTCTTCACTTTTTTAGCGCCAATGCACCAAAAATGAAGACTATACACATTTTATCATTCTTGTGATAAAGTAGTATAATTAGTATAATAGTATAATTACTATAATTGTTATAATTAGTACTAGTCAGGGGTGGAAAGAGTATTTCTTAAAAAATGTAGTTTGAGTAGAATAAAAGTACCTGTCCGAAAAACTACTCAAGTAAGAGTAAAAGAGTAGCTCATTTAAAAGTACTCATGAGTAATGAGTATTGAGTACTGAGTTGCGAAAGCTATGCCCCTTTATAATAAAAACTCTATGCTGCAATTTAAAAATGTAGCAAACATACCGTAATTTACATTCCCTTTTATGGCTGTTTGCCAGAAAGTATAAAAAATATAGGTATTTTATAGGAGTTTGTGACTGACAACTTTTAAAATACATCACTTATCTATGATACTGTAAACACTACTTAAATATAAAATAAAAATAAAAATTAAATAAAAGGGCAACATGATAACAGAAATGAAAAGATGAAAAAGTTATTTTCAATACAATGATCCTCATTTTATATCATAATGTATGAAACAATTACATTAAAATCAGTTTGTGTAATGTTTGAATTTCCCTTAATGCCTACAGAGAGAGTTATTGTTCCCTATCTGTCACTCACTCGATGTTGTGTCAATGTAGTGACACTAGGGGTCACTCTTGGGAGCCCGAGACACCTCTGGTCTTTGATAAAGGCCAATGAAAATTGGCGAGTGGTATTTGCATGCCACTCCCCCGGACATACAGGTATAAAAGGAGCTAGTATGCAACCACTCATTCAGATTTTCTCTTCGGAGCCGAACGGTCATGCTCACTGAGCTGAATACTACTGTTCATTCACCTCTGCTGGATCTGACGGCGCATTTCAGCGGCTTCTCCCTCCTCTGCACTGGTGCACTGCAGAGAACGCCCCTGGGCGCTTCGGCAGAAAAACTAGAGAGTATATTTTCTGAAAGAGCATTTTTCCCCTCTAAAAGAGTATATATTTCTCTAAAAGAGCGCACACACGAGACGTCTTTTTAAAGACGCGTCTTTTTAAAGATGCTTTTCCGATTGTGTGTTATTCCTGGTTGCGCTCATTATCTCTCGCCTTCTGACGGTCACGATCACTGTCTTTCGTGTCTGGGCACTGCTCACGCGGAGACAGCATTCGTGGATGGTCATGTTCTCATTGCGAGAATATGTCCATGGCAACGTTGCGGTCGCGGCTCGCCTTCGTAAGAAAGCAAGCCACCCCAGAGGCTCCCGCCTCGGTCCTTTTACCCACGGGTATGAGGACAGCACGGCTAGCACTGGGGGCGATTTGGGGACCCCAATGGGACCGCCTCTGCTGGGTATCCCCCCGCAGACCTCCCATTCCCCAGCACGCTCGTCTGCCCCGATCGGGCTTCCGGGTGAGTCCGCCGGCTCGTCTCATGGCGAGTTCGACCTCTTATTCAGAGCCCGCGAAAGTGATGAGCTCTCGAGCGCAGCATCAGACCTATGCCCGCAGAGCACAGCCACCTGGCGCGGGTGCCCAAAGCCCCCGTCCAAGGCCTGTAGGTTTACATCATCTCTGACGGCCAAGGCCTACGGTGCCGCTGGACAAGCTGCTTCAGCCCTGCACGCCATGGCTCTCCTGCAAGTCCGCCAAGGCGCTAAAGGAACTGCACGAGGGTAGTTCCGCCCCGGGATTGATGCAGAAACTGCGCTCGGCGACCGACCTTGCTCTCCGAGCGACGGAGGTCACGGCACGGTCTCTCGGGCGGACGATGGCCACACTAGTGGTCCAGGAGCGCCACCTTTGGCTCAACCTGGTCGAGATGGGTGAGGCTGACAGGACACGATTCCTTGCTGCCCCCATTTCCCAGGCGGGCCTATTCGGCGACACCGTCGAGGACTTTGCCCAGCAGTTTTCGATGGTAGAGCAGTAGATGGATGCTAGCCGGCATATCCTGCCCCGGCATGGCTCAAGATCCTGCAACCCCGTCTACTCATCGCCAAGGGCATCCTCCTGCGGTGACTGCACTGGCTCCGCTGCGGCCTGCCCCTTCGGCCCAGCCCCAGCATGGAGCCCACCGCAGGAAGCAGACGCCACCCGTCTCACGGCTGCCCAGAACCCATAAAAGGCTTCAAAGCGCCCTTGAGACTGGCGACCCAGGGACAACGAAACCCGCTGCTCTGGAGCTGGTAAGCAGATCTCCATCTTTTTGTTACCTTTTGCATTTAATTGCGCTGCATGCCCAAGTGGCTGCAGTACTCAAGAGCTCAGCAAGAGCGGTTTCCTTGTTCCCTGGGTCACGTATCTGGTGTGTACGGCTGTCATCACGACCACCGTCCACCATTCTATTTGGCAGGTCTGGTGCTCCAGCGGCAGTCTCCCGCCCCTGAGCACCCAGCTATGGCACAAATCCACCCCCGATGTGACAGTCTCCATGGGTCACGAGGACAGGCCTCTTCCTCCCCCGTCCCAGGCTGTTCCGGGGGTGGCCACAAGGAGCCAGTTAAGTGCTTCGATGTCCTTAGACTCAGCACGGCCATGACGTGGTGTGGCACCTCGAGTTCCGCCCCGCCGCGAGGCCCCACCTGCCGGTACGTCCGATGACATTGTCTCTTTGGTCCCCCTTGCACAGAACTTGGACGCATGGCTTGCACTTTCCAATCCGTTGCGAGGGCTGGTCCGGACCGTCCGACTCGTCTGCGCGATTCACTTCGCCTGGCATCCGCCCAGGTTCAGCGGTGTCCACTTCACCTTGGTGAAAGACGAAAACGCTGCTACCTTGCGCGGAGATCGCTACCCTCCTACGGAAGGGCGCGATAGAACCTGTCCCTCCAGCCGAGATGAAGAAGGGGTTTTTCAGCCCCTACTTCATCGTACTGAAAAAAGGCGGTGGGTTGAGGCCAATCTGGACCTGTGAGTTCTGAACTAGGCTTTACACAGACTCCCGTTCAAGATGCTGACACAAAAAGTCTCCAAGACGCCCATGGCGCCACGGGACACACCGTGTGGCCATTACATCGGTCTGTCACCGTCTTTTCAGCCCTTGGACCGACCTCTCATTCCTACGGGCAGGTGTTCCTCTAGAACTGGTCCCCAGGCATGTCGTAGTCATGACAGACGCCTCCAAAACGGGCTGGGGCACTGTTTGCAATGGGCACGTAGCCACTGGCCTCTGGACGGGTCCGCGACTGCATTGGCACATCAACTGCCTCGAGTTGTTGGCAATTCTGCTCGCCCTGCGGAGGTTTCGGCCATTGATCCAGGGCAAGCACGTGTTAGTTCAGACAGACAACACAACAACGGTAGCATATGTCAACCGACAAGGTGGTTTGCGCTCTCGTTGTATGTCACAAATCGCCCGCCGTCTCCTCCTCTGTAGTCAGCAGCACTTCAAGTCGCTACAAGCCACTCACACCCGGGCAACCTCAACACTACAGCAGACGCACTGTCACAACAGGTTACCCTCAGGGGAGAGTGGAGACTCCACCTTCAGGTGGTCCAGCTGATTTGGAGTTGATTCGACAGGCACAGGTGCACCTTTTCACCTCCCAAGAATCCTCCCCACTGCCCGCTCTGGTACGCCCTGACCGAGGCCCCCCTCAGCATAGACGCGCTGGCACACAGCTGGCCCCCTGGCATTCACAGATATGCGTTTCCCCCAGTGAGCCTGCTTGCACAGACCCTGTGCAAGGTCAGGGAGGATGAGGAGCAGGTCATCCTGGTAGCACCCTACTGGCCCGCCCAGACATGGTGCTCGGACCTCACACTCCTCGCAACAGCTCCCCCTGGCAAATTCCCCTGAGGAAGGACCTTCTTTCTCAGGGAAGGGGCACCATCTGGCACCCACGCCCAGACCTCTGGAATCTCCATGTCTGGCCCCTGGACGGGACGTGGAAGACCTAAGCTGTCTCCCACCTGCGGTGGTAGACACGATCACTCAGGCTAAGGCCCCCTCTACGAGGCGCCTGTATGCCTTTTAAGTGGCATCTGTTCGCTAAGTGGTGTTCTTCCCGTCAGGAAGACCCCCAGAGATGTGCAGTTGGATCAGTGCTTTCCTTCCTGCAAGAGAGGTTGGAAGGGAGGCTGTCCCCTTCCACCTTGAAGGTGTACGTTGCTGCCATAGCAGCACACCACGACGCATTCGACGGTAAGTCCTTAGGGAAGCACGACCTGATCATCAGGTTCCTAAGAGGCGCTAGGAGGCTGAATCCCTCCAGACCGCACCTCGTTCCCTCATCGGACCTCTGTAGTTCTTCAGGGTCTACAGAGAGCCCCCTTTGAGCCTTTGCAGTCAGCCAAGCTTAAGGCACTCTCCTTGAAGACTGCCCTCCTGACTGTGCTCACTTCCATCAAGAGGGTAGGTGACCTGCAAGCATTCTCTGTCAGCGAAACGTGCCTGGAGTTCGGTTCAGGTTACTCTCACGTGATCCTGAGACCCTGACCGGGCTATGTGCCCAAGGTTCCCACCACCCCTTTAGGACTAGGTGGTGAACCTGCAAGTGCTGCCTCAGGAGGAGGCAGACCCAGCCCTGTCGTCGCTGTGTCTAGTGCGCGCTTTACGCATCTATTTGGATCGCACGCAGAGCTTTAGAATCTCTGAGCAGCCCTTTGTCTGCTTTGGTGCACGGAAAGGAAGCGCTGTCTCCAAGCAGAGGATCGCCCACTGGCTCATTGACGCCATAACTATGGCATATGTCGCCTAGGACATGCCGCCCCCGGTAGGGCTACCAGCCCATTCTACCAGGGGTGTAACGGCTCCCTGGGCCCTGGCCAGGGGTACCTCTCTAACAGACATTTGCAGAGCAGCGGGCTGGGCAACACCCAACACCTGTGCAAGGTTCTACAACCTCCGGGTGGAACCGGTTTCTTCCCAGGTAGTGGCATGCAACACAAGCGGATAAGCCCGGGATAGCTGGCCGGGTGTATCGCTTGCACATAGCACCTTCCACCTCCCTTGGAGCTGAAGACATGCACCATTAATTCCCATTAGTGTTCACAAACTTTGTTCCCTGGTTGACTTCCTCCGAGCCCTGTGGCGGTCGAGTTTTCGGAGAGACTCGCTGCGGCCCAGTACACGTGCTAACTAAGAGCCCTGTTCTGGGGTAGGTGCTCCGCATGTGGCGGTTCCCTGTAAGGCTAACCCCATGCGATCTATATCTTCCGCTAGTTCGTTTCCCTGCTGGCAAACTGCTTCTTCCTTGGGCAGAGCCCTCTGCCCCAGTCTCCATGTTTGTAGTAACTCCTCCCACATTGGGCAGGATCTACCTTGAAGGCTCTCCACATGGTTGGAAAGACCATGTGATGCATTTTTCCACTTAAATATATCCCCCTCTCTTTGGGCGAGGTGTGGTCTCCGCGGTGTCTTCCCCTTGGGAGGGACACCCCCCGACTAGACCTGGCGGCCCAGTCGGATAATCCCCCTTCTTTTTTAGGGAGTGGAAAAAGAGAAGGGGAAAAGAGGCCACGACTGGGTTAAGCCTGTCTCTAAGCCTGTCCCCAAAAAGGGCCGTTCGACACTCATAATTGTGTCGGGGGAGGTTACGTCTCGACCTGGTGTGCTGGCTATGAGGCACACAGCAAGTCTGCCCACCACACACCGCCAGTTCACGTAACACAGTTCAGCCTTGTGGCGTTTTGAATAGGGACCCCTAGTGTCACTACATCGACACCAACGTCGAGTGAGTGACAGATAGGGAACGTCATGGTTACTGGTGTAACCCCCGTTCCCTGATGGAGGGAACGAGACATTGTGTCCCTCCTGCCACAATGCTGAACTACCCGCTGAAATGGCCGGACCTTATATCGGCTCCTCGGCATAAAACCTGAATGAGTGGTTGCATACCAGCTCCTTTTATACCCGTATGTCCGGGGGAGTGGCATGTAAATACCACTCGCCAATTTTCATTGGCCTTTTATCAAAGACCAGAGGTGTCTCGGGCTCCCAAGAGTGACCCCTAGTGTCACTACATCGTCTCGTTCCCTCCATCAGGGAACGGAAGTTACACCAGTAACCATGACGTTGCGCATAAAACATGTTCAAAACAATGCAAGGAATGCAAAAAAAAAACAAAAAAAAAAAAAAAAAAACATTTAAAAGCAGGGTCACTTGGTGCGTCATGTCCCGCACAATAGAGTGGGTAGAGCATTTGTTTGGTACAGGGGCCACATTGGGTTTCAAAGGAATAATTCACACAAAAATGAAAATTCTCTCTTCATTTAGTCACCCTTATGCCATCCTGGATGTGTATGATTTTCTTTCTTAAGCAGAACACAAATTAAGATTTTTACAGGTCCATACAGTGCAAGTGAATGGATGCCAAAATTTTGAAGCTCCAGAAATCACATAAGTTAATGAGATACAATGTCCCGCATTGATTTAGTTCTTGTATCTTTTAAGCCCAGCAATAGTTTAGTGTTCTCATTCTAGTGCATGATGCACAATTTTCTGAAGTTTGTGACTGGTGGAATATTCTGCCTGTAGTATTGCTCTACAAAGGTTGATCCTTTTCTATCAGGCATTAGAAAAAACATGATTAATTAATTAAAAAAAAAAAAAAGTATTTTTAAAAACTTAATTAATTAGGCTAAGCATAATTATACATTATTTTATAATCTCTACTTTCCTGGTAATTTATTATACAAATGAACACACTCTCTACATCAGAGGTCGGTATTATAAAAAAAAAAACCTAACAATATTATTTAAAAAATGTATTATTAAAAAATGTCACTGTTTTATTCTATTACATTAATACTTTTAAAACTACTCAAGTTATTCAGCCAAAAGTAGTGAGTGGTTTTCTTGTTCCTTGTTATTGTTGTTTGATTAATAGCCTTTATATGACATAGCCTACTAGACAGTGCTCAATTCGGTTACATGTACACTTCAAGTCGAACATTTTGATGCAAATACGCTTTTTGTCCCACTGTTTACGTTCACTTTAGACCAAACCGACTGCGTTTACATTAATGCCTCACCAAGACGGGCATTGGCAGTATTATGAAGTGTATTTGACCATTTACAGATGCCCGGAAATAAAGTAAATCTTTTATATTTCATCTAGATCAACCAACCAGTGGTTGTCTTGCTATCGTGATCGATGTAATGAACACCCCTGGTCTAGATGTAGAACATAGGTTACAGGAATAGTTCACCCAAAAATGAAAATTAGCTGATAATTTACTCACCCTCAGGCCATCCAAGATGTATCTTTCTTCATCAAAACAGAATTTAAGACTTTTAGGATTTAATTTCAGGCCTCCTCCTCTAAACAATGCAAGTGAATGTCCTCCATTTTTTGAACCATTTTTTTTGCATCAAAATAATCCACACGACTCCAGTCAACAAATAAAGCTCTTCTAAACCCAAACGTGCTTCCTGACTCCTCCACGTGACGTGTGACCTTACCATCGAGTTTGCGTCATCCCTCTCAAGAGCACACTTCACAGAGATGTATGGAAGCGAACATTTGTCGTTAAAAGGTATATAAGTATTGTTTTGTTTCTAAAAATAATCAATCTTTGGGTTCAGAAGAGCTTTATTTGTCGACTGGAGTCGTGTGGATTATTTTGATGCACCCTAAATATGCATTTTGGACCGTCAAAAAATGGAGGACTTTCACTTGCATTGTTTAAAGGAGGAGGCCTGAAATGAAATCCTAAATTCTTAAATTAAATTCTGTTTTGATGAAGAAAGAAACTCAGATACATCTTGGATGGCCTGAGGGTGAGTAAATTATCAGCAAATTTTCATTTTTGGGTGAACTATTCCTTTAAGTATAGAAAATTACTCAAAAGTTTATCATCGCTATCGAGGACATCTCTTCTTTTCTTTTTTCAGATAAACATCAAGATTGTTTTATCACCCAGCCCTATTGATAACATTGCCTTAATCTCTCACATCAACCCAATAATCTCAGTGATAGATAGCTAATTTACAGGCTACATTAAAGACACACAGAATCTTGTAATCAGAAATATAACATTTACCTCGATATGTTTCTTAAAATTAGAGGCAGGATTAATGCTGATATCTGGCTTGAGCTAGCTAAACTTACATGACACAATCAAGCAATTGGACTTTTTCCCTGCGAAAAGCCCTTTCAGGTGTTGAACTGTGTTTGAGGCGTCCTCCACATCCATAACAGCTGGCGCTGATCTGCAGCTGCCATTCAAGTTTTTTATGTGTGATTTGATTTTATGGGAGTCACAAGACTCTCCCTAGCCAATCATGTTGATAGATAAAAATAAAATCAGGACAGGGAAGTAGCAACACAGACAGTGGGAAAATAGTGCATTAAAAGTACAGTTACAGCACTTAAAATGTACTCAAGTAAAAGTAGGCTATACAATTTTTAAACTACTTAAAAAAAGTACAGTTCCTTGGAGAAACTACTTAATTACAGTAATGTTAGGTACAGGTACTAGTCAACCAATAGTGACTGTTGACTAGAAAGAATTAGAAAGCAGGGTGAGAGTGGGCTGGTATAATGCTAATATTGTGTGTGTGTGTGTGTGTACATGTTGTGTGGCCTGAAGTTCAGATTTCTGTTATTTGGACAATGGACCTGGTTATTTACCAATGCTATATCAAATAACCTCTGAAATTATGATTTATTCATTTAATCGGCTTAATATATTTATCTATCAGTAGTCATAAGTTTATTCTATGGGGATGGAAACTGCTGAGGACTGTGTGTGAGAGGGAGGAAGAGAGAGAGAGGAATAATTGAAGTGGAAGAATGACCATGCAGCACTGAGTAGATAAGATGACTGGTGCCGATGGCATTGTATGTTTGCACGTGTTTGTGTGTGTTGCTTGGTCAGGTCTACAAGAGCATGGCACAGAATCAAAAAGCTGCTGACACATGCGCTATCTCTTTCACCGCCCCAGGTCTAGCTAAAACAGAATAAAAAAAAGATGTATACAAAAAGCTGAAAAGAACATCAAATATTTACCTGAAGTGACATTGAGAGCGCTTTCACTAGAGAGGTGATGAAAATGTGTCATAGTTTAGATGCTTACAATTATGTGGGGGCAAAAAATCGTAAAGAATTCTCCTGTTTTAATTATAACATCAAATATTGTTCATAATATTCTATTATAGTAGTTATACATGTTAGGGCATAAAATATGAATTAATGTTGATTTAATACTTAGGGTAGGAGGTAATAATTTCCCAATCTTGAGAATTTGCATTAATGAGGAGTAAATTGAAGTATTAGCCTACGTAAACAGATAAGACACCGTTTTAAATGGATAGAAAATGGTGCCCTCAAAATTTTTTAAAATGGCCATGAAAATCAAAGCCTGTTACCCCTTAATGTAAAAGTTAATTTCTGACACTTATTTCACTGCTGCAGTCCAGGCAAGGCACAGTGACGGATTATGACTTATGACTTATGACCACCAAAACACTTTCCCGGACTTTCAGCTTCATCATACCACGTTGGTGGAACGACCTTCCCAACTCCATCTGTGAAGCTGACTCACTCTCTGTCTTCAAAAAACATCTAAAAACACATCTTTTCCATGAGCACTTAACCAGTCATTAAAAAAAAAAAATTCTGTTGCACTTTATTCTATTTTGAATACTATTATGATGCTAGTGATACTTTGTAATACAGCACTTTTTATACCACTGTCTCCTAAGATGATTCGATTATGTTTTCCTCTCTTGTAAGTTGCTTTGGATAAAAGCGTCTGCCAAATGAATAAATGTAAATGTAAATGTAAATGACTTGCAAAGGCCCGGGGGCCAATTATCTCCAAGGGCCCCCCTCCCACCATTTTTTTACATAGCAATTGGTTGGGTTTGCCAAACTGGATCACGCAACCTTAAAGCCCAGGAACCCCCCCACAGGCTTGTTTTTTTTAAGGCTTTTTCCCCCAAAACCTTTTCTCTTTTTTCCCTCTGTCTGAACTTTTCAACTTTTGAACTCTCCATGGCCTTGCTCTCTTGCTCTTTGACAACAATTGGAGTAGATTCTTGTTCCCTATCTGTCACTCACTCGACGTTGTGTCGATGTAGTGACACTAGGGGTCACTCTTTGGAGCCCCAAACACCTCTGCTTTTTTGAAAAAAGGCCAATGAGAATTGGCGAGTGGAATTTGCATGCCACTTCTCCGGACATATGGGTAAAAAAGGAGCTGGTATGCAACCACTCATTCAGATTTTCTCTTCGGAGCTGAGCGGTTCTGTTCATTGAAGCTGAATTTATCTTCACGGAAGTGCATGAGGAACTGACAAGATCGTGGGAGGCACCTTTTACTTCCGGTCCCGGTCTTTCAACTCCCCCGCTCTAGCTACCCTCGATGGCGGAGTGGCCAGGGGGTATTCGGTGATCCCCAGGTGGATAAGGTGCTCAAGGTGCACTTGTGCCCACAGAGCGTTGCCACCTGGCATGGGTGCTCGAAACTCCCGTCTAGGGCCTGTAGGTTTACGTCATCCCTGATGGCTAAGGCGCTAATGAGCCCCTGTACTGAGGTAGGTGCTCCACATGTGCTGGTTCCCTGAAGGCGACCCCATGTGATATCTTCCACAAAATTGTTTCCCTGATGGCAAACTGCATCTTCCTTGGGCAGAGGCCCTTCTGCCCCCGGTCGCCATGCTCTGTAGAAACTCCTCCCCCTTTGGCTAGGACCTGAAATGGGACCTCTCCACATGACATACTTCCGACAAGACTCGGTAAGACCATGTGACGTATTCCACTCAGAATACCCCCCTCTTTTGGGTGGGGTGTGGTCTCCGCGGTGTCTTCCCCTTGGGAGGGAGACTTCCCGACGGAGACACTTATGGCTCCCAGTCAGTTAACAAATTCCACTCTTTTTGGGGAGAAAAGAGAGGGAAAAGAGGCCTTGGCTGGGCTAGCCTGTCCCTATAGTTGGGCAGCCGACTTGTTCCTAATGGACCGTTCGATGCTCATAAGAGCTTTGGGGGAGGTTACGTGACAGCCTGGTGCGCTGGCTACGAGGCACACAGCAGTCTGCCTGTCACACACCGCCAGTTCACGTAACACAGTTCAGCTAGTTGTGGCGTTTTCTATAGGGACCCCTAGTGTCACTACTTCGACACAACGTCAAGTGAGTGACAGATAGGGAACGCCCTGGTTACTTTCGTAACCTCTGTTCCCTGATGGAGGGAACGAGACATTGTGTCCCTCTTGCCACAATGCTGAACTACCCGCTGAAATGGCCGGGACCTGGTCTTGGCTCCTCAGCACAAAACCTGAATGAGTGGTTGCATACAAGCTCCTTTTATACCCGTATGTCCAGGGGAGTGGCATGCAAATTCCACACGCCAATTCTCATTGGCCTTTTTTCAACAAAGCAGAGGTGTTTGGGGCTCCCAAGAGTGAACCCTAGTGTCACTACATCGACACAACGTCTCGTTCCCTCCATCAGGGGACATTTTCAACCTGTTCGTATCTCCTCGTATTTTACACTTCTTCATTCCTTTCTCTTCTTGTTTGACAGACAGACAGACCTGCCCCCGGCCATGTCACTCACACTGCCCAACTTCATTTACCATGAAACAGATGTAACAGGAGAATAATTATTTTTACATTTTCTGAAGAAGATGTGAATGGTGCCTGCCTAAGCAAATCTAGGGTGCAGTTGCCAAGGTGCTCTGCTCTTTGTTTTAGTTCATTGCAACAGTATGTGACTGCTAGTGGGTGGTTGCCAGGGGCAGGATTCAAAATGTTCTTAAGAAAAAAATTAAGAAAGTTCTTAAGAACACTAATTTTTAGTGTTTCTTAAGAACAACACTAATTTTTTAAGAACACTAATTTTTTTCTTAAGAATTAAAAGACAGGCTTTGACATTGTCTGATCAGCCTGCTCATGGAGTTGCCTTGTCTAATATCCTACAACAAATTCAATACTTCAACACTGGTAAATCGTAACAATAAATGTATCTATAAACGTTTTTTTTTTTTTTTTTTTTTTTAAAGTATCAAGCACCTCTGATAATTTTTTTTTAATGTAAAGTGTATGAGATGTTAGTTTAATGACATTTACCTTCATAGGAATTTACTTGCTGATAACCATTTGATAACTGGTACCATTTGATAACTGGTGGTAGCCAGCGTCTTTACCACTGAGCTACCCAGGCCCCCCCATAAGTGTCATCTTAAACTTACACTGACACCGAGCGGCTTGGATGCAGCATCATTTGAAATTCAATAGTTTTCAGTTTCAGATGCCATTGTAGAAATTCACTATTCACAGTCAGCCATGATTACTTTAATCAATGGTGAAAGTGTCAAATAACAGGACGGTTACTGATTTTAATGTGAGTGGTCATGATTTCCTACATATATTGCAAAATTACAATTCATGTCTTTTGGGAGTTAAACTTTTTTAATGAGAAAAAAAATTACTTAGTGCACCTTTAAGTATTTTTTTCATGTGTTACTTTGACTTTTTACTTTAATTTCCACACTGCTTGTGCCCCCTCAGATTTTAGACCCAATTTTATTTTTTATTTTTATTTTTTGTGCAACTTCAAAATAATCATAAAAAAAATATTTGTATATTTGATAATTAACTATTGTAAGGAAAAGGTGTCTAAAATGTTCCTCTTCACATGTCTAAATTTGGCCTGCTCAATCTGCACCTTCTACAGATAATTTGCTTTAAAGGCATATTTCACCCTATAATCATTTGCCCATATGGCATGTTGCACAATGTCCTTCTCCTTTCCAAACACGAAAGTGCGCTCTGATAACTATCAAGTTCAGTTGCAATGAAATTTTGTTTATTGAAATTGTATATTAGGTCTGGATTTGAACTAGGGTTCCCTTGCATGCTATACAAAAATTATACCATAGACTATCAAGTCATGTTCAGCTTCTTTAATAATTCTTTTTCTCTCTGTGCTTAAAAAACATTTATTAGTCTACGTTAACATGCATGAGACTGCTGTCTTTGATTGTTGGGACGCATCTCGCATTTTCTCCCCCAGCGTCTCACGCCATGAGTGCTGTGTTTTTAAGACAGCATGTGAAGTTAAAAGCTTTTAAAAATGCGTCTTGAGACATTCAGTGTTTTGTTCCATTTAGCTTTGCTACATCTAGCTGTTGTTTTTAATCAAAAATGTGTCCTTTGTGAACAGCCCTTACACTTTGCCTTTCATTTCCACTTTCCTTGTTCATCATCCTCTCTGTGTTTATTGGGCTACTTATCACTCTTATGGAGATCACATCCTCACTCTCCACATCATCATCTTTCTCCTCTGCCTTATCACCCTCCCCACAGCACCCCTGGGCATCCTCCAGTATCCCATCATGCCCTTCTGTAATCTGTGACACCATTTTGTCAGCACATCTGCTTGTATGTTTGACTCCCCTGTTCTTCTTTTTGTTTCTCTCTTCCAAAGTGTTTTTCATTGTTTTGTGTGTCTTTAATGTCAGTGCTGATGGCTGTGGCCAGGCTGTGCCCTTGAGGATGCAGATAAGAGCTGCTGCCTTTTCTGTTTTCTTTTGGGTGCACTGTTTTACATTTTCACTTCGGTATCTTCAGGAGATATGGAGGAAAGGGAGAGAGGAAAACAGAGACTGCTACACTGAAATGTCCTACAATGTCCACACACACATTCAGCAAAATTTTATTGCACACATGTAGACTTCAGCCTGTATTGTATTGTTCCAGCATGTTCACGCACAAAAACACAATTAGGAAATTAATTACGCAAGTTAAAGTTGAAATTTCTGTGCCACTAGCATCACAAAATGGAGTTGCAAAAATAATGATTGTTTTCAAACTGGTTTTTTGAACACTCCCCTTATCTGCCATTGGTTGGACAATCAGATAGTCCTGCCCCAAACTTAAACCATTTTTTGAGGTAATGTTGCTATTTTGGTCTGTTTGGGCATATAAGAGCCTATGAAATAGATTTCTGTTTTGTTAATGTACTTCTTATTGAAAAAGTAAGTTTAAGCAGGACATATATTGAAGGGACAGTCCTTTTAATTTTTTTTTTTTAAATAGCCAAAAGTCTTTAGTTACATCACAGCCATGAGCCATGATTTAATACTTGCTAGGTTGCAGGTGGTATTAGGGGAGGGACTCTCTCCATCTTGAGGGTATTTGATTGAACAAAATCTGTGTAGTGCAAGGTGAATCATCAATATTTTTGGTCCAATTTTCTCTGAAGAGGAAAACTAAAAATACAAATTTGAAATGAATATACTAAAAGCCACAAAACTCTAATATGAATCTCCTGGGGTCTTAAAGATGGAATAAGAGATTTAAGTATGTTTAAGTATTTAAACATTGAAAAAATGACACACATCACCTTTTAAACACCTTTTTTGGACAATTCCATTGATTGATTCCTATTCATTGTTTGTAATTACATATTGTAAATAGTTGTTTGAACTAGTCGACTAATCGGTGTTAAAGAGGTCATGTTATGCTTTATATATAATTTTATTTTTTTCCCTGAGGTCCACTTATAATGTTAGTAAAGTTTGTTTTGCACCAAACATTTTTACACAGAATGTATTTTGATATGTTCATTTTAAACCCTGTCTCTGGCCCTCTGACTGAAACACTCGGCTTTTGGCTCTCTTTTCCTTTAAAACCTCAGTGTAAATGCCCACTGTTATGATTGGCCAACATTGTACACCCCTCAAATACAGCCATATATGTTTGAAACTCATTCAGAGGAGAAAATGAACCAGCTCCACAGCAAAAAAGAGTTACTTTTTAGGCTTTGCAGATAATGCACATCCAACACAAATAACAAAAGCAATAAAGTCAGTGAAACACATTATATCTGAATGTATCATACTGTTTACTTAAGCCCAGCTGCACCATAAACCACAAATATCAAACAGTCATCATCATATTAGATGTTCATGAATTAAACTGGTTACTTACTGTTTTGCGGTTGGGTCCAGTAGAGTTTTTAACTGCCCTTTAAACTTTAAATAACAGTTCCTTTGTTTACAACCAATCCACACTCTAATGAGCCACACACATATAATCCAAAATGAAAATTAGGATCAGGAACTGTTAAACTTCAACCACTTGATCTTTTCTGATGTTGGGATGCTTCAACAGAGGCCAAAGGACAGGCGCTGGTCTTTACAGCCGAGGCATTCAAGTCTGTTTACACACAGGAAGGGACAAGTTTCTCTCAGCCAGTGGTAGCAGCGAAATGGAGCAGAGCAAGACACAATTTTAGAAGCTGAACTAGTTTCGCTCTTAAAACATGGCTCACATCACCCAAAATGCATCAAAAGAATCAAAGATGTCCATCTAGGGCATGTTTACATAGACCAACAATTAAAAATGGGCGTAAAAATATGTCCAGGATGCGTTTACTCGAAACAGCAACACTCCGGAAGCTTATCAACTGAGCGCCAGTGGCTGGGGCTTGATGTAAAAGTAGGCATTGATGCCTTGCTGTAGAGTCGGTCATGAATTAATGAGCCCCCAAGTGATGTAAGAAAACCACGGAAGTAGAGAACCAGGCGTTTTTGCAGCTTTGTTTCAATTAATGCTTTTTTTTTTTTTTTTTTTGCATTGGGGAGGAAGATTTGAGTTCTGAAACTTACAGTATATTTTTATAATACAATGACCTCATATGTCAAAATATCAAGGAAAATGTAATTCCTCATGATGTGACCCTTTTAAGGATATTGTATAATTAGGCTCAGTTGTTCACCAGACTCATATCAGAGAGTCGTTTCAGAGAGATATACAGACACTAAGCACAGCACTTCAACATGGTAATGAATGAATATTCAACAAATAAATAGGCTAAATAATTATAACATCATATTGCACAAAACTATCAAAGTAAAAAAGTAAGAAATAAGAAAGGCCAATAAAAAGCGGCACGAAATCACTTATGCACACCCTGAAAGCAGAATGACATGCTCAATGTAAATGGAGTACTTCAGGGCGATCCTTGCTGCAAATTTAAAAGCGCAGAAGTGCTAGATACTATTGCGGGTACGTACTGTATTTAGTTCAAGACATCAAGCAGTTTAAAACATTTTTACTGCAACTATTTATTTAAGCAGTGTCAGACAGAATCAGCAAAAGTCTCAAATCTGTCCACATCACCTTACAAAAATGGTAACATTACTCACAGCAGAGAATTTAACGTCCGACAGTGATCCTCTTGAAATGTATTGTTGCTTCTGCACTTTGATTAGTGTAACAGCAGCACATAAAAGGACTAAACCTAAAGCATTAAAGAGACAAAAACATTTTGCAGACTGGTAGTTTACTGTGCTGACTGTTATTTACTGTTAAGCACAGCAAGGTATCATTGTCTCTTAATTAATGTAATGAATGCGTCTCCCATTAAAACTACCACCACTAAAAATATTAATGTTAGTACTCGACCCCACTAATCGACTAGTCAGTTGTTGGATGACTGGTCAATTACTCGACCACCCTGGCACTTCCCTAACAGTAATAGTGTGTACCAAAATCTCAGCAGTAGAGAGAAAGCGTGTGTGCTTGTATGTGAGTTAAAGGTGAAGGGTAAAGATTATATTCAAATGCCTGTTTGGGGTGTGTGGGATGCTGCAGCTCTTCAGCTGTGGCAGTTTGTGTAGTCTATAATTTCAGCTGTCAGTCCAGGTTAGACAGAACACTTTTACCCATGTCTCTGAGTTTTGACAGAGAGAGAGGAATAAAGTCAAGAGAGGACATGCCTGCTTTCCTCTCACTTATCTCCTGAAATCAGCAGGTGCATCTCTTTCCACTCTCCATTATGACCCAGCAAAGGGTCACAGGGTCACCAGGGGTCAATCACTCGATGATGTTCTTTCCCTCTTTCCGCTGCTGTCAGCTAAACTCAGCGCTGATTATCTGCGCCAGCCCTGCCGCACGTGAATCCACCGACCTGACCTTTTTAATTTCATCTGACATTTTTATTATTCAATTTGCCCTGCATTCTCGTATATCGGTAAGGTCCTGTCGCTTTGAAAAAAGTTAAATGATATAGAATAAAAAATCTAGAGTTGCTTGATTGCATTAAATAAATTGAGGGATGGCAGTGTGAATGATAATTGACTATGAATGAGCAGAACTAAATGTAGAGTTAAAATGAGAGTGCCATAAATGAGGAATGATAAATTTAATCTGGGCGTGATTAAATAAGCGAAGACTGCTCTTTGGGGTCGACTACTGGGCTAAACAGAGCGATTGCCTGATGGACTCATCCTTAGCTCAGGTTGAATATTAATGTGAATAGGTGTGTGTGAGAGAGAGACAGTCGAGAAAGAGCACAGATAAGACTTTGATAAAGAAACGTTTTCCCAGGGATTTAATTATGTTGCCTTTTAAATCTGAGCAGGACCAGAGGGCCAAATGCTCCCTGTCCTTGTTGTAAAACATTGTCAGTACTGTTTGACTTTAATGTTCACCTGCTTTGACAAATCTTTAATGTAATTTAGAGACTTACAGGTGCAACATGCTTTTAACATGCTATATAGACCATAGAAAGCAATTACACAGAGAGTACACACGCAGAAGGCACACAAAAGACTCAATATTTAGTTAGTATTACCAAAGCATAAGAGTAAATAGACATGGGTCTGAGTTTCATAGTAAAGTAGTAATAGGACAGATCTTTTGAGAAATTACCCCTAATACCTCATTATATCTCAATTTATGGTGATGCACCTAAAGGTATAGTTCACCCAAAAAGGAAAATCCTATTATTTATTCACCCTCATGTACAGTTCAAACCTGTATGACTTTCTTTCTTCTATGGAACACATGAGGATAAATTGTAAAGAATGTTGATGCTGCTCTTTTTTTTGTTTTGTTTTTTTTTTACATATAAGGGAATGGGGAATGGGGACTGAGGCTGTCATTCCACCTGACATCTCCTTTTGTGGTCAACAGAAGAAAGAAAGTCATATGGGTTTGAAAAATTAAATGAGGTTAAGTAAATGATGAGAGAATTTTCACATAGGGTGACTATCCGTACATTTGGCTTATTGACTCAAAGTTTCAAATGCTGTCTGTCTACTTTCTGTGAAGCTGAAACAGTGCTAAGTGAGACTGACTCTGTTCCTCTACTCATGCCCACCAGTGTTTAGACAGGCAGTTGGAGACGTCTACCTGAGGGGCAGGTATGACTAGAGGAGGTAAAGAGGAGAACATGATGGCCTTAATTAGGATTAGAATTAGTTTGACAGCTTATCAGCATGGTTCCTGTGTGTAGTTGGGAGAAACAGTTACAGAAATGCATTTATCTTACAGAAATTGAGTAAATATGCAATTGTACTAAAGATGTGGTTTGGCTTGTGTAAATATAGTTTTGGTATGACAGTTCTGTTAGAAGTGCATGTAGTTTGCACAGGTTGAGCTGTGGTGCTTATTCAGATGACACAGTTTCCAGTCTGTGGTGTCCAAAACCCATTTCTTCCTCGCTTTCCTCAATAATTTTCTGTCACTCTCTACTATCTCTACCAAATAAAACATAAGTCCAAAGAATGTGTGAAGAATCATTAATTTAAAGGGATAGTTCACCCAAAAATCATCATTTGCTCATCCTCATGTTGTTTCAAACTCATATGACTTTCTTCCATACAATACAAAAGGAGATGTTAGAAAGAATGCAATGGAAGTGAATGGTGACTGAGGCTAACATTCTGCCTAACATCTGCTTTTTGTTCATGGATGAAAGAAATTAATTTGTTTATATATATATATATATATATATATATATATATATATATATATATATATATATATATACACTGGCAGTCAAAAGTTTGGAATAATGTACAGATTTTGCTGTTTCGGAAGGAAATTGGTACTTTAATTCACCAAAGTGGCATTCAACTGATCACAAAGTATAGTCAGGACATTACTGATGTAAAAAACAGCCAAGTCATTTTTGAATGAATTTCCAGCAGCCATCACTCCGACACCTTATCCTTGAGTAATCATGCTAAATTGCTAATTTGATACTAGAAAATCACTTGCCATTATATGAAACACTGCTGAAAGCTATTTGGTTTGTTAAATGAAGCTTAACATTGTCTTTCTGTTTGTTTTTGAGTTGCCACAGTATGCAATATACTGGCATGTCTTAAGGTCAATATTAGGTCAAAAATGGCAAAAAAGAAACAGCTTTCTCTAGAAACTCGTCAGTCAATCATTATTTTGAGGAATGAAGGCTGTACAATGCTTGAAATTGTCAAAAAACTGAAGATTTCATACAAAGGTGTACACTACAATCTTCAAAGACAAAGGACAACTGACTCTAACAAGGACAGAAAGAGATGTGGATGGCCAGATACAGCTAAACAAGAGGATAAGTACATCAGGGTCTCTAATTTGAGAAATAGACGCCTCACATGTCCTCAACGGACAGCTTCATTGAATTCTACCTGCTCAACATCAGTTTCATGTACAACAGTAAAGAGAAGACTCAGGGTTGCAGGCCTTATGGGAAGAACTGCAAAGAAAACAGAAAAATAAAAGGTTAGAGTGGGCAAAGAAACAAACATTGGACAACAGATAATTGGAAAAGAGTGTTATGGGTCTTAACCCCATTGAGCTTTTGTGGGATCAGCTAGACTGTAAGGTGTGTGAGAAGTGCCCGACAAGACAGCCACATCTATGCAAGTGCTACAGGAAGCGTGGGGTGAAATGTCACCTGAGTATCTGGACAAACTGACAGCTGGAATGCCAAGGATCTGCAAAGCTGTCATTGCTGCACGTAGAGGATTTTTTTATGAGAACTCTTTGAAGTAGTTTAAGAAGTTCTGAACTATTTTTTCAAATTGTAATAGTAATTTTTCACGTTATTAATGTCCTGACTATACATTGTAATCAGCTGAATGCCACTTTGGTGAATAAAAAGTAACAATTTCTTTGCATAAGAGCAAAATCTATACATTATTCCAAACTTTTGGCTGCCAGTGTATATAATTAATGGCCAAATATTTAAAGGGAAATGCAGTAACCTAGAAATCACTATTTTCTGCATTGAGTCGCAGCTGTTAAGGGGCTTACACCTTATTTGTGTCGGCATCAAGCTGCGCTTTGAACTCCGCATGACAAGCGTTGCAGATAATATCATGGAAGGGCGAAGTTACGAGTTTGTTAGGTAAGAACGCAGAAGGTGTGCACAGTAAACACTGAAAACGTATTTGGAGAGGCAAGAAATTTCCTGGCAATTGCTTTGATGCAAAACCTGTGTCAAAATCACTTGTAATTATTGGCTGATGCTTTCAAAAGTCAGCATCAATGGGGTCAAAGTTGAAAAACCTTGAGCACTACATTAAAATGATTAAGGGAAGCTCAGTGCGGTGCTGAAGTAATGCTAATGCTTCACTCTAAAGAGTTCAATGTATTGGGCAACACTGATGAGTCATAAGGAAGCCCCATTACACAACAAAATATGTCTTGTGGTCAACTTTAGGTTTAGTCCATTTTACATTATTACTTGTTTTTGGAACCCAGCCAACCTGATTATATTAAATTATATCACACAAGGGCGTAGGTTTGGTTTGAAAGTTGGTAGCGACATATAGCAAGGATAATATTCAAAATGTTGGTATTAAGAAAATGCAAGAAAGTCAATCTGGTAATATAGGCAAAATAACATCAAAATAACGTAAAACAAGTATAATTTCTTACAGTATTTCTCTGCCTCACCATATTAAATAGTAACCTTTAGTTTTAAGAATTTCTAAAGAAAACACTAATTAAGAACTGACCACTGCAGGGTTAGGAGGAAAAATGTGATATGTGATAAATTTAGATAATGCAGTATGCAGCGATATGCGATGCTATAAACCTAAGGCTTATGCTTCAAAATCAAATGTTATTTTTTTTTCAAGAAGATTTATCTCGAGATAATATCCAAGGGACATAAAGTGACATTCTGTAAAGTGAATGCTAAATTAACAATTTATATGTGTAAAATTACATCACAAGATGAACAAATTATAGGGAGAATGGAACATTGACATTTTCCCCACTTTCTGCTTTCCAACTCCCCTCACCCCCACATAATCTTTTCTCAGATTGTTGACACAATCGTTCAATTTTTACTGTGTCTTCCTGAAGAGGGCGCTTGCCGGCCGAAAAAGCAGAAATGTCAATTGGACTGCATTCAAAACTCATGACATTTTTTACTTTTTTGACAGGAAACATTTTGTACACGAAAAGCATGCTTGTTTAAATCTTCTAATTTCAAGGGTTGGACATTAGATACCAATGGAAATTCGCCCGCGTAACCTCCAGAAAATATATATATTTTTAAATCTTAGAAACGACTGTGACTACTGATGCATCCTGAACAGGACTGAGAAAAGGAACAGGTGCCACGTGACAACACCGTTTATGCCCTGCTTTAGAAGAGATAAATACACATACAATAATTTACACATTAATAATTATACTAAAGACATTTAATAGAAAATAAACACATAGTGCAAAATTAAAGTATTTTCTGTGTGGTAAGATTGTCCAAATGTTGGTCGGGATATTTCCGATTTTCTGAAAGTTGAAAGTCCCTATCATCCCTACCTAAAATTATACCTATAATATTATCTTACATTACAATACATTGTGCAATAGTGCAATATTTTTGTCCTAAATTCTTCACTTTCACACATTATTTTAAGGCTGTCCGATTAAAATACACAAGACCTTATTTTGCATGAAGGAAGACCTTTAAGTTTCTGTGTTTCTTCATTCTGTCATCTCCACAGAAATAGAGTAAGTGGGCGTCACCTCCTATGTGTCACTGCTTGTCATTGAAATCGTTAGAGGGGTTGTGATTGTCCCATTGGCTGACCTCTCTCTTTGTTTCTTCCCCACATCAGTAAATACTGCTTCTTAATTCACTTACACACACACGCACACACACTGCACAATCAAAGCCCATTAACGCATGCAAATGTGCGGCCACTTCAGCTGCTTGTCACCGCCGCCTGGCGCTGCTTTGTGTACGTTATTGTGGCATCTGCAGCGTGGCACTCTGGGACGTGCCCACTGACACCGTGTACGAGCGCACAGGGAGCGCAGTGTCCCTGGTGTGTGCCAGCACGGAACGCACATTGTGTTTTGATAAGCAGTTTCACTAATTTCCCATTCAGGTCATTCGCACGTCTTAATTTGGGAGGAACAATGAGACCAATTGTCGCATAATTTTTATTTCTTTATTTCTTCTTTCTATATGGTGATTCTCTGGTCACAGTAGGCCACAGGACCAAAATTAGCTTACCTACCAATCAGTGTGTTTGCATGCAGAGCAATACTCTGACAACTATCAAAAATCAGTTTATTCAAAAAACCGAAAAAGTAAGAAACCGGCATTTACATGAGATTTGAAATGAAAATCAAATACATTTTATTGTCACTTCACCATATACAAAAGTGCAATGGTGAGTGAATGTCTTGGGTCCATCAACAAGCAGTAGTATACACCATTATACAGGTATGCACATGTATCAACAATATACATAATATACACAAAAGCACAATATACACATGATATACACATTATAGAAATTACACACAATAGTACACAATATAAACTATGACAATTTAAGTTATACACCACAATTTACACATAGAGCAATATGCACAATATGCGGATTATTCTGTTCTTTTGAATTTAAAACATAAACAGGCATAAGCTGCTAAGAATGCCAGTAAAGGGGTTTACTTGCAACGCAAATTCAGAGTAATGGGCAAAATGTACGTGTGCCGATCATACCCCAATAAAGGGACGGTATTTAAGCGTTTACCTGACATTACACATTGTCTGCTTGTTAAGCATAATAGGTGTAAGTAAATGCTCAATGGTGAGTGAATTGGAAAAACTTTCTGGTCATAAGTATTCCAAAGTATATATATATATATATATATATATATATATATATATATATATATATATATACAGGTGCATCTCAATAAATTAGAATGTTGTGGAAAAGTTCATTTATTTCAGTAATTCAACTCAAATTGTGAAACTCGTGTATTAAATAAATTCAATGCACACAGACTGAAGTAGTTTAAGTCTTTGGTTCTTTTAATTGTGATGATTTTGGCTCACATTTAACAAAAACCCACCAATTCACTATCTCAAAAAATTAGAATACATCATAAGACCAATAAAAAAAAACATTTTTAGTGAATTGTTGGCCTTCTGGAAAGTTTGTTAATTTACTGTATATGTACTCAATACTTGGTAGGGGCTCCTTTTGCTTTAATTACTGCCTCAATTTGGTGTGGCATGGAGGTGATCAGTTTGTGGCACTGCTGAGGTGGTATGGAAGCCCATGTTTCTTTGACAGTGGCCTTCAGCTCATCTGCATTTTTTGGTCTCTTGTTTCTCATTTTCCTCTTGACAATATCCCATAGATTCTCTATGGGGTTCAGGTCTGGTGAGTTTGCTGGCCAGTCAAGCACACCAACACCATGGTCATTTAACCAACTTTTGGTGCTTTTGGCAGTGTGGGCAGATGCCAAATCCTACTGGAAAATGAAATCAGCATCTTTAAAAAGCTGGTCAGCAGAAGGAAGCATGAAGTGCTCCAAAATTTCTTGGTAAACGGGTGCAGTGACTTTGGTTTTCAAAAAAACACAATGGACCAACACCAGCAGATGACATTGCACCTCAAATCATCACAGACTGTGGAAACTTAACACTGGACTTCAAGCAACTTGGGCTATGAGCTTCTCCACCCTTCCTCCAGACTCTAGGACCTTGGTTTCCAAATGAAATACAAAACTTGCTCTCATCTGAAAAGAGGACTTTGGACCACTGGGCAACAGTCCAGTTCTTCTTCTCCTTAGCCCAGGTAAGACGCCTCTGACGTTGTCTGTGGTTCAGGAGTGGCTTAACAAGAGGAATACGACAACTGTAGCCAAATTCCTTGACATGTCTGTGTGTGGTGGCTCTTGATGCCTTGACCCCAGCCTCAGTCCATTCCTTGTGAAGTTCACCCAAATTCTTGAATCGATTTTGCTTGACAATCATAAGGCTGCGGTTCTCTTGGTTGGTTGTGCATCTTTTTCTTCCACACTTTTTCCTTCCACTCAACTTTCTTATAACATGCTTGGATACAGCACTCTGAGAACAGCCAGCTTCTTTGGCAATGAATGTTTGTGGCTTACCCTCCTTGTGAAGGGTGTCAATGATTGTCTTCTGGACAACTGTCAGAGCAGCAGTCTTCCCCATGATTGTGTAGCCTAGTGAACCAAACTGAGCGACCATTTTGAAGGCTCAGGAAAACTTTGCAGGTGTTTTGAGTTGATTAGCTGATTGGCATGTCACCATATTCTAATTTTTTGAGATAGTGAATTGGTGGGTTTTTGTTAAATGTGAGCCAAAATCATCACAATTAAAAGAACCAAAGACTTAAACTACTTCAGTCTGTGTGCACTGAATTTATTTAATACACGAGTTTCACAATTTGAGTTGAATTACTGAAATAAATGAACCTTTTCCACGACATTCTAATTTATTGAGATGCACCTGTATATATTATTAAACTATATATATACATTTTTGTCTGTGTTTTTCTTGATTATTAGTGACAAACAGTCTGAGTCAATTTACATGCACATCAATACGCTGATAACTACCAAAATCAGCTTATTTTGAAAATCTGACAAAGCAAGAAAGCCACGTTTACATGATACTTGAAATCACCAAATTATTAAATAAATCAAAACATAAACTGGCATGTGCAACAACACTTGCAGACGTTGGATAAGCTGGTAAGAACATTGTTAAAGGTGTTTACATGCAACGCAAAATTAGGGAAATGGACAAAAATCTACATGTCAATCGGTTTTTGCTTAAATCGTTTATGACCTTACAACGATAATGGAAAACCATTGAGTTGACCACACACATTCTCCTCTTATTTAGCATAATAACACACTCACTGTGTCACTTACAGCATCATACAGTATATGAGCAGGTCTCTGACTCGCGATGAATCTGCACCAGTCACAAAAATTTGAATTTGTTTGTCATATTTTCTTGTTTTTGCAGCTTAATGTGAGAAATGATTGCCAAATTTTGGAATTCTGGAGAGAAAAAAAAACTTTAAGCATCCATAATAAACTTCTGATAGTAAATTTTCTGCTGAGGAAAAAGTTGTTAGAAGATGCACAATTCACAACAGATTAGTAGTGGATTGTATATCATTGATTTGAATGCTTTACATTGCATACGACTAACAAGTAAGGTCAGACTATCATTCTTACAATTCAATTTAGTGCATTTATTATGTTGCGGTTTCTAAAGGTACCGGTAACGCAGTAAAGTTAACTCTGTCGTGTTTACTCGCCAAAGCGTATTTTCACTGGCATCTGGCTCCTTGTAGGCCTGTTTCTCAAACCACAGCCTGAGGTCACTCATGGTGCTCTGATCTCACAAATGAAGATGCAATTTTGTCTTATTTTCAGGCTTATCGTGGCTGTTTTGAAACAGGGTCATCAAAAATGTGCCTTACGCCTGACTGTCCATCTCAGAGTGTGAATTGAAGCTCTTTCCCTCTATGGATAAATTGGGTTTCTGTCAGAGAGAGAGAGAGAGAGAGAGAGAGAAACAGCTGACTCACTCTAAAAGCTGGTGAGAAGATGAAAGAATCCTCTTATGTCAGTAAACTTGTTAAGAGGCTGTGCTGGGCACAGCGTTTTCCCAACGTTAAAAAAAAAAAAAAAAAATTTGGTTTAGTGGTATTTTATGTTTGTGGTAAATGTAATTATTTATTTAGGAAAGTGGCAGAATTTTTTTGCCCCTCTCTCTTTCTTTTTCTCTCTCTCGCTCTGTCAGCCCAAGCCTCGAGATAAGACTTGGCGTGCTCAGCCGTAACCCAGTGACACAGACAGAAAGCGGAGATGCTGCTCTCCCTTCAATGTGACATTAGATTTTTTCTAACCTTAAGCCATCCAAGCCGGTCACATGGGTGGGTGGATGGGTTGGATGGTCAGACCAAGGATAAATGAAAGTTTTGTTTTGTCTCATTTAAATTGCATGTTTCTTTTGCAACCTTGGTATAGAGTTTAGTTCATGTGGTCCAAAAACACTGCGCACACAGATTCAGAGTTGTACAGTAGCAAAGTACAAATATTCATTATTGTACTTAAGTACAGTTTTTGAATATTTCTACTTTACTTGAGTGAAAATATTTCACATTTACTTCATTACATTTTAAAGAGAAAATTAAGATTTTACTCCAGACACTTTTGTTTCTTTTGCGACTGTACAAAATAAATAAATAACACAACTGCAAATGTAAACTGCATGCAACTTGATGATAAAGATTTCAAATTCGCAAACAAATCATTTGAGTCTCAAATTTGGAATCAAATTTGGAAACTGGTCTGAATGATTTGTTTCCAAAATCGATTCGCGAATCTGAATCAAAATCACAAGAGGAGTTTGCACATTATGCCATTTACTTGTAGCAAATGTAACATTTACATTTATTATCAGTTTATTATCCGCCATATTGGGTGTTACAATTTCTCCCATTAATTTTAATACCAGTGCTCCATCCTGGGCTAAATAGCCTCTGGTACTTTATACAACACTGCACAGGTTCGATCCTGGCTTGACTCTCCAAAAAAATTTCCTGTCACTCTGTAATACTGAGCATATTTACATGCACGATTTTACACTGATTATGCTTAATAAGTAGATAACATGTAATATAGGGTGACCATACGTCCTCTTTTTCCCGGACATGTCCTCTTTTTCAGACCTTAAAAAAGCCTCTGGCCGGGATTTCTAAATTTGCGAAAATGTCCGGGATTCGGCTTTAGTTGCATTATGATGTGTATCTCGTCTAATACTTCATTGTGTGCGCATATTTGCGTTGCTTTAACCTCTCTTTGTAAGTCCCGCCTTCTCGCACACCAAATTGGTCGATTATTAGAGGTTTGCAGCAACTATTGGCCAAATTCCTGCCTGTCAATCTCTCCGCGAACGCGCGAAACGCTGTTGTGTTTGGCATCAAACAGCTGCTTGACAGTAACAGCAAATGACAGCTGAGTGGAAACGATGCCCAAAGGAAAGTGCAAATTTACTGAAGATTTGCACAAAAAATTCCCATGCTTTCGTCCAAGTCGAGATCCGTGGAAAGCAGAATGTATGACATGTAAAGCTGGGACTTATGTGTCAGTTGCTAATAAAGGTGCAAGTGATTTAGAAGCACACATTAGCTCTGCGAAGCATTAACGGTTCAGCAAAAGGTGAAAGTTCATCAGGTAAATTAATGGACTACTTTTTGCGACCAGGTAAAATTGTTATCACATTGCTTCATTTTCCATGGCCATTCAAAATAATAGTAATAGTAAATGAAGGTACACTCATGGCATCAAATATTTTATTTTAGAACTTAATTTGTATTTATATATATATATTTATGTTATGCTAATAGAGTGTCTTTTTCACTGTATTAAAGTTTGCATTCATAGTAACACTGTTTTGAACACTATTATGTTTCACGTATATTTTGCGTAATATTTCATTGTACTATGATTTGACACAATAATTCTAATCTTGAATACTATTCAGGAGAGAAAGTATGCAAATTTGGACTTGGGTTACTGGCTAATAACAAGGCAAAAGTTGCCAAAAAAAAAAAACCTGCATCTTTCTTTTTATGTGATATGTCATCTCTTAGCATCTGTAGCTGAGTGGTGTCCCAGTGTTAATGTTTGTTTAAGATTGAATACAAACAGATAGGAAGAGTATGTTTGCGTGCCTTTGTTGTGTTGCTGCCCAGTGGTCCAGGGAGTTGTCACAGGACCTGTGTGTGTATGTGTGTGCATTTCTCTGTGCTTGGAGGAGACAGCGGAGCGTTCACCTTGTTGAGATGTGCAGAGTTGTTCCACACTGTGCTGACACCTGGCACAGAGCTCTGGCTCAAATCCAGACATGCACACACAGCAGGAGGATGTGTGTGTGTTTGAATGAAACAGAACCAGTGTGTGAGTCGTGTCACAGTCTGGTGTGTGTGCCAGCATGTTGTGTCAGTGAACACCCTTGAGATGCATATGTTTATTTGTGTAGACTCGAGGATTTGTGCATTTTTCAACTCTTTTCATTTTATTGCAGGTTTTTAAAGTGTATGAACTCAAACTGTCCCTCATTTAAACCAGTCAAAAGTTTGAATGCCTGAAATGTTGCTCATGATCGTAAAAATATAAAGGCTTTGTCACGGTTCCGGTGAGTTTGTCGGTTTGTTCTGTTTGTTTTGTTATTTCTCTCCCTCATGTGTCTCAGGCGCTGCCGGCATGCATGATCAGTGTTTCCATGGGAACACTGATTGTTCCCAGGAAAATGCTGATCATGCCACTAATTAGCGTGCTAGCAGCACCTGGTTCTCCGCTGATTCATTGCCTACTTAATCCCTTCGTTTTGTCAATATCTTTGCTAAATTGTTGTTTAGTGTGAAGTAACTTACCTTGCTTTCTCTGCCTAGTTGGTCCTGTCTCATGTATCTGTTTGGTTGCCCGTCTCTGCCTGCATGTCATGAGTGTGGTTACCTTCCATTTTTGCTGTGCGCTCACGACTCTTCATCGGAGGATTCCTCGTCTCTGCCTGCGTGTCGGGAGTGTGGCTACCTTCCAGTCTGCTGTGCGCTTGTTCTTTCCACCCACAAATTTTCAACGGAGGATTCCTTACGGATCTGCTCACTGTGCGGCCACGGCGCACACGCATCAATGAACACCTATCTCCTGCTTACTGCAGCCGGTGCCGGGTTCTCCACTCTTTGCCAGCTCGGCTGAAGTTACAATTTATTGTTAATAAATCCTTTAAACTGTTCCTCTGCTCTTGGGTCTCTTTGTCTCGCTTTCTGACAGGCTTATTCTAAAATGCTTGAAACTAGTTTTGTGGACAAAAATTAATTATGACTACTTTTCATTTTCTTTACAAAACTACATTTGAAATAGGTAAGTTGGACCAAATTGTGCAGGAAAATTAGCCAACAATTGCACAGCATACATGGGAACTCCTTCAATAGGCCTACTGTTTAAAAAGCATCCCAGGCTGCACCTCATAAAGTTGTTGGAGAAAATGCACATCATGTGCAGAACTCTATAGCAAAGGTCAGCTACTTTGAAGCAGCTGAAATATCAGATAGTTATGATTTCTTTAAGATTTTTTTGATCACCACATAATTCCCATACCTCCATATGTGTTATTTCAAAGCTTTCATAACTATTATTCTTAAATGTGGAAAATAGTAATAATAAAAAATGAGAATGTGTGTGTGACTTGTAGTTTATTTATAGACTGAATGGTTTTTTTTCCGTTCTTTCCACCTTTCTGAGTTCTCTCTGGTGATAATGTAGAAGCCAGCCTGATCTCGTGAAAATTATGTGATTGTGATGACATTTTTGGAAAATGACATTGCATAGTTTATTACACAGATCACACAGTTCCGAGATGAAATGTCCACTGTGAAGCGCTAAAAGCAAATTCAAAGTTTTCCCAAGCTATCGAGTTTTAAATCAACTAAACTCATCTCCCTACCAATGGCCTTAAGCCTAAACCTAACCACTAGTGTCATAAAACCAAATGTTCACTCCCTGTGTAAAAGGCTCCGTAGGAATCTGTTGTTAATCCAACTGAAATTGCGTCAAAAAATCTTGTTTGGTGTGAAAGGACCTTTACAAGTCATGCACTATACATGTTTTGATGTCATAAGATAGCATTATGTGAGGATCAGAGTGAAAATTGTGTATGAACTCATAATCTGCCATTTTATTTTTTTATTTTTTTATTTTTTTTTTTGTGAAAGTGAATAAAATTAATTGTTCTAGTGTTTGTTTCACCAGGAAACTGTAACGATACATACTAGCCTCTTAAAAATAATTTTGTAAAAATGTAGGTATAGGACCATGATTCTTTGAGATCAGATTGGTAGACGCACAATGCAGGACTCTTGTTGCATTTTTCTGCTAATGTTTTGTTTGCCCTTCCTCTTTCTCTCTTGCTCTCTGGTATTCTCTCTCCTGTTTGGACAGACTCCTGTTTCAGTTTGATCAGATGTCGTTCTGCCTGGTGGAGCTGCATTTGTGGTCCTTCAGGAGCAGCCTGCAAGTCCAAGGTAATTAAAACACACTGAACATCTCTCTTTCACACGTTCAGCCTTTTTTTTCCCCAGCTGCCCAATGCGTCTCTCCTACTCCTTTTCTCATGTGTCTGTTCTTTTTTGTCTTCTTTTCTTCTCATTAAATTGACCCATTCTCCTCTACTTCTCTCTCTTTTTTTTTTTTTTTTTTTTTTTTGTCTTGTGTAAAAATGAATATTAATTCTTTCAGAGCTGGTTGTATCACACACTTACGGTAGTTATTATTATTACACCAGTTCAGTTCAGTTGTTAGTCTTTTTATTAGAATGATTCTATGGCCTATAATTAAATGGATGGCACCCTTAATTACTGCTTTTAAGTGGTAGCATATGACAAATACTTCATATCGCCAACATTTCAAGTGGTTTCACCATTCTTTTTGTTATTTAATGGTGCTATATTTTCAAAACAATTGCATGATCTGCTCCTGTTTCTCAGTGCAGTCAGAGATGCTTTTATCAGGTGCGAGAGAGTCTGAAACTAAGCCTGCATGATTCACTGTTTCCCTTACTGACATGCTGGTCCTCAGATTTTCAGATTTCACTCGCCAGTGACTGAGTAGCCTAGTATTTTGGCACCGAGATCCTTTCACTGTGTGTTGAAATTAAAAGTTTAGTTTGACTCATTCCCTGTAATGTGTCCAAAGATGTGAACCATGCAATCCATTTGTCATTGAATAATGTCTCTTTTAATATCCTTTCTGTTTTTACAGTACGTTGTTGACCAAAAACAACAACAAAATAGAAACATTTAGACTCATTCTAATCGCACATAGCACGGATGAGGAAAAGAAACCATTCGACTCCACTGTTGTTAATATGCGCTCAACCAAAACACTTCTGTGAGACCCTTGCTGAACTTCCGACCATCTTTAAAGAGACAATACCTTTTAAGCACTTGATATACATATCAATGTAAAAACTTGTAAATAGCTCAAATTTGAAATTGCTCAAATATGACCAAAATTATGAAAAACTGATAAAAAAAGTTTTGTACATTTTTACTTATATTTTTATATTTTCTTAATGTTATAAGTTAGAAGGTCCCCTGTATAATTAACAGAATTAGCCGAGAAATGATGTATCACGATATATTGAATTGTGACAAACGTACTGTATCGTGAGGTGGCTGCCGATACCCAACCCTGGTCAACATACAAGTTTAGAACAACATGAAGGTGAGTAAATTTGTTATTTTTGACTGAACTGTTCCTTTAACATCTGGCCCTCTTTTATTTTCTTCCTTCTCCACTCTGTGTTTATTTTTCTTGAGTCAGTTGGCTTATGTGAGTGTCAGAAAAATTTGTATTTTCCTTTCTCACTGGCAAGTTGTGTTTTCAGTTATTTGGAAAATTCTGTGATAACATGTCACATTTTGTATGCATGCATGTTGTTCACTTGTTACCGTGTGCTCTGCAATCTCTGTATATATGTATTTATGTATGTTATTGTAGCTCTATATTGCATGTAGCCAGCCCTCCTGACCTCCACAAGGGTGGAGTCATGAGTGAAAAGAGAGAGTGTGAGAGAGTGAAGTTTGAATCATCCAGTGTGCATGAATGAAAATTTTAAATGCGAAAGTGGATGGATGGTGGAGAGGGTGTTGTCCATCTTTATTTGTTATTCTTTGTCAAAGGTGCACAGTCGCAGCCCATTACCAAATTCTCACAATTGCAGCAGCAATATGATAAAAGATAAATAAAATGGTTACACTTATTATTAATAGTAATTGGAATATTTTTTTTTCTGCCAAAGATAAGTCTTTTCTTTTCTTTTTTATTTGTTTAAAACTCCTCTCTCTCTTTTTAATGTTCTTTTTACAGATAAAGATATTGGCACATACCAATTCTATGACAAAGGAGAAACTGGTATGTATGATTTTTTAGTAGAAACTTCCTTAAATTTATTGTTCATTTGTTTGTTCGTTCATGCATTCATTCACACATTTTTCTCTAATTCTTTTCTAATCCTGCTGGTCTCTGTAAATTTCTCTGGAATTATGTTAATTCAGGTTCCGTATTCCCAGTGAGACTTCTTCGACACCATACTGCTGGGATGGTCACACATCACAGTTTCAGATGTTCTTTAAAAGTTTCTGATAGTGCCACCAGGTGTTTTGCAGAAGTTTTTAATGAGTCATGAATTAAACATTTAATGATTCTTTTCTGTGATGCCTCGTGACAGGGCTCTCTGGCCAGCTCTGAAAAACGATGGTCTAAGAAGAAATAGCCTGCTGTATTAACCAGTAACAAAAACAATGCTAGTTGTTTAATTTGACTTCAAACATGTGAAGTTAGACTTGAAAGAGTTTATTTGTTCTGTTGTTTTGAGAATTTAGTCCATGATAAAGTATTATTATCTTTCAAACATAAAGGCTTTGATGTTATAACAGCTTTCAGATGGTTGAAGTCTCATGAATTTGATGTCTCTGAGAATTAAGAAGGGGGAACACAGTAATGCACCATTAGTTTACTTCTCACAACTACTGCTTATTATTAAGAAAGACCCTAACCCTAAAATCAGAATATTAATATTTAATCCATAATATCATTGTATTAACAGGTCTTTGTTAGTGTATGTTCACGTGAGTGGTCGTTTCTGTACCCTAAGACAAACATTACGTCATACTGACCTTTGGCTCTGATGGTGATTTCTTTTTTTAATACTGTAGATCGATATTTATTTCCACAACATCCCATTTGTGAGACATTATGCTTGCATAGTCAGAGAGGAGTGATTTAAAGTTGTTGAAAATCGAGGTACAGAATTTAATGGAGTAAATGTGTTTCCAAACCTTTTTTTGTATGTACCCACACAGCCCCATCAGTAAGGCTCAAGTACCCCTTCATCGAATCTAAATAAGAAATGTGTCTGTTTTATATCATTATTAGCTATTATCCTGGATTATCATTCATGTTATTAAAGTGAGGTACAAAAAATAAGGTACCTGCTGTGTCTCCTGGCGTCCAGTAGATGGCGAAGGAGACCCATTCTTTTGTGATGAAGGGGTGTTCTTTCCACCCCTCTGACCTGGAGCAGATGTGTGTGTCTGGGTCAGGCAGGGGCAGAATGGCCCTTATCTGATTAGCAGCAGTAATCCTGGAGCTGTCCAGCAGGTTCAGGCCTCCAGCAGAGGGAGGCAGTGCTCCTGAAGAGCGAGGCAGGCATGGGGGCCGTCTGGCTGGGTTGCTGAGGGCTGGAGATCTGGGACTCTGGGGGGAGATGGGGCTTAATTTATGGTAGCATAGCACAGTGGAGAGAGCATGCTGACAAAGCAAGAGGGAACAGAGTTTGGTCTCACCTTCACTCTGGGCCCTAGTTTCCTTCTGTCGGCATACCTCTCCTTCTCACTGTATAAATCAGTCTTTCTCTCTCTCACTCTGGGGTGAGATGGCAACAGAGTGACCATATGCCGAGAAAGACGCTTGAGGGAGTGTTTACTTAAGCAATTTCACACAAGCAAGAGTGCTGTTTTAATGTATATCAGCACGGCTGTGATTCATTCATAGACACGAGGCCGCAGGTTATCACAGCCGTGCTGATATTCAGTACAAAGCATGATTGTGAGTGTGATGTTGCCTTTATATAACAGTTCTATAAACACTGAAGTACGGTAAATATTGAGTATCTTATATTTTCAACACATTATGGCTAGTTATTTTGTTAATTTCTGCTCTGCCAACTGAAATACTTCCAAAAGAAGCAGGAGGATCAACCGTTGCACAGACAAGCAGAGTGTTGCAAACACTGATGAGTCCCAGTGCTTTTATACTAAATATCAGCACTTTTGGAATGCCACTTGTGTTTAACTAGCCATTGCACAGAAAATGTATAGATGTGTCTAGCAATTCAACAGACAGTATGTGCCTTCATAAAAGTCTTCAGTACCAGCCATTCCTTACAAAAAAGTCTTGTACAGTAATGGTATCAGATGTTATAGTGGATATACTGTACATCTCAACTATTTTTTCATCGACTAGAAATTGCTCTTTATGAGTGCAATCTATATAAAATGTTTGGACCCACTTTATAGTCATAGTCTTTAACTACTATACAGTAGTCTTAGTCTTTAACTACTATGTATTTAAGCATTTAATTCATTGTACTTATTATGTACATATGTGTTGTTGCATTATAATTACATTTAAAGTACCTGCATTTAATTACATCTGTAGTTACATTGTTAACCTTAACCCCAAAGCCTAAACATTACCATACCCCAACCCTTACCCTAAACCTAACCCTACCCCTACTCCTAAACCTACCCATACCTCAACCTAAGTTGCAGCAAATATGAATTTTTTGAGAATTTTGCAGAACAACATGTAGTTACACAATAAATATACTGTATTGTATGTATTTTAATGTTAGTACATAGTAGTTAAAGACATCTAATATAAAGTGGGACTGTGACAAGTGACTGGAAAAGTCAGGGAAATTGGTCAAAGGTGTGGGAACCCTGATGGTAATACCATGGTACTGAAAGATTACTATATTCATACTGTATACCATGATATGCACATGGCACTCCAAAGTTCAAAGAATATAATGGTAATGCCGTGTCCATGGTAATACCAGAGTACTTTTTGTTAGTAATTGCTTTGTTATGAATTAACCATATCCTTCCCCTCCACATTTAACCATTGTACAACTTTTACTTTTTATTATGTGTATTAGTTTAAAGGCAAGTATAGCGTTGTTTTGCCCATATTACTGTAGTTTATTACAGGACTATGATTTATTCTTCAGTTGGAGTTAGGATTTTGTCAGATGTTCACTACCAATACGGCTACTGTCTTCCCACCAGAATGCCCAGTTGCCTCCTACCTGCTCACCCTGCTGGTGGGGTAACTCCCGTCGCCCTCAAGAAAAACACAAACACCCTTATCAGGAGACACAGACCCGTCCTTCTCTCACCCCCGTCCTCCTCCTCTCCCACCCTCTCTCCTTCATTTGCATTCATTTATTTCTGCATCCTCTCACTCCTAAAAGGGAGGAGACATTTCTTAATAATTTAATAATAAGAAAAAAAAATAATCAGATTGGATTTGATTGTGGAATCTTTAAGAAAACAAATAACAGTCCTCCTCTGTTTCCTTGGGTCCCTGTCTCAGATGGATGTATTAATGCATAAATGCAAACACATACTCGCAGATTGAACTCAGCCGAGAATTCTATTAACGTTTCTTTCTCTTTTTTTTCCCTTCGCTGGTTTGCTCCGGAGGGAAACAGAGACTGAGATCTAAGCAGAAATTTGGGGGGCTTTGTGAGCGGAACGACGCATTTGGAGTGGCGTTTTTAATGTGTTTAATATGTTATGGTAACTTTGAGTTCTTCCCTTGGGTGACTGTGTTAACTCATGGTGAGCTGATTGAATAAGACTGTGACATTAAACAGAATTTAGCCCCTATTGCACTATTAGTTATTATTTCTCTTTTAAATCCTTTCTGTCTACAAAGTTAAGTAAATATTTTGGCTTAATTATGATAATGGCCACTTAATTTTGAAGCTACTAAAAAAACAGGATATTTATTATCTATGCTTTTAATTTGTAGATTCATGGAAAAGATTATTTTTAGAGTTTGTTGTGAAAAAGACACTGACTTCATTAAAATTGGATATAACTTCACACAGAAAAGGTTAGTAATATATTTCAGCACTCTAAAATCATGTTAATATGCAAATTGTTTATGTCTTGCAGCTTTACAGTGAGCTTTTTAACATTTACAGATTGGCCCAATTCACTTCCATTGTTAGTGCCTCTCTGTAAACCAGCGTTTTATCTTTTTTTAAAGAAAAGGAGGGATAAGTCAAAATTATTTTTTGTAGTTATCAACATTATGCCATAAATGCTTTTGATTGAGCTTAACTTGTGTTCAACCTGGAATATTCCTTTAAAAATGTTCTTGTTTAAAAGTTTAAAATTCATAAAATCTTAAAACTAATGGAAATTTAAAATATAGAAAAAGTGAATATACATTTTTCTAGTTATGCACAGCTCTAAAATATTTCATTGACTAAATATTGTTAATGTAGAGAAAACCTTGCTCGCAAAAAAAAAATAAAAAATAAAAATCGTTTTTGAGTCGGTTCTTTAAAACAAATTGGTCAAACTGATACATAAATTGGTCTAAATAATTTATTAACTAATTGGTCTAAAATTAGACTGAAATAAGACACTACTTTTTTTGTTTTAAAACTCACTAAAATAGGCTTTTTATTTAAGAAAAAAGTATTATTTATTCTCATTCATTCCCTGTTTTTATTTGGCATATGTGCTGGCAGAATTCTGCAGGATCTGCGCCTGCAGAATTCTGCAGAATTGCAATGGATGTTCAATTACAAAAGTTCTACACATCCCTCACCCCTTGCATGTTGGTTTATTAAATATTTTGGCTAATTTTGGTATGTTTTCAGCTTTCAATAAGAGTATAGTACTCTCGGCTCAATTTAACACATTTGACTATGATTAAATCCCTTCCGCAGAATTCTGTAGATTTTTCCTCAAAAATCAGCTCAACAGATTCGAAAAAAAAATCTGCAGATTTGACAGGGCCTGCCGATGTGTTCATACCCAAATCATCAGCAGGATTGAAATGAGTGGATTTAGTTCTTGAGCTGTCAGCTCAGATTCATTTGTATGGTGACCTCGGGTGGAGCTGTATTTCAGGATCAATCCTCTCCACCCTTAAAAAAACCCAGACAAACACAAAAATGCATTCTTTGGTTGTTTTGGCTGTCTTTTATTCCATTTGCCTCAGATGATGTTGCATTTCATACCTGTGCCCTCTCTCTCTATCTTTCTGTCACTCAAGTCGAGGTTACCCATGGTTCCTTAGTAACCGTTGTCCTGAGAAGCTGTGTGATGCCCTAAAGGAACTAGAGGTATTTGTTTACATTTCCTGCAGTCCGGTTAACAAATAGGAGCATTCTCTCTCTCTCTCTCTCTCCTTTCATAAGGAAAGAGAAAATCCCCCGACCTCTCTCGCTCTCTCAGCACCTGTGTGGGTGCCCCTCTGTCATCGTTGTGGATATTTGAGGGGGATGATTGGGACCGTGAGCTGGTTCTCTCTCTGCCTCTAGCTCTCTCACACAAACCTAGCTTTGTTCAGTCCAACTCAGGCTCATTTTTGCAGCCTCTCCGTATCTGAAACTGGAAACATCCTCCTAAACCTGACCCTGAAAATGGACAGTCAGCATCTACTCATTCCTAGTACACTGAGCAGGATACACAGGAGCAAGAATTCTTTCTCTCTTTCTCTAACTAACTCTCTCTGTCCCTCTTTTCTCAGATCTGCTGCAGTCAAGCCTAGTCTTGAGTATCAGATGGAGATCCAAGCAGTGCTGTCAGGTACCTTACCCAGCATGCACCAGTGGCCTTCTTGGCATGTGTTGGCTCATGAAACAGAGGTCAGGCAATGAGCATATGCAGACTGTTTTTGTCAAATACTCTAAGGGCATTTTTCTCTTGGATAAAAAAAGATTTCCTTCCCAGACACATAGCATTGTTGGTTTTTTTTTTTGTTGGTTTTTTTTTCAATCTCATGTGGATTCTTCAGACTCGTACACACACACACACACACACAGACACACACACACACACACACACACACACACACACACACACACACACACACACACCCTATACACACATTTTCCAGAAACCAAAAGTGCCTGATTTCAGGCATTTTGAAAGGTCAGAAAAACAAACATTGTTCGATTTTTGTTTGGTGGTTGGTGATGGTTTTACCTGGCCAGAAACAGGGTCTGATTGGACTGTGTGACCTTTATCTAATGTTATAAAGATGAAATTCCCTCTCTGGCTACATACAGCCTTTCCAGACAGAATTATATCATCCAGCGTAATCTCACTGAAAAATATTTTACATTAAAAATGTAACATATTTTCCTTCCATAATAGTAAAATGGGATATAAACAGAACAACAAGAAAAAAATTTGAGTGGCACTTGATTTTTATCATTGAGAATATATTGAATTGTTTAAAGTGGCAATTACATGCCAGGATAGAGCCAGGCAATTGGAAGGGAGGGGTTGAAAAAATTTGGAATTAGTGACTGCAAACAAAAAGGCAAAGTTATTAGATTAAAGATATACAGTATATTTTTTTAATAGTGTGATCCACTGAATCATGTACAATAAGTATTAGGAATAGGGATGGTATTCATAAGGCATTTAACGGAATTTAACGATTCCTGTTCCTTAATGGTTTCATTAATGATTCTTTTAGTACTTTTGAGGAAGAAATATTTAGAAATAAGAAATGCAATTCTTATTGGATTTTGTTTCATTCTTATTGCCTTAGCAGTCATTTACCAAATGATGAGATCATTTCGTAGTTTAACAGAAATGATTCTTGCAAATGGTATGTTTACACAGACTTTTTAAATAAGATATTTGATTAATTCATTTTAATAAAATACCACTAATTACAACAAAACTGATAATGAATATTTTAAACTATTAATTTTCATATCAACAACCATCTAGTAATTAGTCTGAATTCTTGGTTCATTTCAAGTCAGACATGACGAATTGAATATCTTGCCATTCAGTAAGTTTTTGATTCACTTAAAAGAACAGGCTGATGTAAGTCATTTTCTCGTTAGGAAGTGCTGTATGTTTTGTGGTGTAGATTCAAAAGAGCCGACTCATAAGTGTCATTCGTTCGGGAATTGGGCTACACTGGTTGTGCTGTATGTTTTAAATGAACTGGCTCATAAGAGTTATTCGTTTGAGAATCAGACTACACTGGTCGCACTGTGTGTTTCGTGTTGTTGATTCAGTAGCAGTGTCACTGTGCCGCTGAGTGATAGGAGTAAAACTGAGTATTTTAGCACAGTGTTGCATCCACATCGGCAGAACAATGCACGTTAATGGATCTGAAAATCAGGGACTAAAAATGGTTCAAGGAACGAAAACAGAAACTGGGAACAAAATCTCTTTCAATTGTTCCAGAGTAAATGCTTTATTTTTAAATGCTGTATATAACTGGTTAATTTCCAAAGATAAAAGGGTTTATCACAGTAAATTTTCGGAATTGCACCACTTCCTGTTGCCCAAAAAATGGGGATTCACTAGAACATTATAAATATGTGTTTTAATCCTGAAGAAAACTGCTGCATTTCACATATCTTTGCCTAATCGCATGTTGTAGATGTAGCCTTCCGTGACATGCTCAAGATTTTTGGCAACTATATATAATTACTACATACAGTATACATGCATAATTAATCCAGATGCAAGGAAAAATATTGAGGTAAGTACATTTTTCTGTTGTTTCCAAGTCTTCCCTGAGTTATTGTAAGGTATGAAGCTTTAAAACAGATTTGATACTGCCAGGTTTTGACTGAGAAGCAGATCTGTAATTAAAACAAATAATTAAACAAATATTTAGTAATTGAAATAATTTGTATAAGATGACATTAAGTCCAGACATGCCTAAGCAGTGTTATTTTATATAGGCTACTGTATACTATGCTTGCTATGATTTCTATGCTGATAATTCCCCCACATGAGAAAAAAAAAAAAAAATCTTATTTTTTATCTTATTTTGGGTTTAGTCCCTTATTTTGAGCTTGTTCTTCCAGAACAGGTCGTTTGTTTCTCTTGCAAGTTCTGGCAACACTGCAACTGGTATATCACCTACCCTTAGCAAAGAGTACTGTCAGTTTAAAAATAACATTATTAACAGTACTTTTATTTCATTGTAACTGGTTACCAATAAGAAAGGAGGCTGCAGAACGCCAGAACCAGAATGAAAAAATACAGTTTCTGCTCAGAATGAAACGAATTGAAAAACATTTAGTTTATAGTCCCTGCTGAAAATCATTTGGTTCTGGTATTTTTTAAACAATGGTCGGTTTTATTGCGGTTCTCAGTTCCCAACCCTAACCAAGAATGTATATTATTAAGACATTGGTACTTGGTAAATGTATTCCTGTTGCATTCTGGACAATGCTTGTTAGAAAGTCCCACACAATGTTCTGTGGGTTTGTTTCATTGTTTGCTACTGTGTGAATGTGTGTGCAGATGCTGTTGAGATCAGGTGTGCTGGTGACCCTAATCCTGGGCGGAGCTCAGGTTGAACGGGTGACCATTGACAGAACACTGGTGGGGGGACTACCTGCTGACACCATCAGTGATGGTGAGTCAACGCACACTCACACTCTCTCTCTTCTCTTTCTTGCTCTCCCCCTCTCCATGCAGTTTCACTCACTGCTCATTTTCCCAGCATGTGCCTGGGCGGCATGCACACCCACAGGTCATGAACGCCAGTCCCTTCTGTTTCTCCATCTTCCATTACTCCCAGAGGAAGTTCGAAAGGCATGGACCCATGCACACACATACACATACGCTGAGGCTCCTTGTCCTCATTGCGAAATCTCTGGGGGATCTGACATTGCTCCCTGTCTTATTTTGTGGTTTCTGAAATTGGACACTATCCCAAATCTGCTAATTATTTTCTAATATAATTTATTGTTTAGAGCTTATATGGCTCAAACTCTCTGTGCAAAGGTCTCTAGATACCTGACAAACCTCTCTCTCTCTCTCTCTCTCTCTCTCTCTCTCTCTCTCTGTGTCAGCCTACCCCTTCCCTTTCCTAATAGCCCCCCCATAGAGTGCCATTCAGGTCCCCAGAGCCCCTAATTACCAGAATAATTGTGTGTGTGTGTGTGTGTGTGTGTGTGTGTGAGAGAGAGAGAGAGAGAGAGAGAGAGAGAGAGAGAGAGAGAGTAAGGGGTGGGGGGCAAGAGGGCTTCTACATCTGTCACTTATTCAGTAAGTTTCACACCTGCACTTAGACCTTTGCTTGTTCTTGTAACGTTGTACACAGAGAGTGACTGAACACTTTTAGAAAGTTATTGCTTGAAGTTTTTAAAGCATCATTCTTCTAAAGGACACACATTTCGGACCAGATCACCAGTGAAGAACATGTAACTGATTCAATACTTGTGGGTATATACAGTGCATTCAGAAAGTATTCGGACCCCTTCATTTTTTCACATTTTGTTATGTTGCAGCCTTATGCTAAAATGCTTAAAATATTTTTTTTTCACATCAATCTACACTCCATACCCCATAATGACAAAACAATAAACCAGATTTTTGATAACTTTGCAAATTTATTAAAAAGAAAAAAACTGAAATATCACATTGACTTAAGTATTCAGAACCTTCCCAGAGCGTGCTGAGTGACTCCAGCCAGGTCTCCTAAGCAACCAAATTGGCCCGGTTGCTAGGGAGGGAAGAGTCACATGGGGTAACGTCCTCGTGATCGCTATAATGTGGTTTGTTCTCAGTGGGGCACGTGGTGAGTTGAGCGTGGTTGCCACGGTGGATGGTGTGAAGCCTCCACACGCGCTATGTCTCAACAAGCCACGTGATAAGATGCGTGGGTTGACGATCTCAGACGCGGAGGCAACTGGGATTGTCCTCCGCCACCCGGACTGAGGCAAATCACTACGCGACCACGAGGACTTAAAAGCACATTGGGAACTGGGCATTCCAAAATTGGGAGAAAAAGGGGAAAAATCCAAAAAAAACAAAAAACAAAACAAAACAAAAAAAGGATTCAGAACCTTACCTCATTACTTAGTTGAAGCACCTTTGGCAGCGATTACAGCCTCAAGTCTTTTTGGGTATGATGCGACAAGCTTTCCACACCTGGATTTGGGGAGTTTCTGTCATTCTCTGCATATCCTCTCATGCTCTGTCAGGTTGGATGGGGACCGTTGGTGGACAGCCATTTTCAGGTCTCTCCAGAGATGTTCGATTGGGTTCAAGTCCAGGCTCTGGCTGGGCCACTCAAGGACATTCACAGAGTTGTCCCTAAGCCACTCTTGCATTGTCTTGGCTATGTGCTTAGGGTCATTGTCCTGTTGGAAGGTGAACCTGTGGTCCAGTCTGAGGTCCTGAGCGCTCTGGTCCAGGTTTTCATTAAGGATATCTCTGTATTTTGCTGAGTTCAGCTTTCCTTCAACCCTGACAAGTCCCTGCCGCTGAAAAACACCCCCACAGCATGATGCTGTCACCACCATGCTTTACCGTTGGGATGGTATTGTGCAGGTTATGAGCGGTGCCTGGTTTCCTCCAGATATGACACTTGGAACTGAGGCCAAACAGTTCAGTCTTCATTTCATCATACTAGAGAATCTTGTTTCTCACAGTCTGAGAGTCTTTTAGGTGCTTTTTTATGTGTCTTGCACTGAGGAGAGGTTTCCATCTGGCCACACTGCCATAAAGCCCAGATCGGTGGAGTGTTGCAGTGATGGTTGTCCTTCTGCAATGATCTCTGGAGCTCAACTAGAGTGACGATCGGGTTCTTGATCACCTCTCTTACCTCTCTCCCCTGATTTCTCAGTTTGTCCAGGCGGCCAACTCTAGGAAGAGTCCTGGTTGTTCCAGACTTCTTCCATTTAAGGATTATGGAGGCCACTGTGCTCTTGGCAACCTTCAATGCAGCCAGAAGTGTTTGTAGCCTTCCCCAGATCTGTGCCTCGACACAATCCTGTCTCTGAGCTCTGCAGGCAGTTCCTTTGACCTCATGGCTTGGTTTTTGCTCTGATATGCATTTTCAGCTGTGATAACTTATATAAACAGGTGTATGCCTTTCCAAATCATGTCCAGTCAATTGAATTTGCCACAGGTGGACTCCAATCAAAGTGTAGAAACATCTCAAAGATGATCCAGAGAAATGGGATGCACCTGAGCTAAATTTTAAGTGTCATAGCAAAGGGTCTGAATACTTATGTCAATGTGATATTTCAGTTTTTTCTTTTTAATACATTTGCAAAGTTATCAAAAATCAGGTTTTTGCTTTGTCGTTATGGGGTATGGAGTGTAGACTGATGTGAAATAAGGCTGGAACATAAAATGTGAACAAAATGAAGTGGTCTGAATACTTTCTGAATGTACTGCACAGTCACAGGTTAACAAGATCATATCAAATTTGTTTTTAAAGGTGAATGGACACCCAAACAGAGACTTACAAGTCCAGTAGAGAAGCCTAAAATTTAATGACCTGCAAATTAACGGGATAGTTCACCCAAAATGAAAACTCCATCATTATTTACTCATCCACATGTTGTTCCAAGCCTGTATGACTTTCTTTCTTCTGTGGAAAACAAAAGGAGACGATAGGCAGAATGTTAGGATCTGAAAGCCTCAGTCACAATTCACTTTCAGTGTCTAGCAATAAGATGCAATGAATGGTGACTGAAGCTAACTTTCTTCCTAACAATTCCATGGGAGAAAGTAATATGGGTTTGGAACATGATGACAGAATTAAATATTTGGGTGAACTAACATTTTGGATAAACATATTATCCACCATCATAGTCTTTGGCATATACAGTATATTTAACATCTTATCATTTTACATTCTGTTATTTTTCAAACAATGTGTTATTTTTCTATGAATTAACTGTGCAGCTGATAAGCATTTCAGACAATGCTGTAAACCTGTTTTTAAGGAATGGAGTATTAACCTACTAAGCAGATTTAAAGGAATTGATTGATTGAGCCTGACCTAACCCGCTGCTGCTCATATGCTCTAAAACCTGTTTACTAGCCCCTGGACACAAATTTTGGAAGGATTAACATGGAATCTCCTGCTTAATTTGGCCATGATTACTGAACATGAGTATGTTGTTTGGAATTTTTTTAATCTTGTAAAAGTATTCCATCTTTTTATGTTTTTTAAATAATTTTTAAAGCATCAATATGTCATTAAATAATCTGTATTATTTTGGCAGAGCCAAGCATTTACATTTAGCATTTCAAAATCACTTTTAAGCCTCTCAAATTAAGCATAAACCAAATTTAATAACTTAGATTTAAGCAATATAGACTCCTTTAATTTGCAAAACTACCATTAGGATCATTTTTTATTTTCTCTCAGTGAAGGCACAGATTCTACACTATAACTCCAGTTTAACAGACAGTAAATCATCATTTCAAATTTATTTTTTCAAAGTCATTTGCTAATATGTACAATTTCTTTGTTGTTGAGGTAAAATTTTACATTGACTGTCATGACAGTTTGGAAAAGGGCCTTGTTTAACACTCTATTCTTTTGAAATGAGCTCCATGTTTTTTCTGCTTGAATGTGGGATGATTCATAATTACTGCAGAAGTGCAGATATTCCATCTCTGAATGGCTTGTATTAATTTTTATGCCATTAAATTGGTTTCATAAACAGATTTTTTTTTTTTAGGAAGGGAAGGTTAATTGCTGATCACAGTGTGGAGAGCTTGTCAACAGTTTCACTGCAAATGTCTCTCTTTAACATGAAAACTGCATAGCCTACAGACTTTACTCTCTCTCTCTCTCTCTCTCTCTCTCTCTCTCATTCTTTCTTCCTTCCTTCTCTGGCTGCTTAACAGTCTCTTTACACTACTGCCCTGACTCAAACACTTAAAAAAATTATACTCCTTCTGTGGGTGTGTATATTTGCATGCATTTTCTGAATCTGTTTGTCATATAGGCTGTGTCCGAAAACAAAGTCAGCTACCTTGCTGCCTCGCTGCCCAGTCAGTCAGTGACTTAACAGACAGTGATTTTGTATGAAGGCACTTTCTTAAACAATGTTTGCAGACTGACTTTTAAGGCACCATAACATCTAATAATCTAGAACAGTTTCAAGTTCACTTTAGACATAACTATTCAATAACGAAATGCTTATTTCTGTATAGAAATGGAATCTTAAGTTGAAGAAAAAAAAAAAACCCTGATATTTATAAACAATGTTGGGTAACGTTACTTTTAAAAGTAACTCGTTAGGATATTGTGTTCTCCTTAAAAAAGTAACATAATGAAGTAAATTTTGATGGAAAGTAAAGCTTTACATTTACTATTGCGTTATTTTTGCATTACTTTTTTCTCGCAGCCACTTTCTCTTCTGCTATGCTATGCATTCCATATAAATAAGCCATGCATTGCATACAAGAGGCTTTACAGGTCATGCTCGCTACTGTACAACACTCATGTCAAAACAACATAGTAAACAGATATTTAGAAAGTAGGTCTTCATGTCATATTTATAATAAAGAATAAGATGAATATGCATGATTTGTTTTTCCATCAACATGGCACCCAATGTGAATAATGAAGAATAACCACTGTCTTACCTAAAGCACAAAGGTCCAACACTTGAACCTGCATCATATGTCATTATGTGCTGTGCCCATCGACAATGTCTGAGTCCACTTAAGATGTTTTTCAAAAGTCAGCATCAAATTCAGTGGGGAATGCCAGCCTAACATTTTCAAGGAATGTGTCTGATAATAAAATAATATTTTTCACTTAAGTCATCTCAGTACCCGCTTGTTTTGAGTTGATCCACGGTGCGTGCAGATGCCACTGGTTGATCACATACAACTTCAAATGGTTGATACAACTTGAATGGAATCGTTTTTAATGCTACCAAAATGTCATAAAAATGGTTTGTTTCATGAATCAAACCACTTGTTTATTATAAAACAAAAATGTCGAATCTTTTTAGAAACTAAGACATTTTCTCTGCATACACAATCTATGTAGAACGTTGCTCGGAGCTACTGATCCAGAGTCAGCTTTTCTTATCCCATTCTCCCAGTTACAGGGAGCTGTAACTTGGAGCCATTCGGCTGCACAAGTCAGTAAATTGAGCAAGTATTTCACCCTGTGTATCATGTCGTGGCCAGTGGAAGACTAGTCTTATAATCCTTCTGCCTAAACACATTTACTGATTTTTTTAATGCCGTGTGTATTAACACATGAATAAATTGCATTTCATTCAACCGAATATTGACCTCATATTACGCTAAAATACACAATTAATTGATAGCCAATGTTTTTATCTAAAAGGTGATTGGCTCTTTTTCCTGCAACATGGGACTTCCTTTCTACATCCATTGACTGCTGGGTGCTAGAGCTTCATGGTTGGGCATTCCAATTTCTCCCATTCATTTAAATAGAAGCGATTCGTCTCTGCTAAATGGTCTCTGGCCTCACACTCTGTAGAATTACAATGCCCATCATGCACTACGTCTCCTCCTTTGCACACTTTTACTCCTGATTTCTCGCAATACAGGGAAAGTAGAGGTGTTCAAAAGCAACATGTTACTTTATTCAAAAAGTAACTCCGATATTATGGTCTAAAATAAAAAAAATATTGCGTTACTTTACTCGTTACTCAGTAAAAGTAATCTGATTATGTAACGTGCCTTACTTCTAATGCGTTACCCCCAACACTGTTTATAAACTAATTAATGCCTTTTATCTGCTTTTATTTTTTACATTTGTGGGACATCATAGATATCGAAGGATACGTCTATAGTGACTTCAAAAAATTACCAGAGGAAGGCAATTTAGTGTCTTTTTGCCCCTCAAATTAATTTTCAGGGACATACTTTTTTTAGTTTATGAGGGCATATTTTGTTCTAGCATATAACTCAAAGCGTGTCATCCATTTTTGGGCCCACTGGCGGGCCAGCCAAGTAAAAAATAATGATTCAAAATATTAATAACTACTGTCTTGACCAACACAAAATAGGTATCATTTTAAAGCTTTGAAGCTGTACTTTACAATGCATGTAGGTATTATGACCAAAACTGAACAAGTGCTTTGAAATTTTCAGACAAATCAGAAGTGTTTTGTTTTGATAATTTATTAAATAATTTTGCACTGCACATATTATTGTAATCGATTAAAATATCAAACTGTTCAAATAGCTATTGGAAAACTCTCAAAGAGTGAATACAACCAGCCTATTTGTTTTACTCACAGACACAAATATAGTAAGTAATATTGTAGCTAAGTATATACACGTAAACAGGTGTTGCTTATGTGGTGCATTTGTGCTTATAACCTCACAAAAAATAAACTGAACAAAAATATCACATACCATTGTCAAGCGTCATGGAATGCTAAACCAATTGTATTAGGATTCAGATCACTACAACCAGAGTTGGAAGTAATCCAAATATGGCCAGAGAGGATCATTCACTCTAATCACAAATGGCGACCAGGATATGGTGCCACGTAATGATGGCTCAAATGACACAGAATGAAACTGAATGAGATCTCATTACTCAAGCGTGCATGCTGTGGAGAGAGAGCATACCTTTAGTCATTGTTGTGTAATTAGTTCTTATGTACAGTTCTTATGTTTTATTTGTTTGGAGAGGCTTTTGGACACTTGGAGACGTTTTTGGACACTAGGAGAAATAATTTTTGTAATGCTATATATTTTAATTGCTTTGTTGTATCAACACAAAGTTTTACTCAATCAGTTTTTCGGAGCTACCTTATTTACACCCTGAGATATATAATGTCAAATCAGAAAAAAAAAGTAAGTTTTTGGCTCAAGTTTTCTTTTTAATTTTTCATCAGTTTCTTAGACTGAGAGTCTCATAATTTATCATAATCTATATCAGTATAAAATGTGAAATGTTTGCTTTAAAATGGTACCAAACACTTGACCTTTTTTGTTTTGTTATAAGCCTTTAATTTTGGGTATGCCACTGAAACAGGAAATCTTTAAAAACACCCTCAGAGCTTAAATGGCTAATTGAGATGGTCACTATGTCTAAACCCATAAATAGATAGGCCTAGACTACAATATAATGAATTATTCCAAATGTTAGATGAAAATAAAAACAGAAATTTACTACTGGAAACATTTTTTTTTTTTTTTTATCCCTCATTGTAAATATCTGGGCATTTTTATTGCTTTCGGTGGTATTTCTGCCCCAAGCCCTGGTTAATTTCTGACCCTTAGTAGTTACGCAGACATCAAATGCGTATGTCCCTTGATGCCTACCTCCGTATACAACCATGGTCTCAGGAGGCCATATGAGTTTTGACCTTTGACTTTGCTCTGTGGTTTTCAGCTGTGACAGGGGGTCGCTTCCTGCTGTTCTCGATGATGGAGAGGAGTCAGGTGTGTCAGCCTTACCTGAACAGGAAGAACCAGAGCCCACCTGAGCTAGCACGACACATGGAGAAACTCCCAGCTGTGGAGATTAAGGTAACGCATACACGTATACACATACTTCTTTCATGCACACATCTATTGAACACGCCCAAAGACATACACATATGCACTCTTCAATACACACATTAGCACATTTGAGGAGGAAAGGCAGAACTGCCTCTCCTGCTTTCAATTAAAAAGCCTTAATGAGGCTGGTCTGGCTCTTTCCACAGGGCTTTTAGCAGTAATAATTGCCTGGCTTTACTTGCTTTTCTTTACCGCTGGGACAAGTAGCACTTTGATTACTGGAGCGCCTCTCTAATGCACACCTGTGGGGAACATCAGGTCCAAACACACAGCGCTCCTCTCTTTATAGAGTCATCAAATCCTGAACCATAATATATATCTGTATATGGGTAGAGGACACATTTACATCCATGATCCTTTTTTAAATCAACAACTATATTAAAGTTACATTTAATGTGTATACAGTATTTTAGGTGTTATGACTGATCGCCATTTTTCTGAAGTTTTACCCCATTTTAATAACCTTTTGCCTTCACTTGTTCATTTTAAATGGTTCTGCTGTGTGATAAATTAATTCTGTAAAGTACAAAAATTGTAATTATTATGATGTCATAAATATTGCATGTGCAAAATCCTGTTTAAAATAGTTTTAGATGAAGTGTAGCCTGTCACATAGCAGGACATGCTAACTTGCCAGATCTATTTAATGTCAATTACATTGAACATTTAAACAGTTTTTTGTTTTGGTTAATTTTTTAAAGAATTTTTTTGGTTCTTTCATTACATTTTTTAATTTTTTTGTCACTACATTTTGTAAATTACAGAGAGCTATAAAAATTCAAAGGTCTCTTTGTTTTAAATCAATTATTTTTGTTTCATTTGTCTTAAGGGCAGACAGTTGCACATAATAATGTAATAGTTGTTATGGATCAGCAAATATCAGCAGAGAAAAAAATGCTTTTTTGAACACACAATACAATTTGAAATTTAAGAGGCATAACTACACAAAGCAGTATTTCAATGTACACATTGTATTTCCACATCAGATGCTTTTGTAGAACCTGGAAGAACCAGAGGGATCTAATATTTTGAGCTTGGAGCTCAATGGAATTTGAAGTAAAGATTTACTGAGGTGGATTCTATAGAAGAAAATTTGTATATGAATATTTATAGAAGTGTATATAGTGTTGGGACTAAAATAACCATTATAGCCCTGTAGTCTGTTCTATGCAGAGCACCGGTAAAAGGGTCAGAGGGTGAGGTCAAGTCCATCTCCTTCTCTTTAGAGGAAGCTAAGGTGATCGCTCTATTCTTTATCCCCCATTCCATTCATTCCCTTGCTTTCTAAAAAAAACTTGTCTAAAATTCATAACGGAATTTAAGGTAGAAAAAAAAAATCTTTATTCGTCGTCTTTTTGAAAGCATTAACCTCATTTTAATGGGCCGGAGACCAAGTGTGTGGAGATCAAAATTTGGATGGGTCTGATTATGGACTAAACACAATACATAAATACATCAGGCTCTTAACACCCTCCGCACCCGAACATTATCGCATTACTGGAGCGCTTTGTTGCGACGGCAGCCTGAATATGAAAGCAATCTCTCCTGCAGTGTGGCTGGCTCCAGCAGTATGGCTCTGATAAGGGGGGACCCATACAGCTCCCACCCCCCCTTTTCTCCCTCCCGACACCACCCCCGCCCACCACAACCCCCTTTCCCAGTCCGGCCGGCCCCATCTACTGCCTGCTCCACTGGACTAAGCTTTGAGCCTAATCCTCCAGAAAGAGGGTCTGATTATTGCTGACCAGCAAGCACAGGCAAGATGGGGAATCAAGTGTTGGGGGAGGGTGGAAAAAGACGGAGAAAGAGATGGATGTTTTTTTTTCACACAGTCTGAATTAGTTTACTTTGTTTTTTGCTTATTTATTAACGTTATTTCATTATTTTATGGTAAATGTTTAACACTTTATTTTCAAAGATGAATTTTCACAGAGACAAAAAGAAAATCAAACAGATGTACTGTATGGCATTATGTTAAAAAAATATTAAAAAGTAAATAGATTAATCATTTTGATCATACTAAGATATCACTGACAATAATAACAATATACAAATTATTTAAACACACAAATATATATTAATGTAACCTACCCATTTATGTTTGTAACAATGCTATTATTTGGTCTGCCTAAACTGATCAAAAGATGAGAACAGAGAGAAAAACAAAACACATTGTCGTATGTGCAAGTTCATCAGATTGATGGAGTTCCATGGTAAATTATACTTAAAGGGATAGTTCAACCAAAAATGAAAATTGTGTCATAATTTACTCACCCTTATTTCATTCCAAACCCATATGACTTTCTTTCTTATACAGAACACAAGAGATTTTTTTTTAATTTTTTTTATGAATATTGTGGTCTGTCTTTTCAACTACTATTTTTATGATACTTTTGGGTCCTTTTTAAGCTTTAAAGTGAGTCAATATCCACTACTATTGTATTTGAACAAGATATTCATTGATCCTTTTGTATTCCACATAAGAAAGTCATATGGGTTTGGAACATCATGAGGGTGAGTAAATTATGACAGAATTTTCATAAATTTGTCATAATGACATTTAAGATGTTGTAATTTGTTTCATGTAAAAATGTCTTGTGGCCTACATGTACTGTATTTAAAAGCAAAGTGAAGTTCAGGGTAAAATTATTAACAGTTTTAGTTATGGTCAGACTGTGGTACATTTTTAGTCCTGCCTATTGTGTACAGATAGAGTTGTTGACATAAAGCGAGACTCTGTGTTTGCTTTGTTGATAAGGCCTTTCAGAATGAAGTGTATGGAAATGACTGCTATTATGCTGTATAAATAGGCATTGGCTCTATAAGAACCATATCGTATTTTCATGCCATTTATTCATACTACGGGGGGTATTAAGGGGCTGGGGAAAAAACCTGCATTAAAACCTTAGCACAAAACTGCTGAAATAGCACATGAAGAGCTGTGATATGAGACAGAGTTTAAAGCTGCAGTATAAGACAGAGGAGCTGTGTATAGGAGAGAATATAGTTCCATACTGCACTGTTGCTGCTGTTATGAACCTTTTGTTGTTATTGCAGTCCAATAAACAGATAGTGGATTTAACATTCCTTCAAGGAACTTGTTTAGAAAACCTTGATTATTATGTCTGGAGTGATTAAGCATGTTTGTGCTGGTGTTTTTATTTTATTTTATTTTTTTAGCTCCATCACCAAAACAGCAGGTGTGGCTTAATTTAATGAAATTTTGCAGTCAGCCTAAAAGGGATAGTTCACCAAAAAATGAAAATTCTGTCATCATTTGCTAACCCTTAAGTTGTTCCAAATCTGTATGACTTTTGTTCTTCTGTGGAGCACAAAAGAGGATGTTAGACTGAACGTCAGCTTGAGTCTGAATTCAATTTCAATGCATTTTTTTCCCATACAATATAAGTGAATTGTGACTGAAGCTAAAATTTAGCCTAACATCTCCATTAAAAAAAATAAACTTAAAGTTGAGCAAATAATGACAGAATTTTTTATTTTGGATGAACTATCCCTTTAAAATGCAATAACACGAGGCTTTGAGCATGCAAAATTACTTCGGACCCTGCAACCAGATATAATGTCATACCGATCATAACTCTGGCTAGGACCCAACTTTTTAAATGACTACCCCCAATATTAATGACTGCCCCATCGCCTAAGATACAGAGTCTGGGGCAAAATGAAAACTGAGTGTCCAATACATCACACATAAAGCTCTGAACCCTCAACCAAAATTCTTGGATCTTAACACATCCCCAAAAAACATGGGTTGTGTCCCCGACTTCTGATCGGCAGTGCCAGCAGGTGGGTGTGTCTTTAAGACTAAGCCTATACAATCTAGAGGGGGTCCAATAGACTTGATGTAAAATCTTATATTGCATCAGATGCACCCTTGCATCTCTAGATGTAGATTTGAAATTTTTTAGAATCCTAGCACACACTCCCTCCTCAAATACCAAGTTTAAATCTTTCTCCCATAATCTCTTAAGAGAAGTTGAAGCTCCATCCCCCAGATTCTGAATTAACAGGGAGTAATACACTGATGCCTCATGACCTTTTCCAAAAGCAGTAATCACCACTTCCAGAGTATCTGCCACTTTAGGGGGGTGTATGCTACTCCCAAAAATAATACAGAGCAGGTGGCGCAGCTGTAAATACCTAAAGAACTGAGATATGGGAATCCTAAAATGTTGAACCATATTTTCAAAGGATCTCAACACTCTCATATAGGTCATCGAGCATATTAACCTCTTAACTATTAACTTTTGTCCATACCACGTGCAAATGCGAGATAACGGGGTGAAAGGTTTTGCAATGGCAAAATAGGGGCAAGAACTTCCTGTTCAGCACAAAACCAGGGAGGTGCTTTCTCAGGTGGAAGCGACCAATGAGCCAAATGTCTGAGACCAAATGAATAATAATAAAACAAAATCTTGGGTAGGCCTAGCCCACCTTTGTCAATCGGCATATGTAACTTACTGAAATGTATTCTGGGACACTTACCATTCCAAATGAAGGCCTTCACTATGCTATCAAATTGCTTGAAATAAGAGAGGGGGACATCTACAGGGAGAGATTGTAGCAGGTAAATTTAGCCAGTTGAATTTTGGAATACAATTCATGTTAATAACATTAACCTTCCCAATCATAGATAAATGTAATAAAGCCCACCTGCCCACATCGCTCTAAAACCTTTTTTATTAAAGGTCAAAATTAACTCTAACTAAATCAGACAAATTTGCTGGGAATAAAATGCCCAAATACTTAATGCCCTGTTTGGGCCATTGGAAGTCGCCCGGCTGAAAAGCTGTTACTGGGCAGTACGCTGTCAGAGACAAAGCTTTGGATTTAGACCAATTGACTCTGTATCCTGAGAACTTAGATAAGGAATTAATAATTCTGTGGAGGCAAGGCATAGATCTAGTGGGGTCGGAGACGAATAATAATATATCATCTGTGTCATGCAAAAGCTTATGCGCCCGGCATGACGTACATCATGGGGGGGGGTTGCCCTTATGGCCCCATCTGCCGGCAGGTCATCCCCGCCTTCCTGGATCTGGGAGGGGACAAGGGGAGGGAAAAAACAATAAAAATAAAAAAAACCCCGCGGTACTTATACACCGTGACGGTGATGATACCAAACTAAAACAATGCTAATATTTAAAAAGAGAGAGAAAGGCCAATGCGGAGTGGCAGCGGGAGAGAGAGAGAGGAGAGAGAGAGAAATTTTTTTTACAATTTACTCGCTGGTTCTCTGATATGCCGTAGCCTGGTCCTCGTCCACTCCTCCACCCCCTAGTGGATGACAGCCGCGCCTCCCCGGGCGGTTCGGAGGCAGTCCTCCGGCCCCTGGTGGACAGAACGCCCCGCCGCATTTTCGGTGGACGGAAGGGGTCTACCCCGCCCCTGGCAGCGGTTCTCCCACTCCAGGCGGTCGGCCAGGAGCCCCTATTCCCTCGCAGTCGGTGGCCGTTCCTCTGCTCTCAGGCGGCTGGGCTCCTCCGTCCCCCGGCAGATGGCCGTGACTGCTCCGTTGGGGTGCATGGTAGTGGCAAGGACTCTACTATGGCACATCCCTCCTCCTTCCCAGGTTTCGACACCAGTGTAGCAAAGTTCAGTGGAAAGGAGGAGGTGAGAACCAGCTTGACAATATAAATAATCTTTTAATGATTAACTTAAACAAAGCAGCTGCCCGTAACTCCCTCTCTGTCGAACCGCCATCTACGGTCGCCTTTATCCCTCTCGGGCTTGATCAGCCTGATTAGGGGCCGGGTGTGCAGAATCGCGGCCCGGCCCCACCCTCCGCCCTCCACCCTGTCACAAGTATATTTCCAAAATCTTAAAAAGATAATCCCATTCTACCATATCAAACTCCTTTCAGGCGTCAAGTGAGATGGCAGCGGCCGGAGTCTGATCATTTGCCACTGACCACATAATATTGATAAAACGCCTAATGTTATCGGAAGAGCTGAGGCCCTGAATAAACCCCACCTGATCTATATGTATAAGAGATGTCATAACTTTCCTTAATCGGTTAGCCAAAATTTTTGACAATATTTTTACGTCTAGCTGGATCAGGGAAATTGGACGGTAACTCTTACACTCGCTTGGATCTTTGTCCTTTTTAAGAATCAGACAGAGCTGGGCTCGTGTCATAGTTGGCAGAAGCTTAATGATTCCGTATAAACTTCTAACAAAAGTGGAGCCAGTTCTGTAGCATAAGATCTAAGATATTCAGCGGCAAAGCCATCTGGCCCCGGAGCCTTGCCTGTAGGCAAGGCCTTAATTACCTCGCCATGCTCCTCCAAGGTTATCTCAGAATCAAGAGAATTTTTTGAACAGTCATCAGTTTAGGGAGTTCTAATGGTTCCCCACAACATTTCTAATATCTTTATCAGTAGACGAAGATGTGAAACTATAGATATCAAAATAATTAATATCAATGGCCGAGGTAAATATTTCACCACCAGCAGATTTCACTGAGGGAATGGTAGAAAAAGACTCTCTCTGCTTTATATATCTAGACAAAAGCTTCCCTGCTTTGTCCCCTGACTCAAAGTATGACTGTCTTGCCCTGAATAGCCAAAACTCCACCTTCCGAGACAAAATAGTATTATATCTATATTTCAATCGGGTCAATTCTCTGAGGCCATCAGACGACATTCGGTGCTTCAGCTCTGCCTCAGCAATTTTAATATTCCCTTCCAACTCCACGAGTTCTCGTGCTTTGGATATTTTGATGCATGAGGCATACTGTATGATCTGACCCCTAAGAACTGCCTTAAGTGCCTCCCAAGCCGTGCCCTCAGAGGATACTGAGGACCAGTTGGTCTCCATATAAACACTGATTTCAGCCTTTAACATTTGTTGGAATTCAGGATTTTGCAAAAGGGATATGTTAAAGCGACAACTAGATGATTTATTTTTCTCTGTATGTGGCAACACCTCTAAACTCACCAGGGCGTGATCTGAGACTAAGATGATTCCAATTGAGTGATCAACAACAGATGAAATGAGGGACTTAGATATATATCTATTCTAGAATAAATCTTATGGACTGATGAAAAAAATGTATAGTCCCTACTGGATGGGTTCAAAACTTTCCAAATATCTGTAAGACCAAGATTTTTACACATCTTGTGAAGCGTCAATGTAGCTCTAGGGGGCTTACACACTTTTGCTTTACTATGATGAAGGACTGAGTCCATCAATAGATTAAAGTCTCCTCCCAATATTATATCATGAGGGGTGCCAGCAGCTTGCAACATCCCTTCAAGATCTATAAAAAAGCCTTGATCATCAGCGTTAGGTGCGTAAATATTAGCCAAAATAAAACTTTAACAATGACTCTTCCTAATTTATCTTTAATCTGTTTGAGACGTTTGAATTGTAGATGCTTACTTATCAGTGTAATGACTCCCCTGCTCTTACTTGAGCCAGCAGTAAAGAAAACATGTCCACCCCATATCTTTTCAGCTTCCTGTGGGGAAAGATGCGTTTCTTGAAGAAACACTATATCATATTTCTTACCTTTAAGAAGAGAAATAACTTTCCTTCTTTTTATAGGGTGCCCCAACCCATTCACATTCCACGTGGAGAGAGACAATCCACTCATACTAACATCTGACATGTTGACATATTAGAAAAAAATAGATTGTGTGTCAAAAATAAAATTATAAAGACCACATTCCACGTTAGTGCAACAATCAAACCCCGAACTTCCCCCTGAACCAAACAAACAGAAAAAAGAAAAACGTGCGCATTAACCCCGCGCATGACAGCGCCAACCGGCATCCATCACTCTAAACTCAATCAGTCCGTGTACGCCTACGAGAGCCCCCACAACGACTTTGCCATCGGATTGCTCAAGTCCGGTGTTTCTATACAAATTTTGTAAAACAGAATTACACAACAGAAGATAATCTATAAAACAAACTCCAGCCAATAGGCCATCCACATAACTGTCCCGAAGGTGTGTTCCTCCACAAAACCGACTCCAGCCTATAGCGGAACCAGCACACACACACACACACAAAGGCCGTTCTGTTTCCTCGGACAGTCAAATGAATGTTCAGTGAGCCGGCCCATTCAACTGCTACATGAGTGCAACAAATGACCCAATCACTCCAATGTCCTCCAAAGATTTTCACTTTTTAAAGGAAAAGGAGGGACGAGTTGAAATTATTTTTTGTGGTAATTAACATTATGACACAAATGCTGTCGATTTAAGCTTAACTTGTAGTGAATCTGGAATATTCCTTTAAAGTGTCCCACTTTATTAGTGGTCCCACTTTGCCTGTATTAACCCCTATATTTTTTTATGTCATTTGATTTCATTATTTGAATTATCTGAGTAATCCATTTGAGTGAGTGCAAACAAGTGGGTTTTCAGTGAGCTAATATTTTAAGATCAGTTTTGTCTTGTTAATGCAAAAAGTCTGACCAACCAAAGTCTTTATCCCAATTAAGGAAATATACATTTAAATCTAGGGTTTAGGAAAGTGAGTTCACCTTGTGATCTCATTAGCAGTCTGATCTGCGTCATACAAACATCTTTTAAACTCCTTTGCCAAAATATAGAATAAATGTGGCTATTTCACATGTATGTAATGTAAAAAAAAAAAAAAAAAAAATACAAAAGCAATGCCCTGCTAAGCTCAGGCCCCATTAATAAAGCAACAAGCTACTGGAATGTGTTATGCAGAGTTGTGGAAGCCATGTTTTATAGATGTTTTGGGGTACAGCTGTCTGATTCTTTATACGGCTTGCTATTTTGCTCCCAGGTTTCAGTTGTGGACTTACCTGGCAGAGGGCGCCGTATGAAGTGACGGGTGGGGCTGAACCGGGCGCAGGATCTGGCAGTGTGCTGGTGGCCGCTCTGTAACGAGGAAGTTAGGCCCTGGTCTCCAGTCTCTAGTGCAACAGACTGGGCCAACTTGGTGCTGCTCGCCTGCTAAGACACCACTGGGCTTACGGTAAGCAGACAAACACACACATTCCTTCAGGGCTGGCCTTGCACTTCTCTCTACGCTAATGTTTCTTGAGTGGTGAAATTAAATGAGACGGGAGACCAAGACAAAGACAATGAGAGGAATAGAGGAGCATTGTGGACAAACCTCATCTTTAAGGTCAGTTATAAACCAAGACCTCCTAAATAATATAAAGACTTTTAATAATGCCCTCACAATGCTCTGCTGCTCAAGGTTTCAGACAGACTCTCTATCTCCTTTTTGCCTCAGTCATTTTGTACCATTTTAGCTTTATTTATTCTCTTTTGTCATGCTTTACCAATCACCATTGTGTGTTTCTCAGTGAGCTTCTGTAACTTGCAGACTGTTCACTTGAACTTTTTCTTTATGTGAACAGCCGACCCTTGATCTTTCACCCCATTCTCTGTGTAGCTTTCACTATAGTTGGTATTCTGCTCTCCAGTGAATTTGCTGTTATACCTGCACTGAGAAACATGTATATTGAGAGTTTATTTATTGATTCTACAATTTTAGTACATAGAAAGAATACTTAACAAATGTGTTCCTGTAGCTCAAGTTGTGGGTTTGATTTCCAGGGAACATACAGTACGTTGACAAAAGCTCTGCTCCAAAACTTAGTGAGCTGCCTTGCTGTTTACAGGCTACATAGACAGCTGCCTTCCAAGGCTGCATCCTAACTAACTCATAAGTAAATGATTTTGAACGCTTCACACCATGGGGGTCATTTACTGGTGGGACGGGTGGGACATGTCCCTACCACTTTTTGCCTTGGCCTATTTTGTCACCACCACTTTTTGAGATAGCTTTCATCAGATAAGTGTCTAATGCATAAGAAACATCTCCAGTTCTTAAACAGGAGTTTCCATTTCATTTGTGTGTATTGTAATAAGTGGCGATTCAGTTTGGAGTTTGTTATTTTTCATGGTTATGATGAGTTCTCGTTGCGACTGTTATCAGTATCGTTGAGTGACAGTGGGTGGCGATGTTCCCTGGCTCTCGCTCCTTTCTAGTTAAATTGCAAAGCAAAATGCAAACGGATGTGTCCCTGCTCATTATATAGTTCCACTGACATACAAATTCATTTATTACAATAAAAAGTTAAATAAGAGAGGATTAGAACCCAGAACTCCTTGTACTAGAGGTGAAAACTTTACCAAGAGACCAATCAGACATTCTGTTTAAAGCTGCACCGATCCACGCATTTATCCACTGACTAGCAAAATCCAGTACTGAAAGTGTTAGATGTAAGGATCAAGTTTTCAAATTAATTATGCGAATTATTTATCGGAGCGCTTGAATCAGTCATCAAGAATGACTACTTAATAAACACATACTGAGTAATATTTTTTAATTAGACTGAACAATTTTTATGAATAGTTAAAAAAAAATTTTTTTTTAATAGTTTATAACATTTCTAACGCTTCATCCTCAGATGTCAAAAACATTTATATATTTTTTCATTCAGTTCATTTCAGTGCATTCTGAGATTGCCTTCTTGTGATACAACCTTAGAATTTTGCCAAAATGAGGTATCAGAGCCTAAATGTACAGCACACGCATGGTGAAATGCACTGAAATACACTGAAAGTCACTTTAGATAAATGAATAGAGCTGCAAATGATTGAAGAATTTTAAAATTGTTGTTGTACATTTCCTATCCAGTCATCATTATTAAAGTTCCTGATAGTTTTGGGCCCATAGTGGTATAACAGTGAAAGTGAGAGGTGCTCTCAGGAGCTACTGATAACACTCTTCTTCCACTTCTCCATTTTTACATTTCTCCATCTCTATATTCCCTCTTTTTCCTGCCTCTCATGGCTGTTTAATGTCGAATGGTGATGATTAGAAAATCAGCACGCAATGCTTAAGCTCCCGTCGTTGCACTTTGGTGTTAAACATATGCAAAATCTTCACTCGTAACAGAGGGGATGAGAGAAACGAGAAAACGGAGCAACATTTCCAATTGCAAATGCACCAAATGAAAACAAACAATGGGTGGAAAAAATGTGAACTAAGAAAATAAAAGGGGGCAGTGTGGAACAACGCTGCGTTGCTCTGGTTGGAAATGAACCCTGGATTTGTCCTGGGCCTTCACCTATTAATTTTTTTTCTCTCTCTTTTTCTCTCTGTTTCTCTCTCTCTCTCTCTCTCCCTCTCTCTCTCATTTTTTTCATGGATAAAAAACATTAAAGCATCTCTCACCTTCATCATTTCTAATTAAAGTGTTTGTCGTCATTTTCAGATCCTTGGTGTGAAATCAAGCTAGCAGTTTATGTAAGACGCGAGCGGTGAATCAAACGGTTTGCTCGGCGCACAGACACACACTTCAATCAATTCTGCCTCATATATATGTTGCCTTTGTTAAGTTTGCTATCTGCATGCTAAACCCATTTTCTGCTTAGTCTTCAGCATTTGAAAAGTACGCTTTCTTTCCCTATGTGGTCTTAATTCTTACCCCTCGCAGATAAGCACTGCCAAGAGACACACAGGGAAAAACACTCACGCACACACTTATTTATGCAGACGTTTAACATTTTTAATCAGTTCAATGATTTTAATAAAAAAAAAAAAAAAATTATATAGTTATTTTGCATGTTAAGGTGTTTGTTATGTTTTCAGTAAGCGTTAGTTTTTTTTTTATTTTTTTTTAGTTGTTTTGCATATTGGGGTGGTTGTTATTTCGTTTTCTGTAAGCATTAGATGTTGTTAAATATCCCATTATCTCTCTCAGAACACTTCTCTTTGCATTCATTTGATCTGCATATTTACTAGCCGTCCATACTCTATTCACGAATTGCCCCATTTCCGGTGTCTTTACCCAAATGCATATAATTTCTGTTCTTACTGGGTGGAATTTGGAAGAAAAGGATGGTTTTTCATGTGAATTTAAAAGTGTAAGTTTCACTTCATCGTTCAAAAGAGTTTGAAAAAAGACACATGTTTGTATGATTTATTGTGAGGTATTTATTTTTATGTTGAATTTATTCTACTGAATTTCGGAAATTATTCCTTATTTAGTGTCTCTGAAATTCCCTTAAAAAGCAATCCTTAACACTGTGTAATTTTACACTGAAAAAAGTGGTAACCTGCAATTGATACCTCTATTTCTTATTGATCTAACGTCTTGGTTACTGTCGTAACCTCCGTTCCCTGATGGAGGGAACGAGATGTTGTGTCAATGTAGTGACACTAGGGGTCGCTCTTGAGAGCCCCAAACACCTCTATTCTTTTGAGAAAAGGCCAATGATAATTGGCAAGTGGAATTTACATGCCACTCCCCTGGACATACGGGTATAAAAGGAGAAGGAATGCCCACTCTCATTCAGGTTTTGTGCTGAGGAGCCGAGACAAGGTCCGGCCATTTCAGCGGCTAGTACAGCGTTGTGGCAGGAGGGACACAACATCTTGTTCCCTCCATCAGAGAATGCAGGTTACGACAGTAACTAAGACGTTCCCCTTCTGTCACTCACTCGACGTTGTGTCGATGTAGTGACACTAGGGGTCCCTATAGAAAAACACCACAACAGGTGAACCGTGTTATGTGAACTGCTGATGCAGGTGCAAGCAAGCTGCTGCGTGCATAATAGCAGGTGCATCAGTCTGCACGTAACCTCCCTGAACGCCCCAAAAAGACGTCATGTAGTTCCCCACATCCCTGGGGAGGGGGGGGAGCGACATAACTAGCATGGGAGCAGGCCGCGCCAGCCGCTGCCTTTTCTCTCTATGTTTTCTCTCCACAGAGTATTAGATCCGACTGGGGCCATCTAACGCTATTATACGCATCGGGGAAGGTGTTCTTTTCCATTCCTATTCTTTCAGGGGGAAAAGACCCCACGGAGACCACATCCTGCCCAAAGGGGCATGGATGTGGCAATACGACACGTGGGCTCACCAGCCGCACATGGAAGGGATGTGGTGGTAGGTCCTGCCTCGAAGGGGAGGAGCTCTACAAATAAGGCGGCCGGGGACAGAGAGGGCCCTGCCCAAGGGAGATGCGGGTCTGCCGACAGGGAGACCGTACCACGGAAAATACAGTACATCACAGGGGGTTACCCGAGTAATCGCCACATGTGGAGCACGTATCCCAGTAAAGGGCATATTAGTACCCGTAGTGGGTCTGGCTGCAAACTCCTCTGCCGAATTCGCGAGCCATGGGGCTAGCAAGGAAGTATATCCAGGGTCCACGACTTCGTGAACTCGACTGGGGGTAAAAGCGCACGCTTTCACCTCAGGGAAGGGGAAAGGCGCTATACGCAAGGGAAACACCCGGCCAGTTGTTCTGTAGTACAAAACTCTGTTCATACCTGACAAAACACGGGACAAGTCCGGCTCAACCTGGAGATTGTAAAATCTCGCAAAGGTATTGGGTGTAGCCCAGCCCACTGCCCTGCAGATGTCTGCTAGAGAGGTGTCATGGGCCAGTGCCCACGAGGATGCCACACTCCTAGTAGAGTGTGCTTGTATTCCCAAAGGGGCGGGCATGGCCTGGGCCTGGTATGCCAGAGCAATGGCATCCACAATCCAGTGGGCAAGCCTCTGTTTGGTGAAAGCGTTCTCTTTCCGCTGTCTGCCGAAGCAGACAAAGAGCTGCTCAGAGCGTCTAAAGCTCTGCGTGCAATCCAAGTATGTGCGCAAATCACACACCGGACACAGCAATGACAGGGTTGGGTCTGCCTCCTCCCGGGGCAGCGCTTGCAGGCTCACCACCTGATCCCTGAAGCCTTGGGCACATAGCCCGGCCGGGGTCTCAAGATCACGTGAGAATCTGCCGGACCGAACTCCAGGCAAGTGTCGCAGACAGAAAATGCTTGCAGGTCCCCAACCCTCTTGATGGAGGTGAGCGCAATCAGGAGGGCCGTCTTCAAGGAGAGGGCTTTCAACTCGACTGACTCTAGCGGCTCAAGACTGTGGAGAGATCCCATGAGGGGAAGAGGCGTGGCCTGGGAGGATTCAGCCTCCGGGCACCTCTGAGGAACCTGATGATCAAGTCGTGCTTCCCTAGGGACTTACCGTCCACTGCGTTGTGGTGGGCTGCTATAGTGTCTACATATACCTTCAATTTGGAGGGGGACAGTGTCCCTCCAGCCTCTCCTGCAGGAAGGAAAGTACTGACCCGACTGTGCATCTCTTGGGGTCTTCAGCTCGGGAAGAACACAAATTCGCAAAAAAGCACCACTTCAGGGCATAAAGCTGCCTTGTAGAGGGAGCTCTGGCCTGAGTGATCGTGTCTACCACTGCTGGTGGTAGGCCACTTAGGTCTTCCACGTCCCGTCCAAGGGCCAGACGTGGAGGTTCCAGAGGTCTGGGTGCGGGTGCCAGATGGTGCCCCGTCCCTGAGAAAGAAGGTCCTTCCTCATGGGAATCTGCCAGGGAGGCGCTGTCACGAGGAGCATGAGGTCTGAGAACCAAGTCTGGGTGGGCCAATATGGGGCCACGAGGGTGACTCGTTCCTCGTCCTCCCTGACCTTGCACAGGGTCTGTGCAAGTAGGCTCACTGGGGGGAACGTATATTTGTGCAGCCCCGGGGCCAGTGTGTCTGTCCCAAGGGGGGCTACCATCAAGGAATACCAGAGTGGGCAGTGGGAGGATTCCTGCGAAGCGAACAGGTCTACCTGTGCTTTGCCGAATCGACTCCAAATCAGCTGGACCACCTGGGGGTGGAGTCTCCACTCTCTGCCGAGCGTCGCCTGCCACGACAGTGCATCTGCTGTAGCGTTGAGGCTGCCCGGGATGTGAGTGGCCCGCAGTGACCTCAGCCGCTGCTGACTCCAAAGGAGGAGATGGTGGGCGAGTTGCAACATGCGAGGAGAGCGTACGCCGCCTTGGCGATTTATGTACGCTACTGTTGCTGTGTTGTCCGACTGGACCACCACATGCTTGATCAATGGCAATAGCCTCCTCATGGCAAGCAGTACAGCCAGCAACTCTAGGCAGTTGATGTGCCAACCCAGTCGCGGTCCTGTCCAGGAACCAGCGGTGCATGCCGTTGCACACGGCGCCCCAGCCCAACTTGGAGGTGTCTGTGGTGACCTCGACATGTCTGGACACCTGCTGTAGGGGAACTCCTGCCCGCAAAAACATGAGGTCTGTCCAAGGGCTGAATAAGTGGCGGCAGAGCGGCGTGAGAGCTACGCGATGTGTGCCGTGGCGCCATGCCCATCTCAGGACTCGAGTCTGAAGCCAATGCTGAAGCGGTCTCATATGCATCAACCCAAGCGGCGTGACCACCGCCGAGGAAGCCATATGCCCCAGGAGCCTCTGAAAGTGTTTCAGTGGAACCGCTGTTCTCTGTCTGATCTAAGACCGATGTGCACTGTAAAAAAATAATCGTTGAACAAAATAAAACTTTAAAGCAACATTTCTTAATAATTTAGTAACACTACTTTGTTTTGGCAATTTAAAGTTGTTTGTCCACTAAAGGCAAAATGTCTCATTCAGTCAATAAATCCTTATGAAGGCAACTACAGCAAATAATCATTTAGCAACTCAAGAAAGTTTAATGTCATAATTTCATTAAGTATTATTTTATAAGATAATTATAAATATAAAGTGAACTCTTCTACTGGATCTTGGCTTCTGAAGAAAAGAACATCTTGGAAAGCAAAGATAATGCAATAGTTACTGTATAAGTAGACATACATAGACCTCAACACTTAACATGATTTGATCATGTAACAAACCTCATGGAGTCAAAAGATGAGCCACATAGTAAACAACTACTAATGACATCAAAACATCATGGTTACTGTCGTAACCTCCATTCCCTGATGGAGGGAATGAGATGTTGTGTCGATGTAGTGACACTAGGGGTCACTCTTGGGAGCCCCAAACACCTCTGATCTTTTTTTAAAAGGCCAATGAGAATTGGCGAGTGGAATATGCATGCCACTCCCCCGGACATATAGGTATAAAAGGAGCTGGTATGCAACAACTCATTCAGGTTTTGTGCTGAGGAGCCAAGATAAGGTCCCGGCCATTTCAGCAGGTAGTTCAGCGTTGTGGCAAGAGGGACACAACGTCTCGTTCCCTCCATCAGGGAATGGAGATTACGAAAGTAACCATGACGTTCCCTATCTGTCACTCACTCGACGTTGTGTCGATGTAGTGACACTAGGGGTCCCTATACAAAATGGCTCAACTAACTGAACTGTGTTACGTGAAGTGGCGGTGTGTGCCTCGTAGCCAGCGCACCAGGCCGTCACATAGCCTCCCCCAACATTCTTTATGAGCGTCAAACAGTCCTTCAGGAACAAGTTGACTGCCCAACGAATAGGTGGACAGGCTAGCCCAGCCGAGGCCTCTTTTCCTTCTCTTTTCTCCCCAAAAAGAGTGGAATTTGTTAACTGACTGGGAGCCCAAAGTGTCTACATCGGGAGGGTGTCACTCCCAAGGGGAAGACACCGCGGAGACCACACCCCACTCAAAGAAGGGGGGGATATTTTTAGTGGAAATACGTCACATGGTCTTTACCGAGCCTTGTCGGAAGTATGTCATGTGGAGAGGTCCCATGGTAGGTCCTACTCAAAGAGGGAGGAGTTTCTACAAAGCATGGCGACCGGGGACAGAGGGGCCCCTGCCCAAGGAAGACGCAGTTTACCGACAGGAAAACGATTTTGCAGAAAATATCACATGGGTTTGCCTTCGGGGAACCAGTACATGCGAGCACCTATCTCAGTACAGGGACTCATTAGCGCATTTACTGAGCCGGCAGCGAGTTTCTCCGCAAACCGACTGCCACAGGGCTAAGGAGGAAATTCATCCAGGGATCACAGTCTGTGAACACTACTGGAAGTAAAGAGTGCATGTCTTCCCCTCAAGGGAGGGGAAAGGTGCTATGCGCAAGCAGTACACCCGGCCAGTTGTCCCGGAACTTACCTGCTTGTGCCTGCCACTACTCGAGATGAGACCGGCTCAACCCGGAGATTGTAGAACCTCGCAAAGGTGTTGGGTGCTGCCCAGCCCGCTGCTCTGCAGATGTCTGCCAAAGAGGTGCCACTGGCAAGGGCCCAGGAGGCTGCCACACTCCTGGTAGAGTGGGCTCGTAACCCCGCAGGGGGTGGCACGTCCTGAGCCTGATATGCCATCGTAATGGTGTCAATGACCCAGTGGGCGATCCTTTGTTCGGAGACAGTGCTTCCTTTCTGTTGTCCACCAAAGCAGACAAAGAGCTGCTTGGAGCTTCTAAAGCTCTGCGTGCGATCCAAATAGATGTGTAAAACTTGCACAGGACACAGCAACGCCAAGGCTGGGTCTGCCTCCTCCTGGGGCAGCACTTGCAGGTTCACCACCTGATTCCTAAAAGGGGTCGTGGGAACTTTGGGCACATAGCCCGGTCGGGGTCTCAGGATCATGTGAGAGTAACCCGGACCAAACTCCAGGCACGATTCGCTGACAGAGAACGCCTGCAGGTCCCCTACCCTCTTGATGGAAATGAGCGCAGTCAGGAGGGCAGTCTTCAAAGAAAGTGCCTGAAGCTCAGCTGACTCCAAGGGCTCAAAGGGAGCTCCCTGTAGACCCCGAAGGCGTGGTCTAGAGGGGTTCAACCTCCTAGCGCCTCTCAGGAACCTGATGATCAAGTCGTGCTTCCCCAAGTACTTACCATCTACCACATCATGATGAGCCAAAATAGCAGCTACATACACCTTCAAGGAAAGCAACGATCCGACTGCGCATCTCTGGGGGTCTTCGCTTCGTTAAGAACACCACTTAGCGAACAGATGCCACTTCAAGGCATACAGGCCCCTCTACAGCCCTAGCCTAAGTGATCGTGTCTACCACTGTGGGCGGTAGGCCAATTAAGTCCTCCGCATCCCATCCAAGGGCCAGACGTGGAGATTCCAGAGGTCTGGTCGTGGGTGCCAGATGGTGCCCCGTCCCTGAGAAAGAAGGTGCTTCCTCAGGGGAATTCACTGGGGGGGAGGGCTTTCATGAGGAGCGTGAGATCCAAGAACCATGTCTGGGTGGGCCAGTAGGGTGCTACTAGGATGACCTGCTCCCCGTCACAGGGTCTGTGCAAGTAGGCTCACTGGAGGAAACGCATACTTGCGTAGTCCAGGGGGCCAGCTGTGTGCCAACGCGTCTATACCGAGAAGTGCCTCGGTCAGGGCGTACCAAAGCGGGCAGTGGGAGGATTCCCGGGAAGCAAACAGGTCTACCTGTGCTCGACCGAATCGACTCCAAATCAGCTGGACCACCTGAGGTTGGAGTCTCCACTCTCCCCTGAGGGAGACCTGATGTGACAGCACGTCCGCTGCAGTGTTGAGGTCGCCCGGGATGTGAGTGGCTTGTAGCAACTTGAGGCACTGCTGACTCCAGAGGAGGAGACGGTGGGCGAGTTGTGACATGCAATGGGAGCAAAGACCACCTTGGCGGTTGATGTATGCTACCGTCACTGTGTTGTCCATCCGGACCAACACGTGCATGCCCTGGATCAACAGCCGAAACCTCTGCAGGGCAAGCAGTACTGCCAACAACTCTAGACAGTTGATGTGCCAATGCAGCCACGGGCCAGTCCAAGAGCCGGCGGCTGTGTGCCCATTGCATACGGCGCCCCAGCCTGTCTTGGAGGTGTCTGTTGTAACCATGATGCACCTGGAGACCTGCTCTAGGGGAACCCCTGCCCGTAGAAATGCCAGGTCGGTCCAAGGGCTGAAGAGGCGGCAACAGACTGGCGTGATGGTCACACGATGTGTCCCGCAGCGCCATGCCCACCTTGGGACTTGAGTCTGAAGCCAGTGCTGAAGCGGTCTCATATGCATCAACCCGAGCGGTGTGGCCGCCGCTGAGGATGCCATATGCCCCAGGAGCCTCTGAAAGTGTTTCATTGGAACCACTGTTCTCTGTCTGAATGTGCGCGCTCATTCGTGAGGCATGCTGTCATCAAGACGGAGTCCAACTCCAAACCGAGAAAAGAGATGCTCTGAACCGGGGAGAGCTTGTTCTTTTCCCAGTTGACCAGAAGCCCCAGTCAGCTGAGGTGCCGGAGCACGCGGTCCCTGTGTGCACACAGTAACTCTTGAGAGTGAGCTAGGATCAGCCAGTCGTTGAGATAGTTGAGGATGCGGATACCCACTTCCCTTAGTGGGGCAAGTGCTGCCTCTGTGACCTTCGTGAAGACGTGAGGGGACAGGGACAGCTGAAGGGGAGGACTTTGTACTGGTACGCCTGGCCTTCGAAGGCAAACCGCAGGAAGGGTCTGTGTCAAGGTAAGACCAAGACGTGGAAGTACGCGTCTTTCGGGTCTACCGCCGTGAACCAATCTTGATGCCGGACACTTAGCATCTTGAACGGGAGTCTGTGCAAAGCCCGGTTCAGTACTCGCAGGTCCAGGATTGGTCGCAACCCACCGCCTTTCTTTAGTACGATGAAGTAAGGGCTGTAGAACCCTTTCTTCATCTCGGCTGGAGGGACAGGCTCTATCACGCCCTTGCGCAGAAGGGTAGCGATCTCCGCATGCAAGGTAGCGGCATTCTTGCTCTTCACCGAGGTGAAGCGGATGCCGCTGAACCTGGGTGGGTGCCTGGCGAACTGAATCGCGTAGCTGAGTCGGATGGTCCGGACCACCCATCGCGACAGGTTGGAAAGCGTGAGCCACGCGCCCAAACTCCAGGAGAGGGGGACCATGGGAATGATCATGCCGGATGTACCGGCGGGTGGGGCCTCGTGGCGGAGCGGAGCTCGAGGTGCCACGTCGAGGAGATCCGAGCCCCATGGCCATGCTGAGTCCAGGGACATCAAAGCACTTACCTGGCTCCTGCCAGCCACCATAAGATTGGCTGAAGGGAGGGAGGAGGAGTTTCATCCCCGTAGTCCACTGGACCCAACTTTGTGTGGGCATGTTTGTGCCACAGCTGGGCGCACAGGGGTGGGGGGACCACTGCAAACAGGATCATACCTGCAAAGATGAGACGGTGGACGGTGGTCGTGATGACGGCCGTGCACACCGGACATGTGACCCAGGGAACAAGGAAACTGCTCTTTTGCTGAACTTTTGGGTATCGCAGCCTTTTGGGCATGCGGCGAAATTAAATAAAAATGAAACAAAAGATTCTCCTCCCGGCCCTCCACCGGGGGATAGAGTGGTCTGCTTACCAGCTCCAGTGTAGCAGGTCTCCTTGCCCCTGGGTGGCCCGCCTCAGGGGTGCTTCGAAGCCTTCCTTGGGTTCTTAGCAGTCGGCTGTGAGACGGGTGGCATCTGCTTCCTCCGCTGGGCTCTACACCGGGGCCGGGCCATGGGAGCGGGCTGCGATGGAGCCGATGTCGTTGCAGCAGGAGGACACCCATGGCGATGTGCAGTCAGGGTGCAGGGTCTTGCACCATGCCGGGGCAGGATGTGACGTATGGCCTCCGTCTGCTGCTTCAACGCCGAGAACTGCTGGGCAAAGTCCTCGACGGTGTCGCCGAATAGGCCAACCTGGGAGATGGGGGCATCAAGGAACTGTGCTTTGTCAGCCTCTCGCATCTCAACCAAGTTGAGCAAAAGGTGGTGCTCCTGGACCACGAGGGTGGACATCGTCTGCCCGAGAGACCGTGCCGTGACTTCGTTGCCCAGAGAGAGAGGTCGGTCGCTGAGCGCAGTTCCTGCATCAATCCCGGGTCAGAACTACCCTCATGCAGTTAATTTAGTGCCTTGGCTTGGTGTACTTGCAGGAGAGCCATGGCGTGCAGGACAGAGGCGGCTTGTCCAGCGGCACTGTAGGCCTTAGCCGTCAGGGACGACGTAACACTACAGGCCCTGGACGGGAGTTTCGGGCACCCGTGCCAGGCAGTGGCGCTCTGTGGACATAAGTGCAGCACGAGCGCCTTATCCACCTGGGGGGTCACTCTACGTCTACGTCTACGTCTGCGCTTGATAACTCATCCTCTTCCCGGGCTCTGAACGAGGGGTCGAACTCGCCCTGAGCCGAGCCGGCGATCTCATCCGAGTGCACGACAGGGGCAAGCGAGCGTGCTGGGGAATGGGAGGTCCGTGGGGGGATACCCGGCAGAGGTGGTCCCATTGAGGTCCCCAAATCACCCCCTTGCTAACCGGCACGGCCTCATACCTGTAGGTAGAATGACCGAGGTGGGGAGCCGCTGGGGTGGCATGCTTTCTTATGAATGCAAGCTGCGACCGCAACGTTGCCATGGTCATGTACTCGCAATGAGGACATGATCCAACCATGAACGATGTGTCCGCGTGGGCAGCGCCCAGACACGTAAGACAGCGATCGTGGCCGTTGGAAGCGTAGATATAACGACCGCAACCAGGAATAACACACAAATGGAAAGGCATCTTTAAAAAGATGCGTCTTTAAAAAGACGTTCCGTGTGTGCCGCTCTTTCAGAAAGAAAATATACTCTTTTAGAATATACTCTTTTAAATGTTCTGCCAAAGTGCCCAGGGGCGTTCTCTGCAAACCACAGATGCAGAGGGGGAGAAGCTGCTGAAATGCGCTGTAAGATCCAGCAGAGAGAGGTGAATGAACTCGGTGGATGAATTCAGCTCAATGAATAGAACCGCTTGGCTCCGAAGAGAAAATCTGAATGAGTGGTTGCATACCAGCTCCTTTTATACCCGCATGTCCGGGGGAGTGGCATGCAAATTCCACTCGCCAATTCTCATTGGCCTTTTTAAAAAAAGATCAGAGGTGTTTGGGGCTCCCAAGAGTGACCCCTAGTGTCACTACATCGACACAATGTCGAGTGAGTGACAGATAGGGAACTACTACACCAGAATAAATATGATCAAAAAAACAGCATAAAAATAATCCCATAAACTACATAATTTGTTCCTGCAGCAATACATGCTGGTAGCTCACAAACCCTTTAATCAGCAACATGAAACAGTTCTGTTGAGCTAGTTGGGCCAACATTTGTGGGAATTGATTGGTCTAACGTGTTTTTATGTACATTCAAGGTAATTCATATTTAGTATCTGTAACTTAAAAAGCCCAGTATGATAGATAAAATGTTTTAAATGTAATTGCTGTTTTAGAGTGTGGAATGGTAGCAATCTCTGTCTTTCTCCGTGGATGGCTGCCGTTATGATTCCAGTCCATGTTTATGAAAAGAAAAGGTCCAGGTGGAATGTGATGTCCTGGGTTACATTTTTTGGTATGGGCAGGTGCGGTCAAGCAAATGCTTCTGTGTTGATTTCATGCCACAGCGTCCTGACAAGCATCTGAGTATAGCACACACACTTACACACACCAGAAGAGCATAAACTCAACAGCAAGATCTTTCATAGATTGCCTTCATCATCATCTCCCTTTCTCTCTCTATCTCTCTCTCTCTTTCTTTCTTTCTCACTGTTGCTTTCTCTCTCTCACTCACTCTGTTTGCTCTCTGAGCTGGAAAATTGGCTCAAAGAGCTCCACTGCTGTGAACAAGGCCTGCTGCTCAGCTGGACCTCTCTGGGTTTATCTTTCAAGCTTTCAGTGTGGAGAAGAGAAGAAAAGAATAGTTTTGACCAGTGACTGAAACCAATAACTAACAGAGACTCACTTACCACTGTTCTCTCTCACCTTCCCCCCCCGCCCCCACACACACACCAAGATGCCGTTTGTCTTTGTGAAATTGAATCTCTCATTGTTTCAGTGGCAGCTGTGGGATTTGCAATGTTTGTGTGTGCATGTGTGTGAGTGTTTGTGTGAATGCAGGTCTTAAGAAGGATCACTCTGTGAAGATGTTAAAACCTTTGTGGCGGGTGGGAGAAAGACACTCTAAATGTCCCCCAGTGCTGAGGCAAACAAGCCTCTCAACCAGCTCTCCTTTATTACTTTACCTTTTTGTTTTTGTTTAGTGTTACCGTGGCAAAGAGCTTAGCCTTTCTTTCTATGGCTTTCCCTTACTACTAAACCGGATAAACAAGTGTGAAGATTGCGTAATTTCTCTGTAGTTCCTGATGGCAATTCTGTTCTTACACGCACAATCAAGCACAGTATTATTCAGGCCTTGTAGTGTTTAAAGGGATAGATCACTCAAAGATGATAATTCTGTCATATTTTATTCACTCTCATGTTCCAAACCTGTGTGATTTACAAAAAAAAAAATGTTTGGCAAAATGTTGGCCTCAGTCATCATTCACTTTCAATCTATAGAAAAAAGTACTTGTGTGGATGTGGCCTAAGTGTGTGTTATATTAGCCAGAAGAGTATTTGTTTAAGAGTGTAGCACTTCCCAAAAGGGGTATTAGTAAAGCATTGGCACGTTGAGGTGAATAATTCTGGCCCAAACAATGTGTTGACAAACTTAAAGCGGCCCGGAAGTGTGTTAACCTAGCCCTTGCTAGGCTTTTGCAGTTGTAGATTAGTGCTAGCGGGGTCAGTGGTTTAAATATGAGTATAGTATTAGTCTAAGCAGTTGGGCATTTTGCTAGCATGGTCAGTGGGGTGTTGGTTCTGAGCCCAGGCCCAGCTGTGGACAGACCCAGAGTGTGGGGCCTCTGTGGCTGGGGCAGGTGTCTCTCAGCGGGGCCTGGCTCTGTTGAGATCTGGCACTGTTCCAGATCTCCCCTATGTGCTGTCAGCAACTCCTCTCCCTCCCTCTCCCTAAACCCTTCTCACCCCCAGGGGTGCAGCGGGAGTCGGCCCAGGGGGGATTACAGCTAAAAAAAAAAAAACATCGGCAACCCGCTTAACTCAGTCTCCTACTCTGGCACACACGCCACCGTTCAGTGCCAGCCCATCTCTCTCATTCTCTCTCTCTCTCTCAGTCACTCCACCTCACCATCTGCACTACAAACACACATACTACAGGTAAACCTGAACTTCCTGTGTGTTATTGTCTGATAGGACCTTTTTTAAGCTGTTTGTGTGCACATTTTCAGGTTAAATCTCCAAGCAAATTTGTTGAACACATGTTGTTGGGATGTGATTTGCACTGTCTCAGAGTTGGACTAAGTTTTGTTTGGGATGAGGTATTCATGCTGAAAATTCACTTTTATTAAATGTCTGAAACTGCTGAGATTCTACTATACCTGCAGTCCATCAAGCCCCTCTATGTCTGTGACTTTCTCTGGCTGTGTCTGAAACCTGAAATATGCTGCCTTTGCAGGAAGTACATGGAGGAAGTCACCAAGGCACATCCAAAACCAATGTTTGCGTTACATTCTGTCTTCTAAGATGACTTAATTATCATTTTATCAATATCATTTTTTGAAGGCAGCATGCTATAAATTTATTCTTTGCTATCTGTAATATTCCACTCTCCTGTGTTTGGTTCAGCGGTTGATGGAAAAAATAAAAATGGTGTCTGATAAAGCAGTTGAAAGAAGTAAGTTAATTCATAAATTTTCATTTTTTTTAACTTATGATTCTATTTCTTACAGACAAATAAGCATTGTAGTCATTAAATATTTGCTTAGTTATGTCAAAAGCTCACTTAAATTTGTTTTAGATCATTAGATATGAAGTTATGGTCTCTTAAAAGCATATGCAAAACCAGTTTCCTTTGAAGGTACATTCATACAAAAATGCTGTCTGCTAAGTCAGTTGGCTTCAGTTTTTGACACAGCCTTGGTCTCCTACTTCCTCATAATGGGTTCTTCTTTTTGTACCATGCAACATAAAATTTAACCAAACTGATTTACCTGTAGTTACCCTTTCACTATAGTCAAGTATTATGCAAAGCTTTTCAAATTTTTTTTTTATTAAATGTGCACTCAGTAATTTATTTCCTCATTAAAGTTTTGCTCTTAAAAACATTAATAGTAATTTTGAAACGTATAAAATCATGACCAATCACATGATATAAAGACTGCAGTGATATCAGTAGACTTATAAAAGCTGTTTTATTCTACATGGAGAGGGTCTCCTCATGGGGGCTGCCATGTTAGATCACATGACCACATAAATAATACTCAATCTCAGTAACCACCCTGTTATTGGACACGTTCATTAATGGATTTAATTAATCATGGCTAACTGTGATAGGGAATTTCTACAGTTGCATTGGTAACTGAAAACTATTGTGTTTGGATGATGCTGCATCCAGGCCCTTAGGTGTCAATGTAAGTCTTAGATGACATAGATCTTAGGTCTAGAATGTGTTGAAGCCGTGGCTTAGTGGTTAGTGAATTTGCTGAACTTGTTCACTCTCTTCTATCCAATCATTTATTGTCCTCTCTCAACTACAGTATACTACAAATAAAAATGTTAAAAGGCCAAAAATTAAGTTAAGAAAAAATGGATAGTGATTAATGCTTGGAGTGTTCTTAGTTTTAAAAATAATAATTGAAGCTTCTGTCTACTTTCTTCTCTGTCTCTTCTCTGCGTAGATCTTGAGCTCCATACGAACTGCCGTAAACCCTATAGACTGCAGATTCAGCCTAAAGAAACCCTACCATGTTCTCACCGTGGAGCTGCAACTGGAGGCCAGAAACTCCACATCTGAGCTGCACGAGGAAGCCCAGCCTCGTGATGTTCAAAACTGTATGTATGAGTGCGCTCGATCAACAGACAGCCCTCTCCCAGTGGGCCAATTGCTCCATTGAGCCTTCTCTACTAGCATGGCACCCTTCAGGAGCTCTGCTGATGGTGGGTGGAGGTCAAGGAGAGCTCCAGTGCTTTGATATGGGGCTCTCACCACTCCCTCTATGGTTGGTCAGTGAGGAACAGTCCTCTGGACCTGTAGGCCCCAGCCTCCAGCTCTCTTGTCACATAAAGACATCTGGTGGGGCTGGAGGAGATGCATTGGACATACTGTCCGAAATCCCAGGGGTCAGAGGGTCTGGAGGCACATGACTTACTGATGCTTCAGTTTCATGGAGGGCCACTTGCTGTACTAAGGCTAAGACTGGGTCAGTATGACGTGTGTGAATGTTTAAGCACTTGTTTGAAATCAAGTTGACCAACTTAAGCCTAATGCTGAAGAGTCTGAAATGTTTTTGTATTAATACATCCTGGAGACATAAAACACAAGTTTGACATTTGTGATGGTTGACTGCACAGCCACAGAAGTTGGATCTTATGCCAGGGAGAATTTACAATACACACTTATTAACACATATTACACTACTACACTACATTTCTTTCTTTCATTTCTTTAATTTATTACATTTATATCTTCAAGACAAAAAACAAAAAATGTAGCTAAATGAAAGGAATGGTAGATTGTTTTTATTTTTATCTTTAACTTTGAAAATGTAGCTGTTCTTGGTTTTTGAAAGAACAGGCCACTGCAGTATGCAAGACATGGCCTTTTTACTAGTCTAACAGAAGGTTTGGTGTCTGATCAGGGACTCTCTATGCTGAATAAAGTCAAAAAAGGTGTATAGTTTTAGAGCCTTTACAAGAGATAACATAGTCCCTTATCTCTGTTGACTATCTGCATAAAGTCTGGTCCACATTCAATCTAATTTTGGTGCCATGAACCTTGTAAACTTTTGCAAATCCAGAGACTAGTTCTTCCACAAAAGCGCTTGTTGTAGCTGCCTGGTATCTTGTAAAGGTCAAATTTTTTCCAGGCTGACTGGTAAAAACCTGTGCACCCTTGCTCACAGAAATTGCATATAGCCAGCTAATTAAATTAGATCTTGCCAGATCGAGAAATTGCTTGCCTTTTTGTGTGTAGTATGCATCAGACAGACTGTGGGAATGGCATATGAGGCTGATGCTACGTTCACACTAATAGGCTTTCATTTGAAAACACATTTCTTTCGACTATAGAAAGACTGACTAAGAATAATAGAAGTCCTGATGGGTTCATTCTATAATTCTAGAAGCTTTTAGACATTTGAGGAAATGGCAGAGGCAGGTGCCGAGTCTGCTGAGGTCACTCAATACCCACCCTTGGGCTGCCACCTCCAGGTGCATTCGGGGATGCATTTCTCCGATAAATCATTTACAGTGGCTTACAATCCCTCAGGGCACCAGATAAAGTTTGCCAATCAAAACCTGTCCATGCCTAGAGTTTAATTTTGACTTTGGAAGTGAATGTGACTCCCAGCAACGTTAAAGTTTTAAATGTACAGCATCAGCAAGGGAAATAGTTTTCTACCAGAGAAAGGTAGAAAGTAATAGAGAGAGAGAGAGAGAGAGAGAAGGAGAGAGGTGGAGGGAGCACACAGAGAGTGACAACATTTCCTTCTCCTCTGATCGTGTGCCAGTGTTTTGATGAAGAAATCAAAAGCACATCCTTTCCAACTGATAATTCAGAGCAGCAAGTGAGCAGCGCATGTTTGCCTATTTGTCTATTTATTTGTTTGTTTACATGTTTGTTGGGCTTGTCTTGCTCACCGCCCATATTTATTAAGTGTGTGAATTGAACGTGCAGAGGATGAAAGAGTTGGCTGACCTCCAGTCTTCCCAAGGAAGCCGCTCTTTCTTTCACTCTCTCTTCTCGTTCGTTCACCCTCCCTTCTTTTTTCCCTCTCCTCTCTGAGTTATCTCATCTGGGCACGCGCTCGGCACAGGAGAGCTGTGTAAGGAGTGGATACGGGGGGCAGCTGGCCGCCACACTCTGAGAAAGTGAAGAAAAAAAAGGAGTGAGGGAGAAACAAGATTAATTTAAAGGCAGTTAGAAAGAGGAGAAGAAACTGCATAGCATTGCAGTTTGCAGTCCTTTGGTTGCATCACATTTGTTTTGGTTGGGATTAAGGCTATATATAAAATCTCTAAAAATAAACAACTCAAAATATTGTGTATAGTATTTAAAACATGTTTCATACTACCAGAGACTATTTAGCAGAGATGGACCACTTCTATTAAAATGGGATGAAATTAGAATGGAAGAAATTGGAACACCCTACGGTCAACGGGCGTAGAAATGGAAGTCCTGCCTTACAGGTAAAAGAGCCAATCAACTTTTAGATACAGACATCACCTGTCAATCAACGCGAGACCACATGTGCATTAGATAGACAAGCTGGGAAAATTTTGTTTTTTAGCGCAATCAGAGGTTAAGAAGCTCAATTTATGATACCAGATTTTACTGCTGGTTTGAATATGTTCTTTGATCGTAATCTTGACCAACCATTTTGGAGATATTGGTCTTTCCTCATTCAATTAGATAGAAGCTGCACTTGTGTGCCACTTGTTTACATAGAAAAATAGCTGCCAGAGAGCATTCCAAAGATGACCGCTGAGTGGACTGACTCGCTAAAAAGACTTTGATACTACTTTGAACAATAAAAGGACCAAGAAAAGCAACTTCAAATGGAGTAAAAAAAAAAAAAAAAAAAAATAAATAGTTTTTTGTTTTGATTACATTCAGGAATGAAACAAAGACTTATGAATAAAGTTTTGTTTATGGCCTCAATTTACACCCGCAGAAGTCCACAAATTTTTTCAAACATTTTCACAGAATTTGAACACCCGTCAATCACAAAGTTATACACATCCCCCACCTCTTGCGTGTTCGTTTGTTACATATTTTGGCTAATTTTATAATCCTTCCCGCAACCAATAAGAGAGTAGTACTCTTAGCTCCATTTAAAACCCAGAGGGCCCAGAGCAGTCAGAAGAATACAAAACCTTTTTTCTGTTTGCTGTGTATGCGTGTGTTATGAACAGCATAATCAAGTCATGAAGTGTGTTTTTGTGTTAGTATGAATGCTGTGCTGCTTAGCTTCTGTGGCTATGCTAAGGTCTGTTATTTCTCTCTGCACTCTCTTATTAGTCACATTAGCAGCTCTTCAGGGATTTATGAGAGGCAGCCTATTAATTGCTCACATGCAGTTTTAATTGGACTCTTCCCGACCTCTTTTCCAAATTCACTTACAAAAAATGGTGTCTGTCATTTCATTCCGCACAATGGCGACTCCTGCTCCTAGCGTTTGCAGGAGGTAATTTAGGAAAGCTTTGGTAACAACAGGAGATAAAAACTGTAATCAAACATGGGTTATTTGCTTTGCAGTTTTGTGTGAGTGTATGTGGGCAGGTTTAAGTGGTTTATGAGGACTTTTTTTAGGTTACAAACTGGTAAATACAAGGGTATTATGCTATAAATGTGGTTTATGAGGACATTTCTAGTGTCCCCATAATTTAAATCACTTAAAAAACATACTAAACAATGTTTTATTGAAAATGTAAAAATGCAGAAAGTTTTTTGTGAGGGTTAGGTTTAGGGGTAGGGTTAGGGGATAGAATCTATAGTTTGTACAGTATAAAAATCATTATGTCTATGGAGAGTCCTCATAATGATAGCTGCACCAACATGTGTGTGTGTGTGTGGGGGGGGGGGGGGGTGGTCAGGTTTTGTGTACAGAAAACCAGAAATAAACTACATTGTGGGTACCGGCTTAATAAAAAAATAATAATAAACTTAATATACTCAATAGTGTGTTAAAGGGATAGTTCGCCCAAAAATGAAAACTCTCTCATAATTTACTCACCCTCTTGCCATCCCAGATGTATTTGACTTTCTTTCTTCTCCTGAACACAAATGAAGTTTTTTTTAGAAGAATATCTCAACTCTGTTTGTCCACACAATGCAAGTGAATGGTGGCCAGAACTTTGATGGTCCAAAAAGCATATTAAGGCAGCATAAAAGTAACTCCAGTAGTTAAATCCATATATTCAGAATTTATATGATAGGTGTGGGTGAGAAACAGATCAATATTTAAGTCCTTTGTTACTATAAATTCTCCTCACTGCCCAGTAGGTGGCGATATGCACAAAGAATGCAAATTGCCAAAAACAAAAGAAGAAACAGAAAGTGGAGTTTTATAGTAAAAAAAAGACTTAAATATTTATCTGTTTCTCAACCATTCTTATCATATCGCTTCTGAAGATATGGAGTTAACCAATGGAGTTGTATAGATTACTTTTATCCTGCCTTTATGTTCTTTTTGGACCTTCAAAGTTCTGGCCACCATTTACTTGCATTGCATGGACCTATTGAGCTGAGATATTCTTCTAAAACTCTTCGTTTGTGTTCTGCAGATTAAAGAAAATCATACACATCTGGGATGGCATGAGGGTTAGAAAATGATGAGAGATTTTTTTATTTTTTTATTTATGATTAACATTTTTATTTATTAAAACACAGAAAAACAAAACATAATTATAAATACACAAAATCAACTTTTAACATCCACTACCACCCCTCCTCTTCCCCAACCCCAACCCCACCCCAAACCTCAACAAACATCCCTGTGGTCTTAGATGAACACATATAAAAGATTACAAAAACAAAAACCAAACAACTAAAAGAGGAAAAAAGAGAGAGAGAGAGAAAAACATATATATACATATATAAAAATCACACACACTGACAATTATCCCTCTCTCTCCACTATTCCACCTCAGAACCCTCCAAGAATGCTAAATATCCACCCCATTTTCTTACAAACAAATCCGGATTCCCTAGTCTTCTATAAGACCCCTCTTTTAAGGCTGCCACTCTCCCCATCTCCGAGCACCACTCCTAATCTATGTAAAATCTTGAACTGAATAAGGCGAACCCTTGCATCTCTAGATACAGACTTGACATTTTTCAGAATCTTAGTCCACACTCCATCCTCCAATACCAAATTCAAATCTTTCTCCCATAATCTCTTAATAGAAGTTAAAGCTCCGTCCCCCATACTCTGAATTAACAGGGAGTAGTACACTGATGCCTCATGACCTTTTCCAAAAGCCGCAATCACCTCTCCCAAAGCATCTGCCTCCTTAGGGGGGTGTGTGCTACTCCCAAAAATAGTACAAAGCAGGTGGCACAATTGTAAATGTCTATAAAACTGAGGTCTGGGGATCCCAAAATGTTGGACCAAGTTTTCAAATGATCTCAACACTCCACTTTCATATAGGTCACCGAGCATAGCAACCCCCCTCACAATCCACTCTGGCCAGCAGAAAGGGGACTTGCCAATACATAATCTTGGGTTCTGCCATATGCTCGAGGCAACATTTAAATAAGTGTCCAATTTAAACAATCTGGATACTTTAGTCAATACCGAGTGTAAATGCAAAATAATGGTGTGTAACTTAACTTTTCCGATTAGTTTGATGGAGATGCTTTGTAATGGCGAAGTAGGGGTAAGAACTGCCTGTTCAATAACAAACCAGGGAGGGGCTCTCTCAGGTGGAAGTGACCAATGAGCCAAATGTCTGAGACTGAATGCATAGTAATAAAACAAAATCTTGGGTAGGCCTAGCCCTCCTTTGTCAATCGGCGTATGTAAATTATTAAAATGCAATCTGGGACGTTTACCATTCCAAATGAAGGACTTCGCTATGCTATCAAATTGCTTGAAATAAGAGAGGGGGACATCTACAGGGAGAGATTGTAGCAGGTAGTTAAATTTTGGAATACAATTTATTTTAATAACATTAACCTTCCCAATCATCGATAAATGTAATGAAGCCCACCTGCCCACATCGCTCGAAAATCTTTTTATTAAAGGGTCAAAATTAACACTAACTAAATCAGACAAATTTGCTGGGAATAAAATGCCCAAATACTTAATGCCCTGTTTGGGCCATTGAAAGGCGCCCGGCTGGAAAGCTGTTACTGGACAGTATGCTGTCAGAGCCAAAGCTTCGGATTTAGACCAATTAACTTTGTATCCTGAGAACTTGGAAAAGGAATGAATAATTCTGTGGAGGCAAGGCATAGATCTAGTAGGTTCAGAGACAAATAATTAAATATCATCTGCGTAAAGCAGAAGCTTATGCGCCACACCTCCCGCCACCACCCCTGGAAAATCATCCTCTCCCCTTATCACGGCTGCTAATGGTTCCAGGGCTAGACAGAACAATAAAGGGGAAAGAGGGCAGCCCTGCCGAGTGCCCCTATCCAGAGTAAAATAATCTGAAATTAATCCATTTGTTTGTACCGCTGCTACAGGGTGTCTATAAAGTAACATAATCCAGCCAATAAATGTACTCCCATACATTCCCAAAATCTTAAAAAGATAATCCCATTCTACCATATCAAATGCCTTTTCGGCGTCAAGTGAGATGGCAGCAACCGGAGATTGATCATTCGCTACTGACCACGTGATATTGATGAAACGCCTGATGTTTTCAGAAGAGCTACGGCCCCGAATAAATCCCACCTGATCTATATATATAAGAGATGTCATAACCTTACTTAATCGATTAGCCAAAATTTTTGACAATATTTTTACATCTAGTTGGATCAGGGAGATTGGACGGTAACTTTTACACTCGCTTGGATCTTTGTCCTTTTTAAGAATCAGACTGATCCAGGCTTGTGTCATGGTTGGAGGAAGCTTTCCATTCTTTAATGATTCAGTATAAACTTCTAGCAGAAGTGGAGCCAGTTCTGTAGCATAGGATCTAAAAAATTCAGCTCCAAAACCATCTGTACCCGGAGACTTGCCAGTAGGTAGGGATTTAATTACCTCGTCAAGCTCCTGCAAGGTTATCTCAGAATCAAGAGAGTTTTTTTGCTCAGTCGTCAGTTTAGGAATATCTAATGGTTCCACAAAGTTTCTAATATCTTCATCAGTAGACGAAGACTTGGAACTATAAATATCAAGATAGAATTCTTTAAAGGCATTATTAATATCAATGGCTGAGGTAAAAATTTCACCACCAGCAGATTTCACTGAGGGAATGATAGAAAGAGACTCTCTCTGCTTTATATATCTAGCCAAAAGCTTCTCTGCTTTGTCACCCGACTCAAAGTATGACTGTCTTGCCCTGAATAACCAAAACTCCACTTTCCGCAACAAAATAGTATTATATCTATATTTCAATCGGGTCAATTCTCTGAGGCCATCAGCTGACATACGGTGCTTCAGCTCTGCCTCTGCACTTTTAATATTCTCTGCCAACTCCACGAGTTCTCGTGCTTTGGATTTTTTGATGTATGAGGCATACTGTATGATCTGACCCCTAAGAACCACCTTAAGTGCCTCCCAAGCCACGCCCACAGAGGATACCAGGACCATTTGGTCTCCATATAAACATTGATTTCAGTCTTTATCATTTGTTGGAAATCAGGATTTTGCAAAAGGGACACATTAAGGCGCCAACTATATGATTTCTTTTTCTCTAAATGTGGCAACATCTCTAAACTCACCAGGGCACGATCTGAGACTAAGATATTTCCAATTGAGCAATCAACAACAGATGAGGTTAGGGATTTGTATATATATATAAAAAAAAATCTATTCTAGAATAAATCTTATGGACTGATGAAAAAAATGTATAGTCCCTACCAGATGGGTTCAAAAGTCCCCAAATATCCATAAGACCAAGATTTTTACACATCCTGTGAAGCGTCAATGTTGCTCTAGGAGGTTTACACACTTTTGCTTCACTGTGATCAAGGACTGAGTCCATCAAAAGATTGAAGTCTCCTCCCAATATTATATCATGAGGGGTGCCAGTGGTTTGCAGTATCCCTTCAAGATCTATAAAAAAAGCCCTGATCATTAGCATTAGGTGCAAAAATATTAGGCAAAATCAACCTTTGCCCTTGAATTTCAGCTAAAACAATAATGACTCTCCCTAATTTATCTTTAGTCTGTTTGAGACATTTGAATTGTAGATGTTTATTAATCAATATAATGACTCCCTTGCTCTTACTTGAGCCAGCACTAAAAAAAACATGTCCACCCCATATCTTCCCAAATTTTTCAGCTTCCTGCAGGGAGAGATGTGTTTCTTGAAGAAACACTATATCATATTTCTTACGTTTAAGAAAAGTAATAACCTTCCTTCTTTTTATGGGGTGCCCCAACCCATTCACATTCCATGTGGAGAGAGATAGTACACTCACATTTTTATATATTAGAAAAAATAAATTGTGTGTCAAAAACAAAATTATGCAGACCACATTCGCCATTAGTGAAACAATCAAACCCCGAACTTCCCCCCGAACAAAACAAACAGAAAAAAGAAAAATGTGTGCATTAACCCTGCGCATGAACGTGCCAACCGGCGACAATCCCTCTAAACTCAAAAGGTCCATGAACGCCCACGAGCCCCCACGACATCTTTGCCATCGGATTGCTAAATTTTGCCTCACAAATTTGTGAGGCAAAATTACATAACAGAAAATACTTTGTAAAATAAACCCCAGCCAATAGGAAGAATGAACACAAAGAACGTGTAGATTCATTCACAGAACTGTCTCAAAGGTGTGATCTTCCACAAAACAAATTCCAGCTGATATAAAACCGCTCAGATACCTCGGACAGACAAACGAATGTTCAGTGAGCCGGCTGTTATAAGTTCAGCGGATGACGTAATCATTCCAATGTCCCGTAAAATTACTCAACAAAACAAACTCCAGCCAGCAGGGCGAACAAGCACGAAGAACGAACAGATTAATCCACAGCTGTTCCAAAGGAGTGTTATTCAATAGAACAAGCTCCAGCCGCTAGGCAGAACCAATACAAAAAGAAACAAAACTGGCATCCTGGTTCCCCGGATGGTCGAGTCAATTCACTCGGAGGCTGCATAAAAGTATATACCATGACTTACACAATCCGTCAACTTTATAAAAGACATCCTTTGTGTGAGCATGTAGATATTTTGCGGTCATCCATAGTGTCCACTCTCAAACTGGCCAGGAACTTCAATGCAAAAGCAATCTTTCGTCAATGCAAAAGTTTCTTTATGGAAAAGTGTTATTCACAAAACAAACTCCAGCCGCTCGGCAGAGCCAACGCAAAAAGAAAAAAGAAAACAAAATGATGCCCAGCTTCCTCAAAAGCCAGAGTAAGTACAGCGAGTCGACCCACTCACATGAGAAACACCCAATGGTTTACTCACCCATTGATTCAATAAAAGACATTGCCTGACTGGGACATGTAAATACTTTGTGACCGTCCTTTGTTTCTATTCTCAGTTTGGCCAGAAACATCAGCGAAAGATCACTTTTGCTCTGATGTTTCTGGCCAAACTGAGAATAGAAACAAATTCCTTGAACCGATTGCGTTTCTCTCTTGTCGAACTCGCAATGTCCGGGAACAAGAAAATATTATGGTTCTTCCAAGAAAGCTTCCCTTTGCTCCTCGCCTGGCGCAACACTAGATCTTTATCGGATGATCTTAGAAATCTGGCCAGAATTGATCGGGGCCTATTTCCCTCAGCAAATATGTGAGCTGGGACTCTGTGAGCTCGCTCGATTTCCAGCTTGTGGCCTGTTATGTCGAGCAGACTCGCGAAAAGCTCGTCTAGGAATTTCACCATATCTCTGCCCTCCTCATGCTCAGGAATTCCAACAATTTGAACGTTATTCCTGCGGCTTCTATTCTCAAGATCTATAAGCTTTTCAAGGAGATGTTCCAAATCAACTTTGGTCATGGGCGGATTAGCGGTTAATTCCCTCTCCGAAGATTCCAGACAATCGATTCGTCTCTCAACATCAGTCACCCTTGTAACTAACTCAGACAATTTTATTTCAATAGACGTATTACAGTGAGATCCTCCAAGTCAGCAAGAACCTTCGTCAACATCACCGACATGTTGGACAACTGACGCTGGATCACCTCTCCCGCCGCGCCATCCAAATCGAGTCCCCGGTCTGTAGGCCTGTCGGGGCTTTTAATGTCTCCAGAGCCCGAGGATTTTGACTTCTTAGCCATGTTTTGCCTCAAAGAGCAAATGTGTAACTGGGTGTATCAAATTTCACCAGATTATAACATGAATGTAATTAAAAACCTAGCAAAGTGCGCAGAGCTCGTCGCTCCTTGCATGGCGTCACGTGACTCCCTGATGTGAGAATTGTAATGAAAATCTAAAAATGCTAAAAGCTTTCTGTGAGGGTTAGGAATAGAGGTAGGGGATTGAAAAACAACAGAGGTCAATGGAAAGTCCTCACCATGATAGAAAAGCAAATATGTGTGTGTGTTCATGTGTAAGGCTCCAAAAATCATGAATAAGGAAAGGCCTTGAGGGGCAGTTTTATTCTATGCCTTGTGTTTGTGTATGTGTGTGATGTTTGTCAATAGTATTAAGGTGTGTGTTGTTTTATGATTTTTGTGGCGGTACTGATGGTCTCCTGTTGAAAAATGAACAAGGATAAGTGTAGCTGCATTTGAGTGTGCTGTTTGGAGGCAGATCCAGTATGGATGGATTAAGCTCTGTTATATTATTAAAGGCATCTTTGTGAGTGTACGGGTGTCAACTGCCTCAGGTGATTACTGCTCATTGTGATCACAGACGCTAACGTTCACAGAAACTTAATAAGAGAGACTGACGAGAGAAAGAAATAGATGTGTCTGAATGAGAGAGGGAAAAGAGGCAGGAAAGAAAGGGAAAGTCTTTTAGAGAAAGAAACAGACAATGATTTTAAGATCATTGAGGAAGAAAAAGAGTGGATACAGAAGGATGAGTGTATGAAAAGAGTTTTAAAAGTTTTTAGAGAGCTTTTGGACATAAATCTGTGTAGTGAGGCATTACTCATCAATATTTTTGCTCCTTTTTCCAGAAGAGAAAGACTAAAATCCACAAGACTCCAACTTTTAGTTCTTGGTTTCTTTAAAGAAACAGATTAGAACTGACCAAAGATCTGTTGAGAACATTGCCTACCAGTGAGCACACATGCACCGTATGAGCCGCGTAGTGCTCATATGAGAGATGCAGGTTAGAATCTGGTCTGCGTTGTGTAACAGTCCCATTAAACCCTTTTCTCTCCTCTAATGTCTTGTCTCCTCTTTAATTTTATGATAATAAAAATTAGCCTAAAAGCCTAAACATACAAAACTGACTGAAGATTTTAAAGGTATATTCCAGGTTACAACGGTTGCATAATTGACTTTCATTGTAACTGCATTTTTGCTTTCCATGTAATTGTATGTTTTTTCCAACTGAGGTACAATTGAAAATCATGCCCTAGATGCTGTGGAAAGAGCTTAATTTGTATGCTGGAATATTTTGTTAATACATACATTTTATTTATTCAGATTATGTTTGGGGAAAAATTCAGCTGTTTGAATCTGCAAAATCTGTGTTATAAAATGTGTGCAGGTGATTCTCATGAAATGTCATGAAAATATCCTGGTCACATTTAAGCCCAAATCATTTAAAAAATATAAACTTATATTTTGCATAAAGAAGAAAAAAACAAAACAACATCTTTTAGGACCATTAACATTTTTTTGCATTGTGACATTATCTTTAGGTCACATACACATTTTCATTACCAAAACATGTCCAGACATTTCACTATGCCCATTGTTTTCAATGATGATTCTTATTACCTTATTATTCTTATGATTCTGTTATTACACAGTCATTATTTTTTTACTGCATTAAAAATATGCTGTTGTACAGTGATTTTTTATTTTTTTCAAGTAAAATCAGTGCAAATGAAAGGCCATACCAAGGAAGTACTGTTATGCTGTATGAATACTGTACAATTTAAAGCCGATGTAACTTTTTCAGTTTTAAAATACTTTCTCCAATCCCAGCTTAATATGCAGCAACAACTATAAGTAAGCCATTCATCAGTTAATTTTCTTGAAATCTGTAAAAACTGTGTCTCTGAAGCACAATTAAAATTCCAGTGTTTGAGTGTCCGGTTTAGACCGGCTCCAACAACATTGACTCAACCAATGGTTATTTCTTTGTTCATGCAACGGCAGATGAGGGCCGTATTCAGAAAGCTGTTTTGAAAACATTGTTTATTTTTACATTGTTTATTTCAGTGGTGCTAGTGGTGCAGAAATTACATAATTCAGCTTTAAATAACATATAATTGTTTTCACATTGCGGTAATGAGAATTGGGGGGTAAAATGTGCATAACGGGATATTGTCTTGTATTTAAATGCATGTATTTTAGAAGCTTTGTAAACTGTAGATGCCACATTCATTAGCTCAGTGTCCATTCAGCTGCACTCGTTATATCTCTCGATTGATTCTCTGTTGTGTATGGCGTTTTATAAAGCACCCACCGTTCCTCTTAAAAGGTAATTCTCTAAACTAACTGACAGCAATATCCACACCAACAAGTACGTTTAGCCGAAATTGACCGTGTTTGCTATGTGTGTCACAGTTCAGTGTGCACACACATACACATATGCATCTCTCAACAGTGCTACAGGGAAAGAGCACAGACTGAAGATCGATTCAAATGTCAATGGCAATCTTACAGAGTGTCGCCTCTAAAGATCTTCCACCTCATACGATCCAGAGCTTCTGCTATCTCGCTCTTTCCCATTCCTCGTAATTGTAAAAAAATTGCCATTTTATTTATAGTATTGTAGAGAATGGACAGCAAATGATGGGGAGAAGAGGGATTGCGAAATGTTGAAAGCTGGATTCAAACTCAGCACATGCATCAACCGCCTAGCCTCAACTCAGCTTCAACTTTTTTACCATTTATATTGATTTTGGAGAAAGTTTGCCTGTGTCATCATATGTGTGCCTCACATCATAAATTACATTGTATTACTGCAAAGTATGGCTAAACATGGATACTTTTAATAACTGGAATTGGAATATAATAGAGTAATTAACAAGCATGTATTACTCCTATTTGTGTGCAGGTGTGTTTAATGTAGCTCAGCTCGGCCCAGGTGATCTGGTACAGCATCGTTTGTGCTGTGGGGAGGTGGACACAGCATTGGGAATTCTGTGTAATATGGACTGGGCCATGATGGGTGCAGAGTGTTACAGTTCACTCATCTCTAACACAGACCACCTGATGAGGAGACCACTGGATCACCAGACTGAGGGTAAAGACTCCAGACCTGCGGCCTTTGATTTATGAACAGAAACTAAACCTAAGATTAAATAGTGGAAATGTGCAAAATAGAAAAAAATAGCTCTTTACACCAAAAAAGAACATTATATTAATCATGGTATATTCTCCAGTGCTAAGGGTAATATACAAGCAGTGATGAAAACATGTTTTTTATTAATTGAGTAAGAATGAACAGTACTGTGTAAAAGTTTTAGGCAGTTGTGAAAAATGTTGTATAGTGAGGAAGTTTTGAATAATGATTGCCATGAATAATTTGTATTAATGCAATAAAAATAAAAAAACAAGAACTAAATCAATATTTGGTGTGACCACCTATGCCTTTAAAACAGCACCAATTTTCCTAGGTACACTTGCACACAGTTTTTCAAGGTTGTTGGCATATAGGTTTTTCCAAGTATCTTGAAGAACTTGCCACTGTTCTATGTATTTAGGCTGTCTCAATTGCTTCTGTCTCTTCATGTAATCCCAGACTAACTCAATGATGTTAAGATCCGGGCACTTTGGGGGCCATATCATCTCTTGCAGGACTCTTTGTTTTACTTCTGTTCTATTCTATTTGCAAAGGGAATGTTTGGAAATCTAAAATCAATATTACCTATTGACACACTAAAGCAGAAGATATAAAATAACCATCTTAAAGGGATAGTTCACACAAAAATGAAAATTCTCTTATCATTTACTCACCCTCATGCTATCCCAGATGTGTACGACTTTCTTTCTTCTGCTAAACAAAAAAGAAGATTTTTAGAAGAATATTTCAGCTCTGTAGGCCCTCACAATGCAAGTGAATGGGAACCAAAACTTTGAAGCTCAAAAATCACATAAAGTATTCCATATGTCTCTAGTGGTTTAATCTATATCTTCAGAAGTGTTATGATAGGTGTGGGTGAGAAACAGATCAATACAGACTTAACAGTCCTTTTTTACCATAAATTCTCTGCCCTGCCCAGTAGGTGGCGATGTGTAAATATATTAAATATATTAATTAATTTGCTTGACATCATGGGAAAATCAAAAGAAATCAGCCAAGACCTTAGAAATAAAATAAAAATTGTGGACCTCCACTAGTCTGGTTCATCCTTGGGAGCAATTTCCAAATGCCTGAAGGTACCACATTCATCTATACAAACAATAGTACGCAAGTATAAACACCATGGGACCACGCAGTCATCATACCGCTCAGGAAGGAGACGAATTCTGTCTCAAAATGAATGTAGTTTGGTGTGAAAAGTGCAAATCAATCCCAGAACAACAGCAAAGGACCTTGTGAAGATGCTGGAGGAAACAGGTAGACAAGTATCTATATCCACAGTAAAATTAATCCTATATCGACATAACCTGAAAGGCTGCTCAGCAAGGAAGAAACCACTACTCCAAAACCACTATAAAAAAGCCAGACTACAGTTTACAAGTGCACATGGGACAAAGATCTTACTTTTTGGAGAAATGTCCTCTGGTCTGATGAAACAAAAATTTAACTTTTTAGCCATAATGACCATCATTATGTTTGGAGGAAAAAGGGTGAGGTGTTCTTTGCAAGCCAAAGAACACCATCCCAGCTGTGAAGCATGGGGGTGGCAGCATCATGTTGTGGGGGTGCTTTGCTGCAGGAGGGACTGGTGCACTTCACAAAATAGATGGCATCATGAGGAAGGAAAATTATGAGGATACATTGAAACAACATCTCAAGACATCAGCCAGGAAGTTAAAGCTCGGTCACAAATGGGTCTTCCAAATGGACAATGACCCCAAGCATACCTCCAAAATTGTGGCAAAATGGCTTAAGGACAACAAAGTCAAGGTACTGGAGTGGCCATCACAAAGCCCTGACTTCAATCCGATAGAGAATTTGTGGGCAGAACTAAAAAAGCATGTGCGAGCAAGTAGGCCTACAAACCTGACTCAGTGACACCAGTTCTGTCTGGAGGAATGGGCCAAAATTTCAGCAACTTATTGTGAGAAGCTTGTGGAAGGCTTCCCAAAACATTTGGCTCAAGTTAAACAATTTAAAGGCAATGCTACCAAATACTAACAAAGTGTATGTAAACTTCTGACCCACTGGGAATGTGATGAAAGAAAGCTGGAATAAATAATTCTCTCTACTATTATTCTGACATTTCACATTCTTAAAATAAAGTAGTGATATAACGGACCTAATGACCCTATGATTAAATGTCAGGAATTGTGAAAAGATGTGTTTAAATGCATTTGGCTAAGGTGTATGTAAACTTCTGACTTCAACTGTGTATATATATATATATATATATATATACACTGATCAGCCACAACATTAAAACCACTGACAAGTGAAGTAAATAACATCGATTATCTCATTACAATGGCACCTGTCAAGGGGTGGGATATATTAGGCAGCAAGTGAACAGTCAGTTCTTGAATTTCATGTGTTGGAAGCAGGAAAAATGGGCAAGCGTAAAGATCTGAGTGACTATGGCAAGGGCTAAATTGTGATGGCTAGATGACTGGATCAGAGCATCTCCAAAATGGCAGGTCTCATGGGGTGTTCCTGGTATGCAGTGGTTAGTACCTACCAAAAGTGGTCCAAGGAAGGACAACCAGTGAACCGCCGACAGGGTCATAGGCACCCAAGGCTCACTGATGCGCGTGGGGAGAGAAGGCTAGCCCGTCTGGTCCGATCCTACAAAGGAGCTACTGTAGCACAAATTGCTGAAAAACATAATGCTGGCCATGATAGAAAGGTGTCAGAACACACAGTGCATCGTAGCTTGCTGACCCCTGTCCACTGCCGAAAGTGCCTACAATGGGCACGTGAGCGCCAGAATTGGACCATGGAGCAATGGAAGAAGGTGGCCTGGTCTGATGAATCACATTTTCTTTTTGATCATGTGGATGGCCATGTACGTGTGCGTCGTTTACCTGGGGAAGAGATGACAACAGGATGCACCATGGGAAGAAGGCAGGCCAGTGGAGGCAAACCTTGGGTCCTTGCATTCATGTGGAAGTTATTTTGACACATACCACCTACCTAAAAAAAAAAAAAAAAAAAAAAAAACATAGCATAAGCACCCTTTTCAAGCAAAGCATTTCACAAAAATTAAATTCTTAGATTTTAAATTATAAAACAATACACTGTGAACCTTAAAGTTGACATTACTGGAAATATCAAGTTGTCTTAAGTATTACTTGGGCTCATAACTAAAAATTTTAAGTTGATTGAACTTATTTATCTTAAAAATCCATAGACTTTTGATTTTAAGTGTTAATAACTCAAACTTTTGAGTACAAAATTGAGGTTATGGGAATTTCTGTAATGCTTTGCGCTTGAATTATTTTATAATGTTTCCTTGGTCAAAGGGAAGTTACGGGGGCATTTAAATAGTTGTAATTAAGAATTTATAGAGGTTTCAGCTCTTTTGTAGTATTATTTATTTTGTTTTGTTGCAAATAGTTGTTTTGTGTGATTTCATCATTAGGGTGATCTGTGTCCCATTTGGTCAAGTTGGACCCTGTTGACTAATTCTCTTTGTGCATGTACAGTTAAAGTTCAGGTATATATGCATTTCTTTGGAGAAGTAAGTTTATTTAATGACTAACCTAGAATAACTTATGATCATTATTTGAGCTGTGCCATTGTTTGATCTAAAATGTAATCAATTCAATTAAAGTTATTAACAACAGTAGAAACAACAATATTTAAATAGCAAATCTGAGTTAAGTCTACTTGCATCCATTTAACTCAACCTAAATAGTTAAGTTAATTCTATATGAACTCCAAGTTAATTTAACTTAATTACATACGTTTTGGAGACACCACAATTCAGTTGAGGAATGACTTAACAAATGAGTAGAGTCAACTTATTAGGGTTTTCAGTGTACATACGTATACTATTCAAAATTACAACAAAGTAGTATGCAAACTTTCTGGTTGTTAAAAATGAGTGGAACGTGTCCATAGTTAATGTGTTGGACTAAAACTGCTAAGACACTTGTGTGAACATGAGGAGAATGTCATGATTACTTGTGTAACCATGACATTCCCTTTCTGTCACTCACTCGACGTTGTGTCGATGTAGTGACACTAGGGGCCCTATACGAAACGCCACAATTGGCTGAACTGTGTTATGTGAACTGGCGGTGTGTGGTGGGCAGACTACTGTGTGCCTCATAGCCAGCACACCAGGTCGATACGTAAACTCCCCCAACAAAGTTATGAGTGTCGAACGGCCCTTTTTGGGGACAAGTCGACTACCCAAGAGATAGAGACAGGCTTAACCCAGTCGTGGCCTCTTTTCCCTTTCTCTTATTTCCACTCCCTAAAAAAGAAGGGGGAATTATCCGAGTGGGCCGCCAGGTCTAGTCGGGGGGTGTCCCTCCCAGGGGGAAGACACAGCAGAGACCACACCTCGCCCAAAGAGAGGGGGGATATTTAAGTGGAAGGATATATCACATGGTCTTTCCAACCATGTGGAGAGTCTTCAAGGTAGATCCTGCCCAATGGGGGAGGAGTTACTACAAACATGGAGACTGGGGCAGAGGGGCTCTGCCCAAGGAAGACGTAGATTGCCAACAGGGAAACGAATTAGCGGAAGATATATATCGCATGGGGTTAGCCTTACAGGGAACCGCCACATGAGGAGCACCTACCCCAGAACAGGTCTCTTAGTTAGCACGTGTACTGGGCCGGCAGCGAATCTCTCCGAAAACTCGACCGAAACAGGGCTCGGAGGAAGTCAACCAGGGAACAAACTTGTGAACACTACTGGGAATTAATGGCGCACGTCTTCAGCTCAAAAGGAGGTGGAAGGCGGTTCCACCTGGAGGTTGTAGAACCTTGCAAAGGTGTTGGGTGTTGCCCAGCTCGCTGCTCTGCAAATGTCTATTAGAGAGGCACCCCTGGCCAGGTCCCAAGAAGCCGCTGCACCCCTGGTAGAATGGGCTCGTAGCCCTACCGGGGGCGGCATGTCCTGGGCAAGATATGCTATAGTTATGGCATCAATGAGAAAGTGGGCGATCCTCTGCTTGGAGACAGCACTTCCTTTCCGCTGTGCACCAAAGCAGACAAAGAGCTGCTCAGAGATTCTAAAGCTCTGCGTGCGATCCAAATAGATGTGTAAAGCGCGCACCGGACACAGCAACGACAGGGCTGGGTCTGCCTCCTCCTGGGGCAGCGCTTGCAGGTTCACCACCTGGTCCCTAAAAGGGGTCATGGGAACCTTGGGTACATAGCCTGGTCGGGGTCTCAGGATCACGTGAGAGTAACCCAGACTGAACTCCAGGCATGTTTTGCTGACAGAGAATGCTTGCAGGTCACCTACCCTCTTGATGGAAGTGAGCGCAGTCAGGAGGGCAGTTTTCAAGGAGAGTGCCTTAAGCTCGGCTGACTGCAAAGGCTAAAAGGGGGCTCTCTGTAGACCTAGAACTACAGAGAGGTCCCATGAGGGAACAAGGCGCGGTCTGGAGGGATTCAGCCTCCTGGCCCCTCTTAGGAACCTGATGATCAGGTCGTGCTTCCCTAAGGACTTACCGTCGTCTGTGTCATGGTGTGCTGCTATGGCGGCAGTGTACACCTTCAAGGTGGAAGGGGACAGCCTCCCTTCCAACCTCTCCTGCAGGAAGGAAAGCACTGATCTGACTGCTCATCTCTGGGGGTCTCCGCGTCAGGAAGAACACCACTTAGCGAACAGATGCCACTTAAAGGCATACAGGCGCCTCGTAGAGGGGGCCCTAGCCTGAGTGATCATGTCTACCACCGCAGGTTCCACGTCCCGTCCAGAGGCCAGACATGGAGATTCCAGAGGTCTGGTCGTGGGTGCCAGAGGGTGCCCCGTCCCTGAGAAAGAAGGTCCTTCCTCAGGGGAAATCACCAGGGGTGAATTGTTGCGAGGAGCGTGAGGTCCGAGAACCACGTCTGGGTGTGCCAGTAGGGTGCTACCAGGATGACCTGCTCCTCATCCTCCCTGACCTTGTACAGGGTCTGTGCAAACAGGCTCACTGGGGGAAACGCATATTTGCACAGGCCAGGGGGCAAGCTGTGTGCCAGCGCGTCTATGCTGAGGGGAGCCTCGGTGAGGGCGTACCAGAGCAGGCAGTGGGAGGATTCTTGGGAGGCGAACAGGTCCACCTGTGCCTGTCCGAATCGACTCCAAATCAGCTGGACCACCTGAGGGTGGAGTCTCCACTCTCCCCTGAGGGTAACCTGCCATGACAGCACGTCCGCTGAACTGTTGAGGTTGCCTGGGATGTGAGTGGCTCGCAGCGACTTGAAGTGCTGCTGACTCCAGAGGAGGAGACGGTGGGCGAGTTGTGACATACAACGAGAGCGCAGACTGCCTTGGCGGTTGACATATGCTACCGTTGCTGTGTTGTCTGTCCGAACTAACACGTGCTTGCCCTGGATCAACGGCCGGAACCTCCGCAGGGTGAGCAGAATTGCCAACACCTCGAGGCAGTTGATGCACCAATGCAGTCACGGACCCGTCCAGTGCTCATTGCAAACAGCGCTCCAGCCCGTTTTGGAGGCATCTGTCATGACCACGACGTGCCTGGAGACCATTTCTAGAGGAACACCTGCCCATAGAAACGAGAGGTCGGTCCAAGGGCTGAAAAGACTGTGACAGACCGGCATGATGACCACGCGATGTGTCCCGTGGCGCCACACCCATCTCGGGACTCAAGTCTGGAGCCAGTGCTGAAGCGGCCTCATATGCATCAACCCGAGCAGCCGAGGATACCATATGCCCCAGGAGCCTCTGAAAAAGTTTCAGTGGAACCACTGTTTTCTGTTTGAACGCCTTCAAACAGGCCAGCACCGACTGGGCACGCTCGTTCATAAAGCGCATCGTCAAGGAGACTGAGTCCAACTCCAAACCAAGAAAAGAGATGCTCTGAACCGAGAGGAGCTTGCTCTTTTCCCAGTTGACCCGAAGCCCTAGTCGGCTGAGGTGTGAGAGCACCAGGTCCCTGTGTGTGCACAACATGTCTCGAGAGTGAGCTAAGATTAGCCAGTCGTCGAGATAGTTGAGAATGCGAATGCCCACCTCCCTTAACAGGGCAAGAGCAGCCTCTGTGACCTTCGTAAAGACGCGAGGAGACAGGGACAGGCCGTAAGGGAGGACTTTATACTGATACGCCTGACCCTCGAATGCAAACCGCAGGAAGGATCTGTGTCAAGGAAGGATCGAGACATGGAAGTACGCATCCTTCAGGTCTACCGCCGCAAAATAATCTTGATGCCGGACGCTCGCCAGAATGCGTTTTTGGGTCAGCATCTTGAACGGGAGTCTGTGTAAAGCCCGGTTCAGTACTCACAGGTCCAAGATTGGCCGCAACCCACCACCTTTTTTCGGTAAGATGAAGTAGGGGCTGTAAAACCCTTTCTTCATCTCAGCTGGAGGGACAGGTTCTATCGCGCCCTTCCGTAGGAGGGTAGCAATCTCCGCGCGCAAGGTGGCAGTGTTTTTGCTCTTGACCAAGGTGAGGTGAATACCGCTGAACCTGGGCAGGCACCTGGCGAACTGAATCGCATAGCCGAGTCGGACGTACCGGATCAGCCATCACGACGGATTGGAAAGTGCAAGCCACGCATCCAAGTTCCGCGCAAGGGGGACCAAGGGGACAATGTTGTCGGACATACTGGAAGGTGGGGCCTCGCGACGAGGCAGAGCTCGAGGTGCCACACCACATTGTGGCCATGCTGAGTCTTGGGACATCGAAGCACTTACCTGGCTCCTTGTGACCACACCCAGAACAGCCTGGGATGGGGAGGAAGAGGCCTGTCCTCCTAACCCGTGGAAACTGCCACATCGGGGGTGGCTGTGTGCCACAGCTGGGCGTTCAGGGGCGGAAAGGCCACCGCTGGAGCGCCAATCCTGCAAGAAAAAACCCATGGACGGTAGTCGTGGTGACAACCGTACACACCGGGTATGTGACCCAGGGAGGAAGGAAGCCACTCTTTTGCTGAACTGTTGGGCACCACAGCCACTTGGACATGCGGCGAAATCAAACAAAAAGGCAACAAAAGATTTTCTGCCTGGCCCTCCACCGGGGGATGGAGTGATCTATTTACCAGCTCCAAGTGAGTGGGTTCCTTCGTCCCTGAGTCGCTCGTCTCAGGGGCACTTTGAGGACCTCCGTGGGTTCTTAGGCGCCGGCTGTGAGATGGGTGGCATCTGCTTCCTGCGGTGGGCTCCACGCCAGGGCCGGGCCAAAGGGGCGGGCTGCGGCGTAGCCGGTGCAGTCACCGCAGGGGGACGCCCTTGAAAATGAGCAGATGGGGTGCGGGATCTTGAGCCACGCCGGGGCAGGATGTGCCGGATTGCCTCCGTCTGCTGCTTCACCGCCGAGAACTGCTGGGCAAAGTCCTCGACGGTGCCGTCGAATAGGTCCGCCTGGGAAATGGGGGCAGCAAGGAACCGTGTCTTGTCGGCCTCACCCATCTCGAAAGGTGGCGCTCCTGGACCACTAGTGTGGCCATCGTCCGCCTGAGAGACCGCGCCGTGACCTTCGTTGCTCGGAGAGCGAGGTCGGTCACCGAGCGCAGTTCCTGCATCAAATCTGGGGCGGAACTACCCTCATGCAGTTCTTTCAACACCTTGGCTTGGTGGACCTGCAGGAGAGCCATGGTTTGCAGGGCAGAGGTGGCTTGTCCAGCAGCGCTGTAGCCTTTAGCCGTCAGGGACGACGTGAGCCTACAGGGCTTGGATGGGAGCTTAGGGCATCCGCGCCACGTGGCGGCGCTCTGCGGGCATAGGTGCACCGCGAGCGCCTTATCCACCGGGGGAATCGCCGTATAGCTCCTGGCCACCCCGCTATCGAGGGTAGTGAGAGCGGGGGAACTGCGGAATCAGGGCTGGGCAGTAAAAGGTGCCTCCCACAACTTCGTCAGCTCCTCGTGCACTTCCGGGAAGAATGGCACTGGAGCGGGGCATGGATGCTTTGAGCGGTGCCGCGAGCCCAGGAACCAATCATCAATCCGCAAGGTTTCAGGGGAGAGTGGAGGGTTCCACTCTAACCTGACGCTCGCGGCCGCCCGGGAAAGCATGTCCGTCATTTCGGCATCGGCCTGTGACTGGGCAATCGTCCCTGAAGGGGGAAGCCCAGCTGAGGCTTCTGCATCTGACTGGACAAGCCCGCTCTCCGGTGCTGCGCTCGAGAGCTCATCATCTTTGCGGACTCCGAACAAGAAGCCAGACTCGCCGTGAGACGAGCCGGCAAACTCATCCGGAAGCCCGATTGGGGCAGACGAGCATGCTGGGGAATGGGAGGTCCGCGGGGGGATACCCAGCGGAGACGATCCCATTGGGGTCCCCAAATCGCCCCCAGTGCTAGCCGCGCTGGCCTCATACCCGTAGGTAGAAGGACTGAGGCGGGGAGCCGCTTTTCTTACGAAAGCAAGCCGCGAAGGCAACGTTGCCATGGTCATGTTCTCGCAGTGAGAACATGAACCATCCACAAATGCTGCCTCCGTGTGGGTCGCGCCCAGACACGAAAGACAGTGATCATGACCATCCAAAGTTGAGAGATAACGACCGCAACGAGGAATAACACACAATCGGAAAGGCATCTTTAAAAAGACGCGTCTTTAAAAAGATGTTCTGTGTGTGCCACTCTTTTAGAGAAATATATACTCTTTTAGAGGAGGAAAAGCTCTTTCAGAAAATATACTCTCTTGTTTTTCTGCTGAAGTGCCCAGGGGTGTTCTCTGCAGTGCACCAGTGCAGAGGAGGGAGAAGCCGCTGAAATGATCCAGCAGAGGTGAATGAACAGTAGTATTCAGCTCAATGAGCATTACCGTTCTGCTCCGAAGAGAAAATCTGAATGAGTGGTTGCATACCAGCTCCTTTTATATCCGTATGTCCGGGGGAGTGGCATGCAAATACCACTCGCCAATTTTCATTGGCCTTTTATCAAAGACCAGAGGTGTCTCAGGTTCCCAAGAGTGACCCCTAGTGTCACTGCATCGACACAACGTCGAGTGAGTGACAGATAGGGAACAAACTTAATACATCCATTAAAAATTAACTTGAGACCGCCTGGTTAAAATTAACCAAAAATAGCAAAAAGTGAATTTAATTTTAAGAAATGTTCTAGCATTATTTGTTTGCAATGAAAAGCAGATTTTAATCAACTTAATATTTTAAATTATTTAATAAGGCCTTCATTATAACGTAAGGTAGCATAAGCACTGTTTTGTTAATTTGAACACATTTTAATTTGTAATTGTTATTAATAAAATGAATACAAATGTATATTATATTTAGATTGTGACTAAGTTATACATGTAAAATTAGTCAGTTTGGAAAATAAAATGGTCTTTTCTTAAAGGAGACCTATTATGCCCCTTTTTACAAGATGTAATATAAGTCTCAAGTGTCCCCAGAATGTGTCTGTGAAGATTCAGCTCAAAATACCCCACGGATCATTTATTATACCATGTTGTAAATGCCTCTTTTTGGGTGGAATCAAAAACACGCTGTTTTCGTTTGTCTCTTTAAATGCAAATTAGCTGCTGCTCCCCGCCCCCTTTCTGGAAGAGGGCTGTGCCTTTACAGCTTGTGCTTCGGATACTATAGCAACAACAAATCAGAACCAATATGACTGACACCTTAAATACCGGAGTTCAGCCATATCTGTATGAGCAACCGTAATTGACACAAAACATAAGCATTTTGAGTTTGTGATAGTGCTTCTTATGTAGAAAATCACTTCCTGCCCTCCATCTGTATTTCACGCCACAGCAACGCAGTGACATGACGTCATGTGCAAACAAGCTATAACAACATAGCTCTGGTCTCCGTGAATACAATCAGAGACAATGGTAACTTTAGCTGCATTAGCCGTGGAATCAGCTAACAAGCACATTCGGAAAGGCGATTTGCAAACATTCACAAAATATAAAGTGCGATACTTACATCTTCAGGATATAAAGCTGGAACATGAACAGTTGGTACTGATCCATGCTTGAGTCAAATTTTTTGAAAATCCTGCTTTATATTGACCCTCATTCACAAAGCAGTCTGGTGTAAAATGATTTGCGCAAACATACATGAATTTTGGTATGTTTTGGGGCACATTTTCTTCAAAAACAAAACTTGTCCACTGCATCTTCATTGGCTCTGATGCCGGGAGTACATGAAGACTCTTATGTTCACTTTTACAGCCAACAACAGAACACTTATGACACTTACGAAGTTGAGACATTATTCTTCTCACTGTAGCTGCTCCAGCGTGGAAAAAAATGTCGGACTGTGTGTCGATCACTCAGGGGAGGATCTATGATAATAGGGTGGAGTCCATCACCAGTCGTGGGCGTGGCCTGCTCTAAAGTGATGTCATTTTAGAGCGGATAAGAAAACCAGTCATTTTGAGACACTGTTTTTGATTAATAGAAATATAAGAAAGAGGAGTGGGTGGACTTTTAACATTGTAGGGTGGTTGTGTACACACACTGCCGACTCACATTTATGTTCAAACACCATGTAAAAGTGAATTTTGCATAATAGTTCCCCTTTACAGCATGTTAAATGTGTTGCCATTGTTAATGCAAATTGTGTAGTTCTGGGTGTGTTATACATGCAGAGAGCTTTGAGTTTTCTCTAGGCAGGTGTTGGGCCTCATGTATTCAGATAGAAGACAAAGGCAGGCCTAACACAGTCGTAAAAACCTAACTCAAGCCCCCACATTCCAAGTCGTAAATTATACTGATAAAAATCACGCCAAAATCAAACAAAGGGAGTCCAAAAAGACTACAAATCCCATGAAGCCTTGCTCACTAAAGGATCGAACTCTCAACTCCTATTGGATGAGGCACACAACAGAACATCCCTCAAACATGACATCATCAGGAGTTGAAATACCTCTGAAATGCTTTCGGGATTTGCTTCCAGCAACTTTGCTTACAGTGTGTGGATGCAGTTTATCGCTGCTCTCAGGTGCAGCCTCGTGGCACAAGGAAGTAACGTCCGACTTGAAACTGTAGCCATACGATCTCCATCTCACTGGACGAGTTGAGATTACTTGGTGTTCAACCGAACACTCTAACGGATCCGAAGGAGACCGCCGAGCAATTCGCATCTTCATCCGTTTGCCTACAGAAGTGAAGAGATTAAAGATTTCTCTTCCATCTTCAATCAAGTCGACATTTCCGAGTTCTCCGCCAGCCCGTTGAGAATCAACAGCCGTACCGCCCGCCAACAGATCGAGGAAACAGCCTCCCATCATCACCCGAGCCTCAAGGAACCGGCTCAGAGTTAAAGGACGGATGAACACACATTCCATCTGCATCCTCTTGCGATTCAAGTAAGAGGTTTACGTCTGGGCAGAGATAGAATATTATAGTGTGTTATTCTTGTGTTTCAAGGTTTTTGCTTGTACAGTTTACGGACCGCCATGTCCGCTCATTATTAATACTCAGGGTATTAATTATCACGATTTTGTTTTGCTGTATTGTGGTCCAACCAAATTGGACTGTTGTGCAATTTCGCCATCGCAGGTGAGACAGATAAACTGAGTTCATCCATTAAATAGTCAAAGTACGCGGGACTGTTTACGAGCCGTCCACCGCGTCTCTGAGCGATGAACTAACTGCTGCTTTCTCTCCCACGATCGCGAAATCGGCTTTAGGGCAGTCACTTCTCTCTCTCTCTCGTACTAACCACACGCACACACACACACACACACACACACACACACACGCAGGCACGCGACCACTCACATACATTCTGGCACACATTTTGGATTGTAGATAGCTTAAATGCTAAAGCCCAGCTTTGTCCCTAAGCTATCGTACAAGCGGATACACGCGGTAACTGGTAGACGCCAGTCGCCATTGACTGGTTTCTCTCCGCCCCCATTTGCGGTCATATTCCCTGGCCGGAAGTCTCGCGTGACGTACTCTCCACGAGAGTCACGTCTGCCATTTTATGCGCGTCCCTCCTCACACACACACACACACACACACACACTGTCACACACACACCTTATGTGTTATAGGATTATTTTTATTTCCATATCTAATCATATCACTGTTTAGTTTGTAGTTGTAAGTCGGAAGTTTATTGACTGCATTGTATTAATTATTAATTCAGATTACTGCATAAATAAACTTTGTTTATATTACAAATTGAAGTGTTTTGGTTTGTTTTGCATACGCCTGTGTCATGCTGATGGGATGTCAGTGTTCGGATTCAAACCTTCATTCATTGTTTTTTTTTTTCCCGAAAATCAATATTCTTCGGATGTCGATTTTCCTAAGAAAACAATCTAATATTGAGACTGTTTTACTATTTGGTTATTAGTCCCTGATATCAGGGTGGTGCCCCGTCAGTGTTAATCCTTATTAATATTCTATTGATTTTTGATAATTGATAATTATCTTTGATGATTGTTGAATTTGAATGATCAATAAGCTAGTGTTAATTTTAATTAATGTTTCATCGATGTTAACAACTAAAGATTATCTTTGATAATTGTTGATTTAAAGGATTAAAAAAAGCTAACATTGATTCTCATCAATGTTCTATTGATTTTAATAATTAATAATTATCTTTGATAATTATTAATTATTGCTAATAACCAAACTTGCTCCTAAACGTAGCACACTACATTTACTGGAGCCCCATATGAGGTTTTAATGAGTTAGATTCAACTGATTAATTTAAATATGAATTAATAACTACAGAAATAATTAATAATTATTTCTGATAGTAACACTGATCTAAACAACCAGTAAAGCCCTACACAGGTGCAGCTCTGGGTTTGAGGCCCCTGGCCATGTCACATCCTCTCTCTCTCTCCTAGCATTACAAGAATCCCTGAAACTCCAGAGAGCAACAGTTGCTAAGAGAGGGAGGGGGTGGCAGAAGAAAAAGAGCGAGGGAGTCTGTCTTTCACAGCTCTCGTGGTTAGTACATCTTTTCTCTTCCTCTTTTTTTCTTGCTCCTTTAAATGGCCCTGTGTGTCTGACCCCTTTCTAGGCCTCCTCTTTCCATGCCCGAGTGACACCTTCCCTATTAGCGTTTACACTGGCCGCTGTCTCTCTCCCTCTGTCCTTTTCTCATGCAGTTCCTCTCTCTCCCTCCTTCTTTCACGGCAAACGCACTCGTTCCAATTGATTCCCCACTTAGTGCTGCTGCTGAGGGCCCCAATTGAAAAGATGGAGCTCGAGCCGCACAGCCTGAAAGGGCAGAGAAGAGAGGAAGGAGGGAGAGAATGAGAGGGAGAGAGGGCAAAGGAAACCTGGATCTGTTATTCTTGGGATATGCACTGGGGAAACTAAAAATAAGAGAAAGGAAATTAATAAGGAAGACGAAAGTGGCAAATTATGAATGCCCAATGAATGCCCAATCAGTCGTTCTGAATCAACAAAGAGAAGCGGAAGAGTGAGAGAGAGAGCTAAAGGCAAAGAAACACAGAGAGAGAGAGAGAGAGAGAGAGAGAGAGAGAGAGAGAGAGCGAGAGAGAGAGAGAGAGAGAGAGAACTAAAGGGAGTGGCGTTTCACCCCATGGTTTTGGCTCTTGGCTAATTAGCCACAGAAGTTAAATCAAACCACCCACAGGAGAGAGGCAGAGAAAGAAAGAGGAAAGAAAAAGAGAAAGGCAGGGAATGAGTGGGGGTCCTTGCTCCATCTGATCTAGTCCCCTCCATGTCACAGAGGTCAGCTGAAACAAAACGCACGGAACCCCATGTAAGAGCCCCCAGTATGAGCCAGGCTCGAGTCTCATTGTCTCAAAACCAACAATGGAGCACCAAAAGAATTTCTCTTTCTTTTCTTTGTAAGAAGCCTTTTGTGAAGTGAAGCACTTTGGTGTTGGAAGAAATTGGAGGGGTTGGAGTCACAGAAAGGGTTAGAGAGGAAGGGAGGGAGGGCTTTTGCCTCTACACTCGTTTGCTGGAGTGTTTTGCATAATTGTAACATTCTATAGTTGTAATTATTCTCTGATGTGAACCCCAGTAATGTCTACGATAATTAGTTTATGCACATTTCACTGACGTTTCCTTTATGCTCATTTTCCGATCTGCTCATTAATTAATTAGATCATATTTGTGATCCTCGAATCAGATGCTTGCTTTGTTGGTTAATGGGGCATATGCAAGTGTGTGTTTGCTGGAATGGAGAGGGCTGGTGTTAATATCACCGATTAGTCTGTGGTGTACAGCACAGAGCTGATATTTGATGTTTCTGTGTAGCGACTGATAATGAACTCTTTAAGACTCCCTCACACTTCTGATAAACACCTTCCTCAAACACTCACGTAGATTACAGGTGTGCACATGAATTGTCTTGGTGTGTGTGTGTGTGTGTGTGTGTGTGTGTGTGTGTGTGTGTTTGCACACAATTGTGCATGTAATGGCTCTCTGTTCCCTCCATCTCTTTCTCTCTCTGCTCCACTGGTCCATGTTAATTTTAAACTCTTTTCTGACACTGAGTGAATCTCAAACACATCATCACTGGACCAGCTGTTTATTCTCTTACCATATGCCTCTCCAGCCCAAAATAACACTAAAAGGCTGTTTATCTGCATGTGAGCTCTTAAAGCTCTTAAATAAATAAGATTAGACTAGATCCTGTGTCCTGTGTAAGCTGTGGTGAATAAGAGGTATAATATCTGATTTATGTACAGAATTATTGTTATCCCTCTTAGACGTCTGGACTCTCTCTCCCTCTTTCTTTCTCTCTCTCTTTCGATCTGTCTCACTTTTTCTGAAGCTGAAATATAGGTTTTCAGATCCAATGCTGATATCTAGTGTTTGGCACTTGTAGTTCCCTTATGACTCAGTACACTTGACATTGCGTTTGCTAAAGCATATGGGGAGTGTCCTTCCATACGACCTAGCTGAAACCTCTCTACAATAATGCCAATATTTTAATATTAGCTATGGTGTTTGAGTCCATCCCTTTTAGGCGCGAAGCTGTTTGCTATAAAAGCAGGCACGCAAACACCATTCTTCAGAATTTTCTTCCTTCAAGACAGTGATACATCTCTTGTCTAGAAGCCCTCTACTGCTTTGCTGTCGACTACATGAGTCATGGCAACAACAAGACTCTCCCTGCAGTGTTCCGGCAAACATCACTCCGCCTCGCCGCTTCAGCATCCTGATTCCCCGCAGCGCTTTGGCAGGAGTTGTGTATCCTTATAAGCAATTGCATATTGTGTGTATATATACACTGGCGGCCAAAAGTTAGGAATAATGTACAGATTTTGCTGTTTCGGAAGGAAATTGGTACTTTAATTCACCAAAGTGGCATTCAGCTGATCACAAAGTATAGTCAGGACATTACTGATGTAAAAAACAGCACCATCACTATTTGAAAAAAGTCATTTTTGATCAAATCTAGACAGACCCCATTTCCAGCAGCCATCACTCCAACACCTTATCCTTGAGTAATCATGCTATATTGCTAATTTGGTACTAGAAAATCACTTACCATTATATGAAACACTGCTGAAAGCTATTTGGTTCGTTAAATGAAGCTTAACATTGTCTTTGTGTTTGTTTTTGAGTTGCCACAGTATGCAATAGACTGGCATGTCTTAAGGTCAGTATTAGATCAAAAATGGCAAAAAGGAAACAGCTTTCTCTAGAAACTTGTCAGTCAATCATTGTTTTGAGGAATAAAGGCTATACAATGCTTGAAATTGCCAAATAAACTGAAGATTTCATACAAAGGTGTACACTACTGTCTTCAAAGACAAAGGACAATTGGCTCTAACAAGGACAGAAAGAGATGTGGAAGGACAGATATACAACTAATCAAGAGGATATGTACATCAGAGTCTCTAGTTTGATAAATAGATGCCTCACATGTCCTCAGCTGACAGCTTCATTGAATTCTACCCGCTCAACAGCAGTTTCATGTACACCAGTAAGGGGAAGACTCAGGGGCAGGCCTTATGGGAAGAATTTCAAAGAAAAAGCCAATTTTGAAACAGAAAAACAAAAAGAAAAGGTTAGAGTGGGCAAAGAAACATAGACATTGAACAACAGATAATTGGAAAAGAGTGTTACTCCTATTGTGCATTTGTGGGATCAGCTAGACTGTAAGGTGCGTAAGAAGTGCCCGACAAGACAGCCACATCTATGGCAAGTGCTACAGGAAGCGTGGGGTGAAATGTCACCTGAGTATCTGGACAAACTGACAGCAAGAATGCCAAGGATCTACAAAGCTGTCATTGCTGCACGTGGAGGATTTTTGATGAGAACTCTTTGAAGTAGTTTAAGAAGTTCTGAAATATTTGTTCAAATTGTAATAGTAATTTTTCACATTATTAATGTCTTGACTATACATCGTGATCAGTTGAATACCACTTTGGTGAATAAAAGTACCAATTTCTTTCCATATGAGCAACATCTATGCATTATTCCAAACCTTTGGCCGCCAGTGTGTGTATATATATATATATATATATATATAGTGGAGTGGTGGTGGTGTAGTGGACTAAAGCATTGAACTGGTAAGCAAAAGGTTGTTAGTTCAATCCCACCAGCCATCACCATTGTGTCCTTGAGCAAGGCACTTAACTCCAGGTTGCTCCAGGGGGATTGTCCCTGTAATAAGGGCACTGTAAGTCGCTTTGGATAAAAGCATCTGCCAAATGCATAAATGTCAATTTAAATATACTGTATATTTAAAAGAGTCGCTTACGTGTTTGTGTCTTTTTAAAGATGTTGTTCCGTAAGTGTTCCTTGTGCGAGAGGCACATCAGATCAGCATGAGAGCTGCATTCACTGTCTGGGCCATGCCCATGCAGAGTCAGTTCTCATGGAGACTGACTGCCCTCACTGTGAGGGCAGGAGTCTCAAGACGCTTCACTCACGAATCACCATCGTTCTGAGGGACGATTCAGCCTTCCGCACCCTCCCACCTGCCTCTTCTATGACACTCGAGGGATCACACGAGGATGCACAGCGGGGCCGCAAATTCGAGCAGGATGAATTTGAGATGGTCCTCGTGCCAGCACATGCCCCACGAGCCCCTCAATCTCCATGTAACACTTCTATGCTGATATATTATGTGCATGACAAGCTCCGGCCCTCTGCAGGAGTGTACGGCCTTGTCTCATTGACGGTTCTGATGTTGGGGATGATGACGATGTCATGTCTCTCGCTGCATCAGGCTAGTTGTCAGTGGATGACGCTACAGCCCATTCCCCCAGCGAGAGCGAGGAGCGTGTACACGCCACTGACAAGGAGATGCTTCATGTCCTTTCAAGGGTGGTTGAAGAGCTCGATATCAAGTGGTCTTCTCCAGAGGAACCTACACAATCTCTGGTGAATGGTTCCTGCAGTCCAGACACCGTCAAGCGACTGCATCCCGTAGATCTGCCCCTCACGCTTTTTCAATAAAGAGCTTTCCTTCTTCAAAGCCTCACCTTACCACTTCCCAATATATATCATGTTATGAACATGCCAAATTGCCCTCTCTCCCGTTACTCGGATGCATGGCAAGCTCTTACTGGCATTCCAACTGGGTGCTAAAAAACGAACGAACATGATTATATGATCCAATTTGCATGTTGGTCGCCCCGTTTCAATGCTGTTCTGTCTTCCACGGTTCCGTCCAAAGACGTGCCTGTGTTACGAGCCGAAAAACACAGTCTTCTCGCAAAGAACACTATAGAGGTTGTTTCATATGAATTAATAAGCCTGCTGTCCCACTGCGCAAATGTGTGGCAAGTCCTCACGGGCATGTCAGAGCTGGTGTTTACAACGATCAAACACAATCTGTGGTCCGACCACAGGATATGCTGGTGTTGCGTGCAGACTGCGACACACACAGCAGGATTTACAGCCGTTATTTCCTCGTTCTGGAGAAGGACGGCGGGCTTCGGCCCATTCTAGTTCTGAAACACTTGAATCGTGTGCTTGTGACACACCCATTCAAAATGTTAACTCAGAAACAGATCTTATCGCACATCCTTCCTTGGTATTGATTTGTGTCAATAGATCTGAAGGACGCATACTTCATTTAACAATTACACCGTGTTACAGGTGGCTTTTTAGATTCATGTTCGAGGGAACTACATATTTATTTAAAGTCCTTCTTTTCAGTCTGTTTCTGGCTCCCTGCACGTTCACGAAATGTATCGATGCAGTGCTCGCCCCATTAAAAATGAATGGTGTGTGTGTTTTGAATTACCTCAGTGATTGGTTATTACCAGCCAATCAGAGGCAGTACTGAGCGAACACAGAAACTTGCTGCTTTGCCATATGGAAAATCTGGCCTAATGTCAACTGGGTGAAAAGCACGCCCCAGGTAATTCGCCACTGTCTGGCTGCTCTAGCACCATGGACAGTGCCAGCCTTCTACTAACAGGGTGTTATGCTGGATCAAGTTTCAGAAAGAAAGTGCTGACCACAAATGCATCCAATACATGCATGGACGCCTAACTTTCAACACCTGGAAACAGGTGCAAAACGGCCATGACATGTCATCCGCCTAGAGCTACTGGCTGTCTTTCTAGATTTGAGAGCTTTTCATTCCAATATTTTCAATCATCACATTCTGGTTCGTTCAGACAACATAACAGTGGTGGCGTATATATGTCGCCATGTCGCGCTGGCCCACATATGGCCGGCGAAAAGCAAGTATCGCTTCCCCCGGAGCGCCTCTTTCATTCTGTCATCAGAAAAGTCAGAGTGGACATGGAAACAGTTCTGTTAATTGCTCTGAAATGGCCTAATCAGTCCTTGTTTCTGGAGATGGTAGAAATACTGGACAGGTCTCCATGGGAAATACCGCTGAAGAAAGATCTTCTATCTCAAACACAAGGCACGATTTGGCATCCCCAGCCAGAGCTGCAAAGCCTACATGTGTGGCCTTTGAACAGAGTGCACTAAACATGCCAGAACTGACGCATTCAGTCATGAACACCATTTTACAGGCCAGAGCGCCGTCCACGAGACACCTCTACGTGCTAAAATGGAATGTGTTCACTGATTGGTGTCTTTCACATGGCAAAATTCTCATATTTCTTCAAGAGTGATTAGTTGCAGGACTCACTTCATCAATGCTCAAAGTTTATGTGGAGACTATATCTGCGTATCACGCACCTGAAGCCGGCACCACTATAGGCAAACATAGAGGAGCAAGACAATTATATCCACCTCGGCCAGCTACAGTCCCTACTTGGGACCTAACTTTGGTCCTAAAAGCACTCGCAGGGACCCCTTCCAGCCTTTGGACACTGTTGATTAAGACCGCACTACTGCTGGCTCTGGCCTCAGTAAAACGGGTCAGTGACTTACATGCACTATCAATTGACAAATCATGTATGGTATTTGTACCCGGTCTTTCAAAGGCGCTGTCAAACCCAGAAGAAGCTATGTGCCAAAGGTTCTAACCACGCCCTTCAGAGCGCAAGCCTTCTTCCCTCCATTTAATTCGGATGAGGAACAATCCTTGCATTTGTTATGCCCTGTGCGGGTGCTACACACATACGTTGAGCGCACCCGCCAGTTGAGACTGTCTTATCAGCTCTTTGTGTGCAATGGAGGATGCACGAAAGGAATGTCCGTCTCCAAGCAAAGACTTTCTCACTGGATTGTTGATGCGATTGCCCTGGCTTATGAGTAGCAGGGTAAGATTTGCCCAATTGGTGTTAAAGCACACTCAACTAGAGGCATGGCCTCCTCATGGGCATGGATGAACGGTGTGTCTTTACAAGACATATGTTTTGCAGCAGGATGATATTGTCAAAACACATTCGCAGGTTTTACAACCTAGACATAACATCTCTCTCTTCACAATTCTTCTCTGTTTAGTGCGCTTGCTATTTTGTTTGCCAAACATATACAGTACTGTGCAAAAGTGCATAAGATGTTTCACAAAAGCATTTGTCTTAAGATGGTTATTTATATCTTCAGCTTTAGTGTGTCAATAGGAAATATAAATGTTAGACTCACAAATATTATTTTGCAAATAGAAAAGATTAGAATAGAAGAACAGGGAGCCCTGCAACAGATGTCAAGTCCCCCACAAAGCCCCCCACTGAACATCGTGTCAGTCTGAGATGACATAAAGAGACAGAAGCAATTGAGACAGCCTAAACAGTTAGAAGAACTGTGGCAAATTCTCCAAGAAGCTTGGAACATCCTATCTGCCAACAACCAAGAAAAACTGTGTCCAGGTGTGCCTAGGAGAATTGGTGCTGTTTTAAAGGCAAAGGTGGTCACACCGAATATTGATTTACCTTTTTTAAGTTTACTGGACTTTGTATGACATTAAGTGATAAATGAAAACTATTTATGTCATTATTTTTGAAGACATCCTATGCAACATTTTTCACAAACGCCTAAAACTTTTGAACAGTACTGTACTTATGCCCCTCCCTTTAAGTACGGGCTCCCCATCATTTTACAAACCCGCCTGCATTCAGGTCATTGTAATTTACCATAAAGTCAAAATCACATTCATTATATATAAACTCCCTTTCCGACTGGGTTCGTGAAGGGGTTAATTCATACTATATGACTATAGTTCATATATTCATTCTGAGTGCTCCCCTCCTGGCCCAATATGAGGGTCACTCACTTGCGGCATACTCATGTCGGTCGCTGTCCCGCGGGAAGGTTAGGAAGGTTATGGACTGGAAGGTTATATCGTGTAGTGCAGCATGATGGGATTCTGCTCCCCATATGCATTAGCCAACGCAATGTCATATGTAACCTCAGTTCCCTGAGACGAAGGGAACGAGACATTAGGAACACTGGCCACACTACAAGACTCAGAGTTCTTTTGAGGTGTGAGCGATGCACTCCTTGTCCCTCAGTCAGAAAATTCTGAGGAATGGTGATTGCACACCTGCTTTTATAGCAAACAGATTAATGCACAAAAAGGGTGGGACTCAAACACCATAGCCAATATTAGAATATTGGCATTATTGTAGAGAGGTTTCAACTAGGTTTTGTGGAAGGACATGCCCCATATGCGTTAGCAAACACAATGTCTCATTCCCTTCGTCTCAGGGAACCGAGGTTACGTATGTAACCGGGACGCATATCAGTATGTGTGATGTCATTGTATGTGTATGTTTCTATGGTTCTAATCTCAGTGAATTATCTCCCCCACTCCGCCAGCTAACACACAAGGACACAGTATGGTGTTGGCTGCAACAGCACCAGATGCTTTCAGTGCTCTGAAGAAGTGCCTAACGTACCCCCAAGTTGTACTACAATGTTGACAAGCCTGTCACCTTAACCTGTGACTCCTCACAGTTTGGCCTAGGAGCAGCATGCCTGCAGGACAGCAAACCCATAGCTTATGCTTCACGGGTTATCACACAAACTGAAATGCACTATGCGCAGATAGAAAAGGAACTCCTCACTGTAGTTTTCACTTGCACCAAGTTCAACGATTACATTTATGGCTAACCTGTAACCATTGAAACAGATCATCAGCCCCTTGTGACAATCATCATACGTCCAATACACAGCACTCCTGCCGGACTCCAACAAATGTTGCTTCAGCTTCAACTATACAACATCACCCTTCTCTACAAAAAAGGAAAACACCTGAGTCACATGACGCCATGTGAGGATCGGACATGTGAACGGCGAGCTCTGCGCACTTTGCTAGTTTTAATAATTTTTATGATATAAACCGGTGAGATTCGATGCACTCTGTTCCATAACTGTTCTAGGAGGACAATATATAAAAGAATTCAAAATCCGCGGGCTCTGGAGGCATGAAAAGACACTTATGTGCTCAAGCTGACACCCCCGAGCAGACCGCAGGCCCGTGAGTCAATTTGGTCAGAGAGATGTGGGAAATGTGGCGAGAGATGCTGAGTATGACGGCAATGCTAACAAAGGTCGTTGCTGATTTGGAGGATCTTGCTGTGATACGTCGATCGATCACTGCCATGGAGGCAAAGTTTACTGATGTGGTCACAAGAGTGGGTGATGTTGAGAAACGGATCAATTATCTGGAGTCATCGGAGAGGGAATAATCTGCTAATCTGCTAGCAACCAAGGTGGATTTGGAGCGTGTCTGGGAGATGTTGGAGGACATGGAGAACCGTAGCCGGCGGAATAACGTCCGTATTGTTGGAATTCCTGAGGACGAAGAGGGTCAGGATATGGTGAAATTCCTGAATGGGCTCCTTCTGAGTCTGTTCGATATAGTAGGCGATAAGATGGAAATCGAGAGAGCTCACAGGGTTCCAGCTCAGCGATCCACGGAAGAAGACAATTCTGGCCAAATTTCTGAGATCATCCGATAAAGATCTTGTGTTATGCGAGGCGAGGAGTAAAGGAAGGCTTTCTTGGAAGAACCACAGCATTTTCTTGTTCCCAGACTTTGCGAACTCGACAAGAGCGAAACGTGATCAATTCAAGGAATGCAAGAAACTTTTACATCAATGGAAGGTCGCTTTTTGCACTTTACCGGCCTAATTCAGAATAGATGCTAAGGATGGCCATAAAACATTCACATTCCCACAGCAAGCGATGTCTTTCATAAAGTCAATGGAGTGAGTGAGTGAGTCATCTTGTGGTACTCACATTGCAGCCGAGTGGACCAGCTCACTGAACATTTGCTTGACTGTTTGAAGAATATGTGCGCTCTTTTTGTGCTTGTTCCGCCTGGCAGCTGGAGTTTATTTTGTAGAATAACACATCTTCAGGACAGTTTTATGGATGAAGCTACATGCTCTTTGTGTTTATGCCGCCTATTGGCTGGAGTTTTTATAGAAACACCGGACTTGAACAATCTGACGGCAAGGTTGTCGCGGGGGCTCTTGTAGGTGTACATGGACTGTTTGAGTTTGGAGGGACAGACACCAGTTGGCGCTGTGGTGCGTGGGGTTAATGCACATATTTTTTTTTTATGTTTTTATTTTTTTTTTTGTGCTAGGGGATGTTCGGGGTTTGATTTTTGCACTAATGTTGGAATGTGGTCTTTATAATCTTGTCTTTGACACACAATCAATTTTTTCTTATATGTCAAAATGTCAAATGTTAATATGAGTGGGTTGTCTCTCTCCACGTGGAATGTGAATGGGTTGGGGCACCCCATAAAGAGAAGGAAGGTTATTCTTAAGCATAAAAAATATGATATAGTGTTTCTTCAAGAAATGCACCTTTCTCCGCAGGAAGCTGAAAAATTTGGAAAGATATAGGGTGGGCATTTTTTTTATAGTGCTGGCTCAAGCAAGAGCAGGGGAATCATTACACTGATAAGGAAACATTTACAATTCAAATGTCTCAAACAGAGTAAAGATAAATTAGGAAGAGTCATTATTGTTTTAGCTGAAATTCAGGGACAAAGTTTTATTTTGGCTAATATTTATGCATCTAACGTTGATGAATAGGGCTTTTTTATAGATCTTGAAGGGATGTTGCAAGCTGCTGACACCCCTCATGATATAATATTGGGAGGAAACTTTAATCTTTTGATGGACTCATTCCTTGATCATAGCGAAGCAAAAGTGTGCAAGCCCCCTAGAGCAACAGTGATGTAAAAATCTTGGTCTTACAGATATCTGGAGTCTTTTGAACCCATCTGGTAGGGACTACCATTTTTTACATCAGTCCATAAGATTTACTCTAGAATAGATTTTTTTTTTTTATTATTGTTATCTAAGTACCTAATTTCATCTGTTGTTGATTGCTCAATTGGAAACATTTTAGTCTCAGATCACGCCCTGGTGTGAAAAGAAATCATATAGTCACCACTTTAAGGTATCCCTTTTGCAAAATCCTGAATTCCAACAAATGCTAAAAGCTGCAATCAATGTCTATATGGAGACCAACTGGTCCTCTGTATCCTCTGTGGGCATGGCTTGGGAGACACTTAAGGCAGTTCTTAGGGGCCAGATGATAAATTTGCCTCATTCACCAAAAAATCCAAAGCACAAAAACTTAGAAGGGAATATTAAAAGTGCCGAGGCAGAGCTGAAGCACCGAATGTCGTCTAATGGCCTCAGAGAATTGACCCGATTGAAATACAGATATAATACTATTTTGTCGCAGAAGGTGGAGTTTTGGCTATTCAGGGCAAGACAGTCATACTTTGAGTTGGGGCACAAAGCAGGGAAGCTTCTGGCTAGATATATAAAACAGAGAGAGTCTTTTTCTACCATTCCCTCAGTGAAATCTACTGGTGGTGAAATATTTACCTCGGCCACTGATATTAATAATGCTTTTAAAGTATTCTATCTTGATCTCTATAGTTCCAGGTCTTCGTCTACTGATGAAGATATTAGAAACTTTGTGGAACCATTAGAACTTCCTAAACTGACGACTGAGCAAAAAAATTCTCTTGATTCTGAGATGACCTTGGAGGAGCTTGTCAAGGTCATTAAGATCCAAGCGAGTGTAAGGGTTACCATCCAATTTCCCTGATCCAGCTAGACGTAAAAATATTGTCCAAAATTTTGGCTAACCGATTGAGTAAAGTTATGACATCTCTTATACATATAGATCAGGTGGGGTTTATTCAGGGCCATAGCTCTTCTGATAACAGTAGGCATTTCATCAATATCATGTGGTCAGTGGCGAATGATAAGACGCCGGTCGCTGCCATTTCACTTGACGACAAAAAGGCATTTGATATGGTAGAATGGGATTATCTTTTTAAGATTTTGTAAATGTATGTTCGGGAATACTTTCATTGTATTGATTTAAGTTACTTTATAGACACCCGGTAGCGAAATTAATTGATTAATTTCAGATTATTTTACTCTGGATAGGGGCACCTGGCAGGGTTGCCCTCTTTCCTCCTTATTGTTCTGTCTTGCTCTGGAACCATTAGCAGCCGCGATAAGAAAGGAGGATGATTTTCCAGGGGTAGCGGGAGGTGTGGCGCATAAAAGGGGTGGGGCAGTTACTTGGCATTTTTGGAGGGCTATTGGGGAGGGGCAGTGGAGAGGGACTTACAGTTTTAAATGTGTGTATTTATTATTATTTTTATTTTTAATTTAATATATATATATATTATATATATATATATATATATAGGGTTGGGGTGTAACGGAATACATGTAACAGGATTATGTATTTAAAATGCAAAATATAAGTAACTGTTTTCCACTACAGTTACAATTAAAATCATTGGTAATTAGAATACAGTTACATTCAAAAATTATTTTGATTACTGAAGAGATTACTTTGCATTTTATTGTCATTTGTTTCATTTAATATTTAGTCATTTCAGATGGAAAACATTTATACATATAAATGATGCGATTCAAAGTGAATTTGAACAGCGGTGAAACACTTTCTTATGATGTGTTACATTCATACGAGCAGACAGAGAAGTTTGAAGTAAGTTTAGAGCAGAAGTAGTAGAAATAAACCAGATTTACGTTAAGCTAAAATGCCATTTCTAGCCATTTTATGGGCAAGTTACCAGGCATGATAATATTTTTTTATCAAGAAAATTCACGTTGGATCATAATTTCTTTTTTTCTAGTAAGACCTTTGATATTAGGGCAAAAATCGTATTCTTGATAATATTTTTTTTTATTGTTTTCCTGTAAAAATATCTAAAAATCCTTAAAACAAGATCAATTAGATTTATTTTGTTTTAGAAACAACACTGCATAAGATATTTAGGTTTTCCAGAGAATGTATTTTTTACATGTGTATTTTGTCTTACTTATCTTGTCTTAGTTTTTATAGTCAAAACAAGTGAAAAAATCTACCAGTGCTGAAGAAGTAATCCAAAGTATTTAGAATACGTTACTGACCTTGAGTAATCGAATGGAATACGTTACAAATTACATTTTACAGCATGTATTCTGTAATATGTAGTGGAATACATTTCAAAAGCAACCCTCCCAACCCTATGTGTATATATATATATATATATATATATATATATATATATATATATATACACTATATTGCCAAAAGTATTCACTCATCTGCCTTTAGACGCATATGAACTTAAGTGACATCCCATTCTTAATCCATAGGGTTTAATATGACGTCGGCCCACCCTTTGCAGCTATAACAGCTTCAACTCTTCTGGGAAGGCTTTCCACAAGGTTTAGGAGTGTGTTTATGGGAATTTTTGACCATTCTTCCAGAAGCGCATTTGTGAGGTCAGACACTGATTTTGGACGAGAAGTCCTGGCTCACAGTCTTCGCTCTAATTCATCCCAAAGGTGCTCTATCGGGTTGAGGTCAGGACTCTGTGCAGGCCAGTCAAGTTCTTCGACACCAAACTCGCTCATCCATGTCTTTATGGACCTTGCTTTGTGCACTGGTGCGCAGTCATGTTGGAACAGGAAGGGGCCATCCCCAAACTGTTCCCACAAAGTTGGGAGCATGGAATTGTCCAAAATCTCTTGGTATGCTGAAGCATTCAGAGTTCCTTTCACTGGAACTAAGGGGCCAAGCCCAGCTCCTGAAAAACAACCCCACACCATAATCCCCCCACCACCAAACTTCACAGTTGGCACAATGCAGTCAGACAAGTACCGTTCTCCTGGCAACCGCCTAACCCAGACTCGTCCATCAGATTGCCAGATGGAGAAGCGTGATTCGTCACTCCAGAGAACGCGTCTCCACTGCTCTAGAGTCCAGTGGCGGCGTGCTTTACACCACTCCATCCAACGCTTTGCATTGCACTTGGTGATGTATGGCTTGGATGCAGCTGCTCGGCCATGGAAACCCATTCCATGAAGCTCTCTACGCACTGTTCTTGAGCTAATCTGAAGGCCACATGAACTTTGGAGGTCTGTAGCGATTGACTCTGCAGAAAGTTGGCGACCCCTGGCACTATGCGCCTCAGCATCCACTGACCCCGCTCTGTCATTTTACGTGGCCTACCACTTCGTGGCTGAGTTGCTGTCATTCCCAATCGCTTCCACTTTGTTATAATACCACTGACAGTTGACTGTGGAATATTTAGTAGCGAGGAAATTTCACGACTGGACTTGTTGCACAGGTGGCATCCTATCACAGTACCACGCTGGAATTCACTGAGCTCCTGAGAGCGGCCCATTCTTTCACAAATGTTTGTAGAAGCAGTCTGCATGCCTAGGTGCTTCATTTTATACACCTGTGGCCATGGAAGTGATTGGAACACCTGAATTCAATTATTTGGATGGGTGAGCGAATACTTTTGGCAATATAGTGTATATATGTATGTCTTTTTTTTTGTTTTTTTGTTATCTGCGTGTGTACTCGGGTTTGGCCACAGGGATGTTTATTGGGGGTTGGGGTGGGATTGGGGGGGGGGACGGTTGACTCTGTGAATTAATGTTTTGTTGTGTTGAGTGTCGTGCTTGAGGAGCAACCAATAAAAATGTTAATCTGAAAAAAAGGAAAACACAAGTACATAGCAGACACTTTGTCACAAGCCCCACAAACATCCACACTGCAACTGTCAAAGGAGGAAAACACCTCTGAGGTGATGAACATTTGCAACATCTCATCATCACGCATGGACTAACTCAAACAGCATACAGCAGGTGAGCCAACTCTACAAATTCTCATCAACACCATCAGACAAGGACGGCCAACCAAACTGCACAGCATACCCTCAGCAATGCGGCCGTTTCATCCATACAGACATGAACTGGTCACAGACGATAGAATTGTGTGAAAAGGCCATAAAGTGGTTATCCGATAGACACTTCAGTCAGAATACACACAAATTGTACATAGAGGTCACCCTGGAGCTGAGTCTACCAAACGAATGAACAAAACAAGTAAACAACTGAGTGCTCTCTCCAAATGGCAGGTTGTCAAGATGCAAACCCCTCAAGGGTATGACAGCAAAGGAATGGTGAAGGAAGTCTGTTAAGAACCAAGGTCTTACATAGTCCTGTCTGGAGGGAGAGAGCATAGGAGAAACCACAGACACCTCCTACCTGTGAAAGAGCCTTTGCCAAATCAGCATGACAATGATGGTCACCAGGCAATCCATGTCCCGACCAAAGTAAATGGTCAAGTTCCAGTGGTAACTAAGGAACCCACACAAACGGTTCCAGGCCAGTTGACCTCTAAAACAAACACACACCTGAGTACCAGTCCTTATGTGACACGGTTTGGCACACAGTCCATCCTAACCCAAAATACAAAGACTAAAAGACTTGACATGCAGTTGAATTACACATTCACGTTTTATTTCATTGTTCATCTAGATTAAAGTACCACTTTTTTGTTGTGATTTCCCAATACACATGAAGCAAGAGTTATTTGTGGTATTAATATTGTTTCAAATTTAATATACCTACATTGCCTACATTGGCAAAAAAAAAAAAAAAAGAAGAGAACTAAAGTTATTTGTGAAGGATTAGAACTTTTGATATGATTAATCAATGCTATGAAGTTTAAACCTGTTTGTGTATTTGAGTACTAAGGAAAGGGGATGTAGTACATCAGTATGTGTGACGTCATTGTATGTATATGTTTCTACGGGGTCCCCCCCACACCCTCCCCCGGGGAGTTCAGTGTTCAGCATGGCCCTCAAGCACGGTGTATATGGTTGTCAATAAAGTCATAACTAAAGCTGGAGTCCAAGATAGTTTGTTTCACATCACTCGAGTCAAAAGTACTCTTTCGATTCCCCTGTTAGCTGTCATTTTCCTTTTCAGTTCAAAACCTGATGCTCTCTCCCTCGCTTTTTCTCTCGCTGTTATTAACCAGCAAGAAATAAAATCGCTGGCATCTGATTTTTCCTCTCATACAGCTGGTTATGGAAATTTAGACATTCTTAAAATACACAGCCATCGAAGGTTTATGCCCGTAGTTGATTGTTTTGTTTGAAATGAAGAATCTTCCCATTAATTCCTTGTTTGAATCATGAGGTGATTGGCTCTCATCCCTGAGCCTGTGAAATTGCTAAATCGAGTCCTGTTTGATGTTTGTAGTGCAAGTCACTCTCACCCCCCTCATCTGATCAGACCTGCAGAGGCTGCTTGACAATACAGGCATTAGCGCTCTGCAGGTGTGCTGTATTCACTGTCTCTGCATCTCGTTGCAGCTCTGACTGATGTCTCTGAAGCGGAAGGATGGGTTTAGCGTTTAAACAGAGAGAGAGAGAGGATCTTATTAGTTTTGAGGCAGCACTGAGCTCCACTCCAAACTTTTACTTTAATTTATCCATGAATGGGCCCCTCCAAGATGCTCAGTTATAATTTGCCAATTACATTAAGTTGTTACACCATATAAGAACATCTGAGGGTTTTCTCTACAGATGCATGAGTATTGATTGACTCAGAATTGTTGACTGAGATCTTTGTGTACCATGGTGATATGACTGTATATAGAGGACTTACATAAACGAAGATTGATATTTAGGTAGTTGACAAATAAAACATTTTCAACATCAAGATTTTAGGTAAATGTAATAGGAAAGGGGTATAATTTTAGGTCCTGTAACTGCTCACCATTTATTGTAAAGGAATAATTCACCCAAAAATGAAAATTATGTCATAATTTACTCGCCTTTATGTCGTTCATAAGCCATATGATTTTATTTTTTCTGCAGACCACAAAAGGAGATATTTTAAAGAATGTCACGATCACTGATTTGGACTACTGACTTGGACTTATGGACTCTTTTTATGACACTTTTGGGTGCTTTATAAAAGCTTTAAAGTGAGTCACAGTCAACTTCTATTATATGAAAATTATCGATTGCAACATTCTTAATAATGTATTCTTTTTTTTTTTTCAGATTAACAATTTTTATTGATTCACATATTTGAACATAGAAAAACAAAAAATATATACACAAAATCAACATTAACCCCCACTATTACCCCTCCCAATCCCCAATCCCACCCTGGCCCCCAACAACATCCCACTGATCGTAAATGATATAGACACACACACACAAAAATAAAAAAAATAAAAATAAATAAACAAACAAATAAAAAATATAATAATAATAAACACACATCCATAAATGACAGATATCTGACCCATTTCTCCACGAACAAGTTAAACTTCATCATTCTACTAAATGACCCTTCTTCAAAGGCCATCACCCTTCCCATCTCCAAGCACCACTCCTGAAATGAGAGCGCTCCAGCTTTATGTATCTTTTTTCAACATCGATGACTGCCCCATCACCCAAAATACAGAGTCTGGGGCAAAATGATACCCGAGTGCCCAATACATCACACACTATACTCTGAACCTTCAACCAAAACTCCTGGATCTTAACACACCCCCAAAAGACATGGGTTATGTCTCCATCATCTGATTGGCATCGCCAGCAGGTGGGTGTGTCTTTAAGACCAAGCCTATACAACCTAGAGGGGGTCCAATAGAACCAATGTAAAATCTTGTATTGCATAAGCGCACCCTTGCATCTCTAGATGCAGACTTGACATTTTTTAGAATCCTAGCCCACTCTCCCTCCTCCTATTCAAAGTTTAAATCTTTCTCCCATAATCTCTAGAGAGAAGTTGAAGCTCCGTCCCCCAGATTCTGAAATGGCAGGGAGTAATATACTGATGCCTCATGACCTTTTTCAAAAGCAGTAATCACCACTCCCATAGTATCTGCCGTTTTAGGGGGTGTATGCTATTCCCAAAAATAGTACAGAGCAAGTGGCGCAGCTGTAAATACCTAAAAAACTGAGATCTGGGGATCCCAAAATGTTGAACCAAATTTTCAAAGATCTCAACACATTGCTCTCATATAGGTCACCGAGTGTAGTAACCCCCCTCACAATCCACTCTGATCAGCAGAAAGGGGACTTATTAATACATCATTTGGGGTTCAGACATAAGCTCGAGACAACATTTAAATAAATATTCGAATTAAACACTCTGGACACTTTTGTCCATACCAAGTGTAAATGCAAGATAACGGGGTGTAATTTAACTTCTCCGGTTAGTTTGATAGAAAGGCTTTGCAATGGCAAAATAGGGGCAAGAACTTCCTCTTCAATACAAAACCAGGGAGGGGCTCTTTCAGGTGGAAGCGACCAATGAGCCAAATATCTGAGACCGAACGCATAATAATAAAACAAAATCTTGGGTAGGCCTAGCCCACCTTTGTCAATCAGCCAATGCAGCTTACTGAAATGTAATCTGGGACACTTATCATTCCAAATGAAAGACATCACTTTGCTATCAAATTGCTTGAAGTAAGAGAGGGGGACATCTACAGGGAGAGACTGTAGCAGGTAGCTGAATTTTGGAATACAATTAATTTTAATAACATTAACCTTCCCAATCATCGATAAATGTAATGAAGTCCAACTGCCCACAATGCTCGAAAACATTTTTATTAAAGGGTCAAAATGAACTAACTAAATCAGACAAATTTGCTGGGAATAAAATACCCAAATACTTAATGCCCTGTTTGGGCCACTGGAAGGTGCCCGGCTGGAAAGCCGTTACTGGGCAGTACACTGTCAGAGCCAAAGCTTCGGATTTAGACCAATTGACTCTGTATACAGAGAATTTAGAAAAGGAATTAATAATTTTGTGGATACAAGGCATAGATCTAGTGGGGTCGGAGATTAATAATAAAATATCATCTGCATAGAGCAAAAGCTTATGTGCCATACCTCCCGCCACCACCCCTGGAAAATCATCTTCCTTTCTTATCGCGGCTGCTAATGGTTACAGGGCAAGACAGAACAATAATGGGGAAAGAGGGCAACCCTGCCGGGTGCCCCTATCTAGAGTAAAATAATCTGAAATTAATCCATTTATTTTTATTGCTGCTACAGGGTGTCTATGAAGTAACTTAATCCAACCAATAAAAGTATTCCCAAACCCATATATTTCCAAAATCTTAAAAAGATAATCCCATTCTATTGTCGCCGGTTGGCGCTTTTGTGCGCAGGGTTAATGCGCACGTTTTTCTTTTTTCTGTTTGTTTTGTTCGGGGGGGAAGTTCGGGGTTTGATTGTTTCACTAATGGGGAATGTGGTCTGTATAATTTTGTTTTTGACACACAATTTATTTTTTCTATTATATCAAAATGTCAAATGTTAATATGAGTGGATTGTCTCTCTCCATGTGGAATGTGAATGGGTTGGGGCACCCCATAAAAAGAAGGAAGGTTATTACTTTTCTTAAACATAAGAAATATGATATAGTGTTTCTTCAAGAAACACATCTCTCCCCGTAGGAAGCTGAAAAATTTGGGAAGATATGGGGTGTAAATGTTTTTTTTTTAGTGCTGGCTCATGAAAAGGCAGTTCTTAGGGGTTGGATCATACAGTATGCCTCATTCACCAAAAACTCCAAAGCATGAGAACTTGTGGAGTTGGAAGGAAATATTAAAAATGCAGAGGTAGAGCTAAAGCGCCGTTTGTCATCTGATGGCCTCAGAGAATTGACCCGATTGAAATACAGATATAACACTATTTTGTCACGGAAAGTGGAGTTTTGGCTATTCAGGGCAAGACAGTCATACTTTGAGTCAGGGGATAAAGCAGGAAAACTTTTGGCTAGATATATAAAGCAGAGAGAGTCTTTTTCTACAATTCCCTCAGTGAAATCTGCTGGTGGTGAAATATTTACCTCGGCCATTGATATTAATAATGCTTTTAAAGAATTCTTCTCTGATCTCTATAGTTCCAGGTCTTCGTCTACTGATGAAGATATTAGAAACTTTGTGGAACCATTAGAGCTCCCCAAACTGACGACTGAGCAAAAAATTCTCTTGATTCTGAGATAACCTCGGAGGAGCTTGGCAAGGTTATTAAGGCCTTACCTACAGGCAAGTCTCCGAGGCCTGACGGCTTTGCCGCTGAGTTTTTCAAATCTTATGTTACAGAACTGGCTCCACTTCTGCTAGAAGTTTATACTGAATCATTAAAGAATGGAAAGCTCCCGCCAACCATGACACAAGCGCGGATCAGACTGATTCTTAAAAAGGACAAAGATCCAAGCGAGTATAAAAGTTACCGTCCAATTTCCCTGATCCAGTTAGATGTAGAAATGTTGTCAAAAATTCTGGCTAATCGATTAAGTAAAGTTATGACATCTCTTATACATATCGATCAGGTGGGGTTTATTCGAGGCCATAGCTCTTCTGATAACATTAGGCGTCTCATCAATATCATTTGGTCAGTAGCGAATGAACAATCTCTGGTCGCTGCCATCTCACTTGATGCTGAAAAGGCATTTGATATGGTAGAATGGGATTATCTTTTTAAGATTTTGGGAATGTATGGGTTCGGGAGTACTTTTATTGGTTGGATTAAGCTACTTTATAGACACCCTGTAGTGGTGGTACAAACAAATGGACTAATTTCAGATTATTTTACTCTGGATAGGGGCACCCGGCAGGGTTGCCTTCTTTCCCCATTATTGTTCTGTCTTGCCCCGGAACCATTAGCAGCCGCGATAAGAAAGGAGGATGATTTTCCAGGGGTGATTGCGGGAGGTATGGTGCATAAGCTTTTGCTTTACGCAGATGATATTTTATTATTCGTCTCTGACTCTACTAGATCTATGCCTTGCCTCCACAGAATTATTAATTCCTCATTATTAATGATGTGGATAGGTGGGCTTCATTACATTTATCGATGATTGGGAAGGTTAATGCTATTAAAATGAATTGTATTCCAAAATTCAACTACCTACTACAATCTCTCCCTGTAGATGTCCCCCTCTCTTATTTTAAGCAATTTGATAGAATAGCAAAGTCCTTAATTTGGAATGGAAAGCGTCCCAGGTTACATTGCATCAAGTTACAAAGGCCGATTGACAAAGGTGGGCTAGGCCTACCCAAGATTTTGTTTTATTATTATGCGTTCAGTCTCAGACATTTAGCTCATTGGTCACTTCCACCTGAGAGAGCCCCTCCCTGGTTTGGAATTTAACAGAAATGTATTGCCCCTATTTTACTATTACAAAGCCTTTCTATTAAACTAATTGGAGAAGTTAAGTCGCACCCCACTATCTCACATCTGCACGTGCTATGGACAAAAGTGTCCAGAGTGTTTAATTCAGACATTTATTTAAATGTTGCCTCAAGCATATGGCTAAACCCAAAGTTGCATATTGGTGAGTCCCCTTTCTGTTGGTCAGAGTGGATTGAGAGGGGTGTTAATACACTCTGTGACCTATATGAGAGTGGTGGGTTGAGATCGTTTGAAAATTTGGTCCAACATTTCAGGATTCCTAGATCTCAGTTCTTCAGGTACAGTTCTTCTTCAGCTTTGTACTATTTTGGGAGTAGCATACACCCCCCTAGAAGGCAGATACTCTAGAAGTGGTGATTACTGCTTTTGGAAGAGGTCATAAGGCATCAGTGAATTACTCCCTGTTAATTCAGAGTCTGGGGGATGGAGCTTCAACTTCTCTCAAGAAATTATGGGAGAGAGATTTAAATTTGGTATTGGAGGAGGGAGTGTGGGCTAAGATTCTAAAAAAAGTCAAGTCTACATCTAGAGATTCGAGGGTGTGTCTGATGCAATTTAAGATTTTGAATCGATTATATTGGACCCCCTCTAGATTGTATAGACTTGGTCTTAAAGACACACCCACATGCTGGCGATGCCAATCAGAAGACGGGGACACAACCCATGATTTTTGGGGATGTGTTAAAATACAGGAATTCTGGTTAAAGATTCAGGGATTTATGTGTGATGTGTTGGACACAAGGTTTTCATTTTGCCCCAGACTCTGCATTTTGGGTGATGGGGAAGTTATATATTTTGGGGATAGCCACTTGAGAGGTTGGGTCCTGGCTGGAGTTATGGTGGCCGGGCGAATAATACTCAGGGGGTGGAAGACGGCTGAGGCACCCTTGTTTGTGGTGCGGGGAGATGAGCGAGGTTGCGGCATTTGAGGAGGCAATCTTCAGAAGGTTAGGAAAGTGGGATTTGTTTAATAGGAAGTGGGGAGGATATTTGGATTTTTTGGAGGGATCTCGGGGAGGGGCAGTGGAGAGGGATTTTTGATTTTTGATTTTTAATTTTTAGTTTGATGTGTATGTGCACTCTTGCTTTTTGAAAGTATTTTTTTTTTAGTTCGTTTCTAATTTTTTTCTATAATTGTAAGAGACCACTGTAATGCGTGTTTGTGTCGGGTGGGGGGGGGGGGGGTGTTCAGGGGGAAGGGTTTAATTTATAAATCTGATTCCGTATTTTATGTTGTGTCTATTGGTTTTTTATGAATGGAATCAATAAAAATGTAAAAAAAAAAAAAAGATAATCCCATTCTACCATATCAAATGCCTTTTCGCCGTCAAGTGAGATGGCAGTGACCGGAGTCTGATCATTCACCACTGACCACATGATATTGATGAAACGCCTAATGTTATCAGAAGAGCTACAGCCCCGAATAAACCCCAACTGATCTATATGTATGAGCTGTCATAACTTTACTTAATCAGTTAGCCAGAATTTTGTACAATATTTTTACGTCTAGCTGGATCAGGGAAATTGGATGGTAACTCTTTCACTCGCTTGGATCTTTGTCCTTAATAAGAATCAGACTGATCCGGGCTTGTGACATGGTTGGCAGAAGCTTTCCATTCTTTAATGATTCCGTATAAACTTCGAACAAAAGTGAAGCCAATTCTGTAACATAAGATCTAAAAAATTCAGCGGCAAAGCCGTCTGGCCCCTGAGTCTTGCCTGTGGGCAAGGCCTTAATTACCTCGCCAAACTCCTCCAAGTTTATCTCAAAATCAAGAAGAAATTTTTGCCCTGTCGTCAGTTTAGGGAGTTCTAATGGTTCCACAAAGTTTCTAATATCTTCATCAGTAGACGAAGACGTGGAACTACAGAGATCAAGATAGAATTATTTAAAAGCATTATTAATGTCAATGGCCGAGGTAAATATTTTACCACCAGCAGATTTCACTGAGAGAATGGTAGAAAAAGACTCTCTCTGCTTTATATATCTAGCCAAATGCTTCCTTACTTTGTCCCCCGACTCAAAGTATGACTGTCTTGCCCTGAATAGCCAAAACTCCACCTTCCATGACAAAATAGTATTATATCTGTATTATAATTGGGTCAATTATCTGAGGCCATCGGATGATATTCGGCGCTTCAGCTCTGCCTTGGCACTTTTAATATTCCCTTCCAACTCCACGAGTTCTCATGCTTTAGATTTTTTGGTGAATGAGGCATACTGTATGATCCAACCACTAAGAAACGCCTTAAGTGCCTCCCAAGCCACGCCGACAGAGGATACTGAGGACCAGTTGGTCTCCATATAAACATGGATTTCAGCCTTTAACATTTGTTGGAATTCAGGATTTTGCAAAAGGGATACATTAAAGGTGCAGTATGTGAGATTCAGAAATCCTTGTTATTAATGATACCTGTTGCTAGTGGAATGCATTTTTGCATCAGCATCTTGAACGGGAGTCTGTGTAAAGCCCGGTTCAGTACTCGCAGGTCCAAGATTGGCCGCAACACACCATCTTTTTTTGGTACAGTGAAGTAGGGGCTGTAAAACCCCTTCTTCATCTCGGCCAGAGGGACAGATTCTATCGCATCCTTCCATAGGAGGGTAGCGATCTCCGCATGCAAGGTAGCAGCGTTTTCGTCCTGTACCGAGGTGAAGTGGATTCCGCTGAACCTGTGCGGACGCCTGGCGAACTGAATCGCATAGCCGAGTCGGACAGTCCGGATCAGCCATCGCGATGGATTGGAAAGCGCAAGCCACGCATCCAAGCTCCGAGCGAGGGGGACCAAAGGGACAATCTCGTCGGATGGTCAATCTCACAGGTGGGGCGGAGCGGTGGGGCAGAGCCATGTTGTGGCCGTGCTGAGTCCAGGGACATCGAAGCACTTACCTGGCTCCTTGTGACCTCCCCTGGAACAGCCTGAGATGGGGAGGAAGAGGCCTGTCCTCACGACCCGTGGAGACTGTCACATCGGGGGTGGATTTGTACAACAGCTGGGTGCACAGGGGTGGGGAGACCGCCGCTGGAGCACCAACCCTGCAAGGATGAAAAGGTGGACGGTGGTCGTGATGACGGCCGTGCACACCGGTTATGTGACCCAGGGAACGAGGAAACCGCTCTTTTGCTGAACTGTTGGGTACCGCAGCCACTTGGGAATGCTGCGAAATTAAATGAAAAAGCAACAAAAGATTCTCCTCCCAGCCCTCCACTGGGAGATGGAGTGGTCTGTTTACCAGCTCAAAGGTGGGTTTCGTCGTCGCTGGGTCACCCATCTCAGGGGCGCTTCGAAGCCTTCCGCGGGTTCTTGGCAGCTGGCTGTGAGATGGGTGGCGTCTGCTTCCTGCGGTGGGCTCCATGCCGGGGCCGGGCCGAAGGGGCGGGCTGCGGCGGAGCCGGTGCAGTCACCACAGGGGGACGCCCTTGGTGACGAGCAGGCGGGGTGCGGGATCTTGAGCCGCGCCGGGGCAGGATGTGCCGGATAGCCTCCATCTGCTGCTTCACCATCGAGAACTGCTGGGAAAAGTCCTCGACGGTGTCGCCGAATAGGCCAACCTGGGAGATAGGGGCAGCAAGGAACTGTGCCTTGTCGGCCTCACCCATCTCGACCAGGTTGAGACAAAGGTGACGCACCTGGACCACTAAGGTGGACATCGCTTTTCTTACAAAAGCAAGCCACGACCGCAACGTTGCCATGGTCATGTTCTCGCAGTGAGTACATGATCTATCTACGAACGCTGTCTCCGCGTGGGTCGCGCCCAGACACGAAAGACAGTAATCGTGACCATCTGAAGTTGAGAGGAAACGACCGCAACCAGGAATAACACAAACGGAAAGGCATCTTTAAAAAGATGCGTCTTTAAAAAGATGTTCCGTGTGTGCCGCTCTTTTAGAGAAATATACTCTTTTTGAAAAATATACTCTCTTTTTTCTGCCGAAGCACCCAGGGGCATTCTCTGCAATGCACCAGTGCAGAGGAGGGAGAAGCCGCTGAAATGCGGCGTCAGATCCAGCAGAGGTGAATGAACAGTCAGCTCAGTAAACATCAACCGTTCAGCTCCGAAGAGAAAATCTGAATGAGTGGTTGCATACCAGCTTCTTTTATACCCGTATGTCCGGGGGAGTGGTATGTAAATACCACTTGCCAATTTTCATTGGCCTTTTATCAAAGACCAGAGGTGTCTCGGGCTCCCAAGAGTGACCCCTAGTGTCACTACATCGACACAATGTCGAGTGAGTGACAGATAGGGAATTGCTGATATGCTATATATTCTATATATATATATATTATCATATTGCTTTTGCTACCATTTAATAAAAGCATTTTATAGTGTTTTTTACTCCTGTTGAAGGGTGTTGCTAGGCCTCTCTCTAAAGTTAATTATATCATCAATAGTTGGAATGTGTTGTCAGACTTATTTTATGCTTATGCTGTGTCTGTTTATTGCCTTTTACCTTAATGTATTATTGAGATATGTCAAGCATTTTTCACACGTGTAGACCTTCTGTGGGCAGTCTGCACTGTTCAGTTAGATGTGATTTATCTTGGTTGTACTTGTCAGTCTGGCCTTCAGACCATTTTTGTTGAACTATTGGTGTGACATTTAAAAGCATGTTCATGGGAAAGTTGAGGTCTCTTGACTGCATGATACTCAGATAGATATATTATAACCTATTCTTTGGGATGAGATGGTTCATATTTAAGAAAGAGAAAAAGAGTGTATGAATGTGTGTTCATACCCAATGACAATAGTTTAAATTATATTTCGAAATGAGAAGCATTGCTCTTGCTTTTAAAAAGGTGACACATGCCGTTCACCACATGTCTATGCTTTTTGAAACCAGTATGATTGTATCCAGACAGAGTTCATATCAGTGAGTGAGAGAAATGGGGCAGGCAGGATGACATAAAGGGATTGAACAAATGCTTGTGACTGATTTTTGAAAGTTTGATACTTTCATGTAGGTTTTTTTCTTCTGAAACTTCAAACAGGTTATTAAATCTATTCTCTCTTCCTCTCTTCGCACACAGCACAAAAAATGAAAAAAGAGGAAAACTGAAGTATTGTCATGTGAGCTGAGATTAATTTTAGATTGCTCAGCTGTTATGCTTTACGTTCAAAGGACCTCCATTATGTGGCAGCAGATAAGGGTGAAGTGGTGTTAGCGGTTGTAGCCAAGAAGAAGGCTAATGAAATAGACGCAGAGGCACAAACATCGGCACCAGGTGAGAGAATTATTCCAATAACATTTGTAACAATAAAATGCTCCGATTGTTGTGTGATAATGTTTTCAAGTGAAATTGATCACTCATAAGTACATTCTAAATGTACTAAAATAGTCATTTGTTTTAAAACCGTACGTTTTGAATGGATTCACACAGACTTGCTGTGACACACAGGATTCCATCTCAGGCTGATCTGGAAGCAGAGGTCTGAATACAAAATACAAACAATAAACAGAAATGTGTCTGAATTTAAATTAATTTAGATAAAAACAAATGCTGCAAGATAAGATTAATTAAATGCCGTTAACAAAACAAAAAAAAAACAAAAAAACATTTCAGCCATATCATGAAAGCTAAAAGAGTTTTTATTTCTTTTCTTTTAAAGTATGTTGTTGCTGTTGCAGGATATTATTTAGCTCTGCGATTATAATATTCATACAGAGAATTTCCTTCTGTCTTGCGAGTCCTTCATGATATGACGTAAGATGCATGTGACCCTGACAGCGGCACCACTGGGAAATTAAAAAAAGTCATTAGGTTTCATAATGTTTAATCTCTTATGTAATTATATTTGACTTCTGAAGGATTTTTTATGAGTGCTGTGTTCAGATAGAGGGAAGAGTTTGATTCATTCGTGTTGTTAATTGGCTGATTAGGAAGTGCATTGACCTCAGCTCTGATATTCTGTTTCCTGCTGGCCTGCGGTGACAACGTGCTGGTCCTCAGCGATCTTCCAGGAGCATTTCCTATGTCAACAAGACATGCAGACATTAAAATGAGAGAGGGCATTAAAAGAAAATATTAGAAATCAGGAAGAAGAGGAAGGAAAGAGTGGATGGTTTGGCTAACAGGTGTAGAAATGAGACAAGGGAGGTATATAGCTTCTAATAATGCGATGAAAACTTGAGGGTGTGTGCATGTGAGTGTTTCCCAACCTGTCAGCCCATAAGCCTCTTAATTATGTCCTTGATGATTTGCCTGCTCTCTCACCCCGAGCAGACCTTAGCCTTGGAAGGAAGTGCTTAAGAATGTGAATAAGAGAGGAACAGATATGCAAAATAGTCTGTTTGGGGGTGTTAATAGTTAAAATGTTGCAATTAGAAGTCATAACCTGAGATTTATTTTTACAGTGCAAGATATCCTCTTTCTGTTTTCTTCTTTCTGTGTCTGCTTGTAGTTAGTTTTCAGGTCATTTTCTTCTATCAGGTGCTGATATTGTCTGTGTGTGTTTGTGTGTAAGGGGTTTTGTGGAAATCATAGAATGGGAGAATATTTGGAGGAAAATCCTTTGGGCTGTGCAGAGGATCATAAATAGGGAATGAGAGAGGCAGGATTCGGTATTGTGCTTTGGCTATTGTATGAGGTGTCTTGTTTACATTTGGCCAGCCTGAAGCGAATGTCTCACACTGTCAGCCAGCCATGAAGGATAAACACACATAAGAAATTCAAAATTGACAATATTCACACATTATATGATAGTTCTCATGAATAACACAAACCTCAAAGTGTCCAACATCTTTAAGAGTATTGATCTGTTTTAGCTGTTTGTGGATCATAATTAACGACCAATTAGGAACCGTAGCACATACTGTAGCATGTCTATTTTAAAACAGTATACAGTGGTCCCAAGAAGTAGGCTATATGGAGACTTAAGTAGGGTAGACCAGGCCTAGTTGTCACACTTTTTACTCCAGTGAATATATCTCAGGTTAGGTAATTTTTTGAAAGTAAATTGCCGATACCAAGAAGCCTTGGCTACAAAAACAGTTGAACATTGATCACCATTCTTTACCAGGAAAAAAGATACAGTTCATTGAAAACATGCTGACCTTTTGTGACAACATGCCTCAATAGTGGGACAAATTGTCACAATAAAACTAAACCAGTGGTGAAGGTTTCATGTGAACTTTGGGGGGTGACTCTTTGAATCTATTATATAGGCTTTTCAGCAGAATAAAAAAAAAAAAAATTAACAAAATATTTATGAAGCACAAAATAATTCATTAAACAGCAAAAATGGAAAAGGTAACATACAAAAATATTATGTATTGTATTGTACAATACAATACATAATACATATGCTTACAATAAATATTGTATTTAATAAATTGTATACATTTATTACATTTAAAACACATGTGACAACTTTCCCGATAAAACTGTGACAACTTGCCCTGACCTGACTTTCATGTAAAATACCTTTGTCTCATCATTTACTCACTTTCATGCCTTCCCAGATGTGTATGACTTTCTTTCTACTGCTGAACACAATTGAAGATTTTTAGAAGAATATCTCAGCTATGTAGGTTCATACAATGCAAGTGAATGGTGACCAGACCTTTCAAGCTCCAAAAATCACACAAAGGCAGCATAAAAGTAATCCATTTGACACCAGTGGTTTAATATATGTCTTCTGAAGTGATACAATCACTTTGGGTAAGAAACAGATCAATATTTCAATCCTTTTTTTTTACTATAAATCTCCCATAAATCTACTATAAAAGTGGAGATTTAGAGTAAAATAGGACTTAAGTATTGATCTGTTTCTCACCCATACTTATTCTGAAGACATGGTTAATACTGGAGTCTTATGAATTACTTTTATGCTGACTTTATGTGATTTTTGGAGCTTGAAAGGTCTGGTCACCATTCACTTGCATTGTATAGACCTAGAGAGCTGAGATATTCTTCTAAAATCATTGTTTGTGTTCTGCAGAACAAAAAAAGTCACATCTGGGATGGCATAAGGATGAGTAAATGATGAGAGAATTTTCATTTTTGGGTGAACTATCCCTTTATTGTAATAAATTGCCTTCATAATATAGTTGATCCTTGCCTTAATGCCAGTGGGGTTTGATTTTGTTCACTTGTTTACCCAGGAGTTATAACAACAGGACAGTATGATAGTGAAAATGTACTTTGGAGGGTGGAATTTAAAAAATATATTGTAGTTTAAGAGGGTTTTCCTTCTTAGATTTCCAGTAGTCACTCTCTGTCTTTCTGTCCTTCCACCATTGCCACAGCTGGGCTCCCCCCCTTGGGTTCGGTCGCCCAGTCACAGGCTGATGCGGAGATGACGGACATGCTTTCCCGGGCAGCCCCGCCCCAATTCCTTTCTTCCCAGAAGTGCACGAGGAGCTGACAAGGTTGTGGAAGGCACCTTTTACTGCCCGGTCCCGATCTTTCAGCTCCCCCGCCCTCACTACCCTCGATGGTGGGGCGGTCAAGGGCTATTCGGCGATCCCCCCGGTGGATAAGGCGCTCGCGGTGCACCAATGCCCGCAGAGTGCCGCCACCTGGTGCGGGCGCCCAAAGCCGCCCCCCAGCAAATTCCCCTGAGGAAGGACCTTCTTTCTCAGGGACGGGGCACCATCTGGCACCCGTGACCAGACCTCTGGAATCTCCATGTCTGGCCCTTGGATGGGATGCGGAAGACTTAAGTGGCCTACCACCCGCAGTGGTAGACATGATCACTCAGGCTAGGGCCCCCTCTATGAGGCGCCTGTATGCCTTTAAGTGGCATCTGTTCGCTAAATGGTGTTCTTCCCAACGTGAAGACCACCAGAGGTGCGCAGTCAGATCGGTGCTTTCCTTCCTGCAGAAGAGGTTGGAAGGGCGGCTGTCACCCTCCACCTTGAAGGTGTATGTAGCCGCTATAGTGGCACACCACGACACAGTGGACAGTAAGTCCTTAGGGAAGCACGACCTGATCATCAGGTTCCTGAGAGGCGCCAGGAGGTTGAATCCCTTCAGACCGCACCCCATTCCCTCATGGGACCTCTTTGTAGTTCTTCAGGGTCTATGGGGAGCCCCCTTTGAGCCCCTGCAGTCAGCTGAGCTTAAGGTACTCTTTTTAAAGACTGCCCTCCTGACTGCGCTCACTTCCATCAAGAGGGTAGGAGATCTGCAAGCATTCTCTGTCAGCGAAACATGCCTGGATTTCGGTCTGGGCTACTCTCACGTGATCCTTAGACCCCGACCGGGCTATGTGCCCAAGGTTCCCACAACCCCTTTTAGGGATCAGGTGGTGAACCTGCAAGCACTGCCCCAGGAGGAGGCAGACCCAGCCCTGACATTTCTGTGTCCGGTGCGTGCTTTACGCATCTATTTGGATCGCATGCAGAGCTTTAGAGTCTCTGAGCAGCTCTTTGTCTGCTTTGTTGGACAGCGGAAAGGAAGCACTGTCTCCAAGCAGAGGATCGCCCACCGGGTCATTGACTCCATAGCAATGGCATATCACACTCAGGACGTGCCACCCCTGGCAGGGCTATGAGCCCATTCTACCAGGAGTGTGGTGGCCTCCTGGGCCTTGACCAGTGGCGCCTCTCTAACAGACATTTGCAGAGCAGCAGGCTGGGCAACACCCAACACCTTTGCGAGGTTCTACAATCTCCGGGTGGAACCGGTTTCGTCCCGTGTAGTGGCAGGCACAAGCAGGTAAGTCCGGGACAGCTGGCCAGGTGTATCGCTTGCACATAGCGCCTTTCACCTCCCCTGAGCTGAAGACGTGCGCTGTTGACTCCCAGTAGTGTTCACAAACTGTGTTCCCTGGATGACTTCCTCCGAGCCCTGTGGCAGACGAGTTTGCGGAGAAACTCGCTGCCGGCTCAGTACATGTGCTAACTAAGCCCTGTACTGGGATAGGTGCTCCGCATGTGTTGGTTCCCCATAGGTAACCCCATGCGACGTATATCTTCCGCTAATTCGTTTCCCTGTTTGTAAACTGTATCTTCCTTGGGCAGGGGCCCCTCTGCCCCAGTCACCATGTTTGTAGAAACTCCTCCCCTGTAGGGTTGGACCTACCATGGGACATCTCCACATGACATACTTTCAACAATGCTCAGCAAGACCATATGACATATTTCCATTCAAAATACCCCCCCCCCCCCCCACACACACACACTCTGGGCAGGGTGTGGTCTCCGCGGTGTCCTCTCCTTGGGAGTGATACCCCCCTCCCCCCCCCCCGAAAGTGGTGGCCCCAGTCGGTTAACAAATTTCACTCTTTTTTTGGGGGGGGAGAAAAAAAAAGAGAGGATAAGAGGCCATGACTGGGCTAGCCTGTCTCTATCTTTTGGGCTGTCGACTTGTTCCCGAAGGGCCGTTCGACACTCATAACAGCGTTGGGGGAGGTTACGTGTCGTTCTGGTGCGCCGGCTACGAGGCACACAGTGGTCTGCCCGTCACACACCACCAGTTCATGTAACACAGTTCAGCTAGTTGTGGCGTTTCGTATAGGGACCTCTAGTATCACTACATCGACACAACGTCGAGTGAGTGACAGATAGGGAACATCCTGGTTACTTGCGTAACCTCCGTTCCCTGATGGAGGGAACGAGATGTTGTGTCCCTCCTGCCACAACTCTGGACTACCCGCTGAAATGGGCGGTACCTTGTCTCGGCTCCTCAGCACAAAACCTGAATGAATGGTTGCATACCAGCTCCTTTTATACCCGTATGTTCAGAGGAGTGGTATGCAAATACCACTCGACAATTTTCATTGGCCTTTTTTCAAAGACCAGAGGTGTTTTGGGCTCCCAAGAGTGACCCCTAGTGTCACTACATTGACACAACATCTCGTTCCCTCCATCAGGGAATGGAGGTTACGCAAGTAACCAGGATGTTTTTTTATTATTCTAAAAATAATTCAAAAGGTTTTTTGTTAGGTTGTGGGTCAGTGCTAATCTATAGTAATTATAATTAGCTTTATATAAAAACGTGTTTGGTACAGTATGTAACATGATTTGTGTGTGGGTCAGGTTTTGCCAAGACTGTAGGGTCGAAATGTCAACGCAAGGATAGTAAAACCTGAAATCCCCTACATTGTGGGGACCAGCCAATGGAAAACACCTTAATAAAAATTTATAAAATAAATGTACAAATGGTAAAACATTTCTGTAAGGGTTAGAAGTCAATGGAAAGTCCCCACCATGATTGAAAAACAATTGTCTGTGTGTGTATGTTTTAACCCTAACCCCTAACCCCAATTAATTGAATGTCAAAGTTTTACTGAGACAGTAGTAAATCTTGAAATGCAGGTCATAGTAAACTGGTGCTAAAGTTAGCTGTGTCCGCCCTATTGCTGAACTCTTGTCAAACAGAAGCACACACTGGGGTATTCTGAGCAAGCACGCTCTCTAACACATGGATATTTGCTTCTAGTTTACCTAAGTTTGGCCCAGACCATCACAATGAGTGTGTGGAATGGATTGATGTGTGTATTACATGAGCACTGTTCTTATTGTATTATCCTCCCTGCTTCCACTGCTGCTGACAGAGAGATCATTGACTTTATGCTGACTCTCTCTGTCTCTGTCTCATTCTTTCTCTCCCACTTAAGTTCCCTCTATCTTCTTCAAATCCTCCCTTTCACATCAGGCAGTTCTGAACGGAAGGCCCAAAGAGGATGGGGTTGGATTAAAGGGTTTTTATAGGAGTTTTGACTAATTTGGCAGCCTGAATCTCAGTTTACAGGCCTGTACTGCTAATGTACACAGCCACATGCAAGACATCAGAGGGAAATATGCTCCTATCTAGATAAATAGCAGTCGAGAGAGAGGAAATCCTTTTTTGTTTTTTAGTCATTTTATTCTATTTAGCCAGACTAATCTGGTCTCCGATGAAGTTTTATTGTTTCTTATGCCGAGCCAATAAGGCTTAGAGACACTGAGTCGAGCTTTATGTCTGTGTCGTGCTGGCAAAGAAAAATGCACGAAAGAAGGAATACAATGACTTGGTGGCATCACCATCGGATGAACTAAATCCATCACTGTGCAGGCAGAGAGGCAAAGAGGTGGATATCTGGAATCATCCCAATATTTCCATTTCATTTTCAACACACACATTTGTTTACATATGGTTTCAGTCTCACATGTTTTGCATGCATACACATGGGTGTATGTGTATGGCGAGACATGCTTCTTTGATGCACGGCTCTTGGACCCGTGATACATTTTGCATCCAAGTGCATCTGTACGGCAATGTGTATTTGTTTGTTCGGTTACTTGTTTGGTGTGGGATGCAGCCTGTAGGCCCTTTTCCTCTCTTCCTCCCTGGATTCCTTGTAAGTGTTGTGCATCACTAAAGGAAATAGAAAAACCACAAAAATCGCATGCCGTTTCCATTGCCAGTCACCACAGAAAATCACACAGCCCACAATTTGACTGATAACAGTCTTACACGCTTGCTGGATTTGCCGGTGCAGTGCGTGGTGGCAATGTGTGAAAGAAAAATCCAGGCCCAGCTGCTGTGCATACTAGTACACACTAGTATAATAGTGTGAACAGGATGGTACTGGTGGATCCAGTAAAAGATTTATGTTGCATCGCCCTAACTGAAGGCATCTGTTTTCAGAAAAACAAAACACTACAGAAAATTCATTTCAAAGTTAGCAGTGACCCTAGAAAGTGTTTGTACACTGAAGCCACACTTAAAATCTTTACATGTCTATCCACTAAAACACACCTTGAGACAAGTAAAAAGTAATTGCAAAAATGACTAATAAAAGTGAATTTAGTATTGAGAAAGCTCTAGCATCATTTGTTTGCAGATTGTTTTATTTTTTGTATGTAATGCAATGACATTCAGACATATCTGAATTTGAATTATGTGTCCAAAAGTGTCCAAATACTTTTTGATTCCACTGTACCTGTACAATTGCTTTTGAGACCGACCAATGGGGTTACACAGATTTGAGGTGTCAAGTTATGTTTAGTCATAATTTCCAGTGGTCTGTCATTTATAAACAAACCTATTATGACCCTAAGCAATGTGCAAGTAGTATTCTGCAATTAACAGCAAAAAGGCAGTAGCTCCTCCAGGCCCAAATGGAGGACCAGTGGGTATTGTGGAGCCTGTTAACCCAGGAGAGGTCGTCAGCCGTGACCCCGGCGGCAGCGATGGCCGTATCCCAACTCATGTTGGCCAAAATGGGACCCCAGAATGACCCGGAGGTGTTCATGGGGCTCTTTGAGCAAACCGCTACAGCCTTCAAATGGCCAAAAGCCCAGTGGGCGATTTGGCTGCTACCGCTGTTGTCCGGGGAAGCCCAGCTTGTGTCTCAGCAACTCCCTGCTGACAACCGTCTGGAGTACGAGGACCTGAAGAAGGCTATCTTACAACGGGTCGGCCACACTCCAAAACAACACCACCAGCGTTTTCGCTCTCTCAGACTCGGCGAGGTCAGCCGCCCGTTTGTCTATGCCCACGTAACGGGTAAGGATGGGCAAGGAGGAGGCAGGAACCGGCTGAGCAGTCAACAGCAGTAAATTTTAATGACGTAAATTAAAAGTTCTGGTGGACTACACAACACGATATCCGTAAGCAGTGCCTTTGCGCAACATCTCAGCACGCAGTGTTGCGGATGCACTCTTCAGAATAATCTCCCAAGTGGGGATTCCGAAAGAAATCCTCACTGATCAAGGCACATTGTTTATGTCACGCACACTATGCAAACTGTACAAATTATTGGGGATTAAATCGATTTGGACCAGCGTTTATCACCCCCAAACAGACGGCTTGGTCAAATGATTTAATCAGACACTAAAAAATATGATTTGTAAGTTTGTGCATGAAGATGCTTGAAATTGGGACAAGTGGCTCGAGCCCTTATTATTTGCAGTTCAAGAGGTCCCGCAAGCCTCCACAGGGTACTCTCCATTTAAATTATTGTGCGGGTGTCGACCGCGCGGCGTGCTCGACGTCCTATGGTAATATTGGGAGGAGGGACCTTCAAACAGCAAAAACTAAATTCAAAACATTCTTGACCTGAGAGCAAAACTCCACACACTGGGGCAGTTAACACAGGATAATTTGCCCCAGGCTCAAGAAAGATCAAAGCCGGCTGTATAATAGGGGTACTCAGCTGTGGGAATTTGCACCGGGAGATAAAGTTCTTGTACTACTCCCCACTTCAAGCTCTAAATTACTTGCCAAGTGGCAAGGGCCCTTTGAGGTCACATGGCGAGTCGGGGAAATCGATTGTGAGGTTAAACGAATGGATAGAGGTGGAGCATATCAGATTTACCACCTCGATGTCCTAAAACTGTGGAGAGAGGTGGTCCCTGTGACTTTGGCGATGGTGGTTCCAGAGAGGGAGGAGCTCAAACCGGAGGTGAACGTAAAAGCTACTGATCGAGTCACCCCGGTCACTTGCGGAGACCAGCTCTCACCGTCACGGAGGTTGCCGGGTTGCAAAGAGAATTCTCTGATGTGTTCTCGCCTCTTCCCGGTCGTACGAATCTCATAGAGCACCATATCAAAACAACACCAGGGGTAGTGGTAAGCAGTCGTCCCTAACAATTACGTGAACACAAAAAAGTGGTTCGGAAAGAATTAAAGACCATGCTGGATATGGGGGTAATAGAAGAATCCCACAGTGACTGGGTCAGCCCTGTGGTGTTGGTTCCGAAGAGTGATGGCTCAGTCCAGTTCTGTGTGGATTATAGAAAAGTTAGTGCAGTGTCTAAATTTGATGCATACCCGATTCCTCGAGTTGATGAACTGCTCGATCGGTTAGACATGGCTTACTTTTATTCGACACCGGATTTAACAAAGGGATATTGGCAGATCCCCTTAACTCCCATGTCCTGTGAAAAAAAATGTATTTTCCACACGTTTGGCTTTCACCAATTTGTCACCCTTCCTTTCGAATTGTTCAGGGCCCCGGCCACATTTCAGCGGCTCATGGACAGAATCCTCAGACCGCATGCCACTTACGCTGCTACCTATCTGGATAACATCATTATTTACAGTAATGATTAGCAGCGGCACCTGCAGCATCTGAGGGCTGTCCTGAAGTCATTGAGATGGGCAGGACTGACATTAAACCCTCAGAAATATGCAGTTGGGTGGTTAGAAATACGGTATATGGGCTTCCACTTGGGTCATGGACAGGTGCTGCCGCAAATTGATAAGATCGCAGCAATTGTGGCCTGCCCAAGACCCAAGACCAAAAAGGTGGTGAGACAGTTCCTGGGGCTGGCTGGCTACTATAGAAGGTTTGTGCCTAATTATTCAGACGTCACCAGCCTGCTGACTGATCACTAAAAAGGGAGCAGCATACCCGGTCCAGTGGATGGAGCCATGCCAACAGGCTTTTACACAGGTGAAAGCTGCACTTTGTGGTGGGCCATTGTTACATTCTCCTGATTTTTCTCTCCCTTTTGTTTTACAGACCGACGTGTCGGACTGGGGGTTGGGAGCTGTGTTGTCCCAGGTGGTTGAGGGGGAGGAGCGCCCGGTAATGTACATCAGCTGGAAGCTCTTGGCGAAAGAGGCGAGGTACAGCACCATTGAGAAGGAGTGTCTGGGCATCAAGTGGGTGGTCCTCACCTTTCGGTACTACCTCCTGGAATGGGCTTTCACCATCTGTTTGGACCACGCCCCGCTCCAGTGGCTCCGTCGCATTAAAGATACCAACGCGCTGATCACCTGTTGGTATCTAGCCCTTCAGCCATTTAAGTTCGAGGTGGTCCACAGACCGGGGGCACAGAAGGCTGTTGCGGACTTCCTCTCCAGAAATGGGGGGGAACACTGGGCAGGCCGGACAGCTCCCGGGCCTGAGTCGGGCGATGGGGGTATGTGGTGGTGAGGGCATGGTCGATCGCCGGTGTGTGAATGGAGAGTGAGATCAGGAGATGACAACGGTGAGAACTATCACCTGTCAATGATTATCTTTAACACCTGTTTCTCATTGCAGTGAAGGCGTGAGAGGGATTTAAGAGCGAGCTAGATGCCAGAGAGAGGAGAGAGAGTCTGACACTTATATCAAACTCTGTACATATTTGTTTGAGGCTGAAAAGCAAAGTTTTTATTTCTGTTTACGCTGAAAAGCAACATCTGTGTGATTAAAATAAAGCTCATGTGGATTGTTGATCCAGTCCCTCTCCCTCCTTCTCACACACATCGAACCTGTTACAATGTCTCTTTTAATACCTTTCCGTTCTTTACAGTCAGTTGTTGAAACAACAGAAAAGAAACATTTAATTCTAATAAAGAAGCCGTGCGACTCCACTCTCGTTAATATGCGCTCAACCAAACGCTGAACTGCCAGTAGTCTTAAAGAGACGGTACCATTTTTGCACTTGTTCTATGTAAATATTGCAAATAGTACAAATTATACATGTAAACAATAAAAGTTAGGCAATAAACATGCAGATCAAAAATAACAAAAAATAAACATTTTATTCTAATAAAGAAGCCGTGCAACTCCACTCTCATTAATACGTGCTCAACCGGTAGTCTTAAAGGGACAGTACCGTTTTAGCACTTGTTCTATGTAAATACTTGTAAATAGTACAAATTATACATGTAAACAATAAAGATGTAGGCAATAAACATGCAGATCAAAAACAACAAAAAGAAACATTTCATTCTAATAAAGAAGCCATGTGACTTCAATCTCATTAATATGCGCTCAACCAAAATGCTGAACTGTCTGTAGTCTTAAAGAGACAGTACAGTTTTAGCACTTGTTCTATGTAAATACTTGTAAAAAGTACAAATTATACATGTAAACAATAAAGATGTAGGCAATAAATATGCAGATCAAAAACAACAAAAAAGAAACATTTAATTATAATAAAGAAGCTGTGTGACTCAAATCTTGTTAATATGCGCTTAACCAAAATGCTGAACTGCCGGTAGTTTTAAAGAGACAGTACAGTTTTAGCACTTGTTCTATGTAAATACTTGTAAATAGCACAAATTATACATGCAAACTATACACATGTAGGTAATAAACATGCAATGTATAAATACTGTCTACCAAACTAATGAAAAACTAATGATAAAATACAATTTGTAAAATGAATGTTTGAACCATGTTATAATTTTAGTTACCAAATTAGAAGGTCCCCTGTATAATTAACAGCTGTAGTCTGTTGACTGTTCTAATTGTGAGTATCACGGCTCATATGCCCTGTTTTGTTTTTGTTGATGAATAAATGTCATAACTTCATCTTTTCCTTTTTGAATATCAGGGGATATAGCCTTTGGTGCACAACTTTGCTTTTGGATCAGTGAAGGGGTACTTGAGCCTACTGATTGTGCTGTGGGGGTACTTGCAGCAAAAAAGGTTGGGAAACACTGTCTTAGACTATAATCTATCCTGTAACAGACAGGTTTGACTATACTCTGGTATTCTAGTGTTGTTTATAGAAGAGATTGTGGTATAACATATTTAATATAAATATCAGAGTCTGTAGATCTGAAATAAAGTGTAATACTGTCCAGCAGTAGGACTGGAGAAATGTTGACCTCTGAGGTTAAGGATGACCTCTCTTAACACCCTGACAAGTCATCACACCTGGCCTGTTTGAGTAAATACTGTTCTCAAAGTGAATACAAATTGAGAACATTAGCAGGGTTGACTGAATACATTGTTCTCAATATTCTGAATCAAGGCATACAGCTTGTTGTTCATTTCTATCATGCTTAGCATTATGGATATAAATTATAGTAACAGAGTTTTACATAGTCCTCTACTGCCTTAGATAATTCTCTCATTAATGCCCTGAGAGTGATATCTTTCCCTCTGTTTTGCCCTCTCAAAAATAGGTTCAAGTTGACTGCCTTTTTTCTGCTTGTATTGTACTTAGCTAATCGTCCTTAAACATGAATGTTTTATTCCTTTCTGTCCACAGAATAATTAAACTTTTTTCACATACATATTTATTGGACAGTACAGACTGTAGGCTATTACAGACATTTACATCAGAATTTTAATACATGCATAATCCTGAATGTTAATGGCACAGTCATAATTTACCATGGAGAAACCCTCCTCCAGTAGAGCTGCAGAGGATGCAGGGTTTTGATACTTGAACTCAACACTTCCACCCACACACACATTCACACATTAACACACTAACATATGATTATTGAGTGATCACATGATTCAGGTGCAGTAGAAAGGTGCTGCTATGATGCTTCTTCTATAGGTTTGGTCAAGTTGAAATTCAGGGATGTGTTGAAGTAGATATGCTTTTATTTCATGGCTCAGATAAAATCCACACTTGAGAAGTTGTAAATAATTGTTAGTTTCTTAATATTTAATTTTAATCTCTTTAGAAATCAACCTTGTTGAGCAGGACACTCAGGCAATGTTTTTTTCATTTTTGATAATACATTCATGCAGTTACAAGTTTGTATGAGCAGTTTAAATTTATTGCCATTTGAATGATGCATGTAGATAAACCAGTTATTCTACCAAAAAATAAAAATAATGGAAAATAGTGCCTTTTTTATAGATTTATAAAATGTATTTATAAAATATCTAATTTTATAAGGATAAGGAAAATATCTATTATTGCAATGGTTGTTGATAGTTGTAATAAAGTTAATGTATTACAAAATTCTTATTTTGTGATTTATAGGAGGGGAAACTGAAAGTTAATAATTTTGGTTTAGTGTAAATATAGGATGTTGTTTTTTTTAAGACTTTACAAAAATTGTGTTAGTGACAAAATGTGCTTAGAACTGTAAAACTAATTTCAAATAATATATATATATATATATATATATCCATTCTTCTTTGATGTGAAAATACATGTTTTTAGTTTGATGCACAGAGTTTGGTAAAGAATTTCATGTCACATAATATATCACACACTGTCTTAGAAAAGGGGTCGTAAAATCCTATTTGTGGCCAGTACTGCACAGATTTCTTTGAGTTAAAGAAATATATTCTAACCTACTTTTCCACGGTTCTTCTTTTATAACATATATTTCTTAACCATTTTGGCTCAAGTGTCAGTCACTATCATAATATCAAAATGAATATGTGAGGGTCAGTGAAAGCAGTGTAAAGCTTTTCAAATAAGTTTTTGGAAAAAGAAAAAACACTTCATTTTCTTTGGGAATGGTGGCACAGAGGCCACACTAGTATCCCTTGATCACAGGATCAGCAGTGCGGCATGTGTTGGATTGTATTCTCCACGTGTTTGGTGTATGAGATTACATGCAGAAGAAATGCAGAGGGGATACGCAGCGCGTGTCTCTAAAGAGGAGGTTGCTGTTTTCCCCCACAGTCTTCATACACAGCTTCCATGTCAGAACTGTTTCCGACCACCAAACTTAATCTGACAGCACCCAGCCATCCATAATCCCTCACTGTATCGTAATCTATTTACTCTGCATTCTAAGAGGATTTCTTACAAAAAGAAATACAATATATATAAATATATATGAAGCAATGCTGGAAATGGAGGAAGGGTCAGAAGAAGAACCTTTTTGTGTTGTTGTCTCTGTTTTTATGTCTGTTGCCTTTTTTGTGCATACATACTGTTTTCAGCATTTCATATTTGAAGAAATAACACTTTTATATTTATGTAAATATACATATAGGCCTATATACTTTTATACAGACTACACATGCAAGTGAAGCAAAAAGCTCATTCATCTTTGACACTAGGACACTTTTTTTGTCTTAATGTGTTAGAAAAAATGTTGGTTCATATTACACTTTTCAGCATAAGTTATGAAACATTAAGCACAGTATTTGTGACTGCTGTTTGCATGGCCTGAGTTCTATATCTCTATCCCATATAGGAAATCACACTATACAATGAATTCATAATATGGAATCTAACCAAATTCATTATTTCAGTTTACCACAGACTGTTACAAGAAACATTGAGCTGGAGAAAACCAAATTAGTTCCACAATGTGTTTTGCTATGCAAGCTGTAATATTGATATAATAAAGATAAAGATAACCTGATTATTTACATTAAATATTTAAAGTCATGTATTGCAGATTTATTTGTTTGGTAACATTGGATAAACACATATTACCTGGAACAACATCTTTAAATGTATTCAGTTGGGACTTGAGAACAAAACATATGCACATGAATTGTTCTACTTCAGTAAAGCGGGTTTGCAAATGGACTTGTAGCAGAGAGCTTTGCAGTTTGTGTAATTTGTGTACCCATTATAATAACTTTTCAGAGGACCTCACTGTCATTAATGTGTAAAAAATAATCTGCTGATCTGTCAGTTTTCTGGAAACATTTCTATCTTGTTTGAATCATATCCTGACATTTTTTAAAGCCCATCAGTCATATATTGTGTGCCAGTAACAATTTTCAAAAGGCTAAATCTTAAATCAAAAATCACACAGGAAATGGCAACCTTGTTATCCTGTGATGTCAAACTATGAAAATGTTTTGGATCAAGCATTTTGGCAAAATTGCTTAACTTTGATTGGCACCTAATTGGGTTGGATAGATTTTGTATACCACAGAAGTATTGTTGACTTCTTTTTTCTAGAAGTTAAGGGAGTTTAGATGATCTGTGTGTGTATTTTTTGTACATTATGCTGAACATTCGTCTTGTCCATGATAAACTAAATATTTTGAGGATGCTTTGAAATGTCCCTCTTTTTCTTTTTCATCTGTCATCTTGCACCATTGCTTTTATTTGAATGAACTGGCATTTTGCTGGTTCATATGAAGGTTTTGGGTCTTGGAAAGAATTTGCCACCTTTGTGACGAATTCTCATGAGACTATGTTGGTCTATTTCTCTGAGCATCAAAGGTCTTGTGAGCTGTGCAGTGACCTCTAATCCAACCAGCTGTCATACACCACCAGATATTCTGATCAAATCTACGCAAACAAAAGGTCATCCACTTTTAGTGTTCATTTCCTGGATGGTTGTTTAAGCAGAGGGCAAACTGGCTTTCAGTAGTCATACTCAGGTCAGCCAGCATCATTCAGACGGTGAGGTGATGATGAATGTCCGGTCACCTGATATGAAAAATAATGAAGTCGACAAACTGTTCTAGCCTCAGTTAAGAGTTAATTAACTGTTCTCATCATAATGCGGCCATTAAGATCAATTATGTCACGGCTAGGATTTGATTGCACAGTTTTGTCAATTAACACTTAATGTTAATAACTTGTCATCAGCCAAAAATATTGTTAAAGGAATATTCCGGGTTAAAAACACATTTAGATTTTCCGACAGCATTTGTGGCATAATGTTGATCACCACAAAAATTCATTTCGACTCGTCCCTCGAGTTTTTTGTTTTGTTTTTTAAGAAAAAAAGATAGAATTAAGGTTAAAGTGAGGCACTTACAAAAGCAGAAATATGAAGCTTATTATTTTATAAAAACACTTACATTAATCCCTCTGTTAAAACTCGTGTATTAGCCTATTTGAGATGTAAAGTTGTTTAAATCGTCGTTTTTGCAAGATTATTAGCCTACAGGGTTTACGAAGTTACATTGTCATGACAACGAAATCGAAGCTGTAAAATTGGCTATAACTTTACAAACAAAAAAGTACGCAATTTTATCACACTAAAATCATGTAAACATACAATTTTAATACATTTGAAACGGTGATTATTAACGTTTACGGATTGGCCCCATTAAATTCCACTGTAAGTGCCTCACTGTAACCCAGATTATAGCCTTATACCTTTATTTTTAAAGAAAGGGACGGACACGTCGAGATTAATTTTTGTATATGCCTAATCAACATAATGCCTCAAATTTTGAACCCGGAATATTCCTTTGAATAAATAAGTTAATGCATCAGCTGATGGATCCTTTTCCAGCCTTTAAAACATAACTTTTTTTTACCCATTTAGTAATTTCTGAAAAGTATTTAATAATCGTTTTCGGTTTTCTTAACGGCTGTTTTAAGATATTTATAGGCTATTTTACAAGGTTCGAGTTTAATTGGCGCTATATTCAGTCCCAAAACTGTGTATGATCAGCTACCGGGTTAAAGATAACGCTATACGAGATCACCAAGTGTCCATCCTGACAGCCTTAATACAGTTTGTCATCGGTTCCTAAGACCTTAGCGCCAATGCTGTATAGGAATAAATCCCTCTGGTGGGTTTCCCACCCTCAGCGTTTCTGTAACTCACAGAGGCCCGGAGTCAGCATCTCACCATCTCAGCAAAACCGCCTTCGCTCATCACACTTCCGTTTTCCCATTAATGGTTTTGGCCGGTAATCTCTTTTACAGTTTTCACATGTAATAATATGGTGCCAATTGAGGACGACCCGTCCCACTCAGGTGACATTTGGACATGCGAGCATATCAGTAAGGCAAGAGTGGATTGCCTTATACGGCTGTAACGGAAGTGCCTCAGAATTTGAGAACATTCGACCATCGAACTATTCTTTACAATATTGCATTTCAGTCATGCATTTTTTATTTTATTTTAATATTTAATTAAACGAACAACTGCGTTGGGAACTGTGAAACGAATGCAACGCTTGCACTGTAAACTTTGAGTTGTGTCAGTTATTTTAACTCGCAATTTGGGTGGAAAAGATTGGACTAAAGGTTTTCAGGTGAAAGCAAAATAAACAGTATCTTCTGGTTGAGTAAATGGGACTTTAATGTCTACATATTTCGGACATTTCACATTAAATCACAACAGGTGTGGCCTATTTGGCGGTTACTGCTTATTCCTTGCATGTTTGGGGAAAGACTTCCAATAATGACTTCCATTTTAAAACAAAGATCACTCTATTCTCTATCCTAAATAATTTCACATTAATTTGATAAACGTTGGGAGTGGAACGTGAATGCTTTCCAAACTACAAATCACTGATGACGATGTAGCGCCATATTTGATTTTTAACGGGAATGAAAACGAGGCTGTGAGGGATCGACTTAGCTCCTAAATCATATCTAATTTTCTCAGCTCTTTTTTTCTTAAGTTTTTTTGCCAACTGATATATATATATATATATATATATAAGTTTTTTTTTTTCTTCAGTGTTTAACAAGCTGAACGGTGAGCAGTAAAAACCCATGCCTGAGATGCCTCACAGACTCGTTTTCATTCCCGTCAAAAATTAAATATGGTGCTACTCTGAATAAGGTAAATAAAGGTGTAACGTATTTTAAGCGCTTAAAAATATACCTCATCCAATGTGAGTCTTATTCAGAATGTCATCTTCCGCCTCGACAATAAAATTCCTTTGGATTGAGCAAATGAATGCAGCCTAGGTTAATTCTATAAATTAAGATAAATAAAACCCCTATAAATAAGGATTTAAAATTATGCGATTTATGAGCAGCGTATAAACAATTTCTCTGTACACATTTTTTTTTCTTCTTCTTCTTCTTCTTCTTCTTCCATTCCACTGCTTAAACGGCCAAAAAAAACTTTCTGTTCCAACACGTTTATCTACACAGCTTTGCCGAGCCTTTGTTTTTCTCCAACTCTTTCTTTAATGGCCCGGTGCCTGACTGCTGCCTCCCTCCCGCTTTTGACCCATTAACCCAAACACACCCACGTCATTACCGAATCAGAAGAGGCGATATCGCTCCGGGTTATTTTGGCGAAACGCTCTTGTGCTCTAGAGCGCGCTGAGATTCTGCTGGGAAGCAATTACCACGCGCGCTTTCAATTACGACCTGATCAAATGCCTAGATAATTAAGAAATTTTGCGGCCTCAAACAGTTTGCACAGGTTGTTTAAACGATTATGTTCATAAAGACCAATATAATACGGTTAAGTCATCAGTTTGATTGTTTTGCCTTCCAACACATTTACAGCATCCATAACAAACAACTGATTTAAGAGGACCAAAAATATAAACCAGAAAAAAAAAGAAAGAAAAAAAATGACGTGATTTCACATACACTATTTAAAATCCTTGCGGTCAAAAGTGAACTAGAATGGATTATTAATGAATAATTGGCTGTTGAATTCAGAGCAGATAATTCAGCTCTTCGAGATCTTGAACTGCATTCAAGATCTCAACGAATAAATAAAATTATATCGTGTTTTATGTTTTAGTTATTTATTGTTCGTTGACAGTTCAAAACATTTGCAACATACGAGTAAAATTGGGGTGTTAAAAAAAGCGGACATACCCCAGTCAGAAGTCATGTGAACATTTTGGTTGTTTACTGGTCTTTATTACTTCTGCGCCTGCAGTACATTCAGCACTTCACTGGCATTTGGGTATTCTTCCTTAAAACCATATTTTGTCATCCACATGATGTTTTTCAGTTAGAGCAATTAATTCAAGTGCTGTTAAATGCATCCAACAATTTTAATCATGCCCGTGCAGTTTCACCTCAACAAATCTTCAAATGCTAATTTACCTAATGGAATATTCTAACCAAATATCCCACTTTAAATGTCCAACGTATAATTGTGTGCCCCCCCCCCCCCCCCCCATGCTCAATATAAAATCCTATTATTTTTCAGGGTAACAAAATTGGTTTTCAATATAACAAATGAGTCCAGTGGGCAATTCTTGATCTTTGGATGATTTGGGAAAAAGATTTACATAAAGTCTTTTCAAAAGTCTTGAAATCCAGTAACATCAACTAAATATGGTCAATGTAACTGACCCAAATACATATGTACACAATTCAGCTCCTTTCAGCTGACTAGAATCTGTCATCCTAAAAAATAACCATATTTAGAAAACGAAACAGCTGTACAAGATTTGAGAGGTGGAGGTAAAATTGTAACTGAGCGTTCAGTGTAGAAAAACGGTAATCCAGATCCAGATGAGGCGAGTTCGGTAGAATATTTCAGAACCAGAACCCTTGGTCTTCAAATTATTCTAATTAAGTCTCCTCAGAGACAAAAGGGAAAATTAGATTTCATTTCCCCTTCACCACTTTGCCATTTTTATTTTCTCTCAAAAAGGGGGGCTCATTTTTAAAAATTTGATGAACATCTAACTATTTTGTTAAAATCTATAAGTCCATATATAATTATTATTTTTTTCCCCTTAAACTCATCACACTGTTAAAACAGAGAGGTGGTGAAAATGGAGGGCATTTAAAAAAATCAGATCACAAGACTTGGAACCTCCAGGACGCTTGGTCTTTGTAGTCCAAACAGTCTGTAGTGTTGAAGTTGAGCTTCCAGGAGGAGGCTGTTTGCTCCTTGTAATCCAGGCAGTCAGAAGAATTAAAGGCCAGGCCAGTGCCACTGTAGGCCTGGTGGTGATGGTGGTGGTGATGTCCTGAGGACTGACTGATGTGGTGATGGGGGTGTGTGGGCATGGACGAAGCTGTTATAGGGCTGAGCTGATGAGGGTGGTGGTGAGAGTGCATGGGGGCCAGATAAGAGCCACAGTCCACCCCGCTAAAGTAAGAACTGGAAGAAGTTGGGTAACCCTGGCTGTAGCCGGTGGTCTGGTTGTAGGGCATGGGGTAGGAGGAACTGGCCGTGCCCGAGACGGAACGTTGCATGCAGGAGGCATTTGAGGGAGCGACAGGCTCTGGCAGGGAGACGGATGGGGGAGCAGAGCCTGGAGAAATGGCAGGGCTCCAGATTGAGGAGACAGTACTGATAGAGGTAGAGGCGCTGCTAATGCCTGTATTATTGGTAGAGGAAGAGGAGGAGGAGGAGGAAGAGCCAGTACTGGAGACGGCAGGAGGGGTGAACTGCCCGCTGCTCTCTGAGCCTGTGCTCTCCCGGGTAGGTGAGGACTTTTTCTTTGCAGGCCGAGCTTTAGTACTGCTGCTACTCTGCTGCTGCTGGCGACATTTGGCACGACGATTCTTAAACCACACCTGCAGAACAAAGAGGAAATATACAAAAACAAATTAAAATATACTTTGAAATGTACAGAAATATTCTCTTTGAACTACACCTTTGAAAGACCTACACGTAAGCAAACAGTCCATTAGACACAAAACACACACATACAGAGCTCCATTAAATGATCATGAAGACCTTCCGTGCATGTCTGAAGGGCATGTTGGAGAGCCATTGTGCAGTATTAGAGTGGAAAATAGCTAGTTATTAGCAGTTCCTGGCTTTAATTTGCATGCAGGGCCTTTTTACATTACTGTGTGGATCTAATTTCAGTGCTTGTAGACGGCTAGGTGATAGCAGCCTAATGAGTTTCTCTGCAGAGATGGTAATTCAATAGTGGAAGGAGGGTCTGACCATGTAAAGCGTTTTGTTTCATGTGCTTATTAAGAGCAAATAAAATAGCTTGGGAAATTGACAGAGGGTTGCTGCTTAAGGCATCAGGTCACATCAGTAACGCATTATTAACATGTAAAATCCACAGTGGACTGTGGGAATTTTACATTTCCTCATCACCAGGGTTGGGAAGTAACGAAATACATGTAACAGGATTATGTATTTAAAATACAAAATATAAGTAACTGTATTCCATTACAGTTACAATTTAAATCATTGGTCTTTAGAATACAGTTACATTCAAAAAGTATTTTGATTACTGAAGAGATTACTTTGCATTTTATTGTCATTTGTTTCATTTAATATTTAGTCCTTTCAGATGGAAAACATGTATACATATAAATGATGCGATCCAAAGTGCATTTGAACAGCGGTGAAACACTTGCTTATGATGTGTTACATTCATACGAGCAGACAGAGAAGTAAGTTTGAAGTAAATTTGGAGCAGAAGAAATAGATATAAACCTTGTGTAAATTGTCAGCTTTACGCTAAGATAAAATGCTATTTCTAGCCATTTTACATGCACATGTTACCAGGCACGATCATATTTTTTTTTTTATCAAGGAAATTCACATTGGATCATAATTTCTTTTTTTCTAGTAAGACCTTTGATATTAGGGCAAAAATAATTTTATTGTTTTCCTGTAAAAATATCTAAACATCCTTAAAACAAGATCAGTTTGATTTATCTTGTTTTAGAAACAACACTGCATAATATATTTAGGTTTTTCAGAGAATTTAGTTTTAACGTGTATTTTGTCTTACTGTACTGAGAGTTTTTATAGTCAAAATAAGTGAAAAAAAAAAATCTACCAGTGCTGAAGAACTAATCCAAAGTATTTACATTTTACAGCATGTATACTGTAATCTGTAGTGGAATACATTTCAAAAGTAACCCTCCCAACCCTGCTCATCACTGATATTTTATATAAGCTTTAAGGTAAAGTGAGCCTTCATCACAGTGACCATCCAGGAAAACATCGGAGTGCCTTCATAGCTTTGGTCTATAAGAGCAGCAGCCTTAAGAGCACATTTCAACCAATTCAGTGTGTGTAAAATGCCCTAAAAACTGCAAGACATTGCTATGATTTGGAGAACACCTAAACTAAATCATTAATTCTACATAAACATTTATTCCCATAAAATCAAACAGGAAGAGACAAGTAGCAAAAAATAAATACATTTTAAAAAAAATCACATGGCAATTAGCCCTAAATTTGTAATGGCTGTATAATTGTATAATGTTGAAAACACACTCCTACTAGTCTATAATAATTACAATAATTTTAACTAATAAAACTACCACGCACCTTTATGAAAATCAGTAGGGGGAGCAGATGAGTATAATGCTCATTAACGTATTTTTCTGGAGGGTTGCCATGCTTGAACACTTAAGTTTCTTAAAAGAACTATTTGGTTTGGAGTGAATTTATCAGACATTTTGTGGTTACATGTACCTGAACTCTAGACTCGGGAAGGTTGATCTTCAGTGCCACCTCTTCTCTCATAAATATATCCGGATAACGAGTTTTGGCAAAGAGCGCTTCGAGAATGTCAAGCTGTGAGCGCGTAAACGTTGTTCTTTCCCTCCGTTGTTTTCTGGGCGTCGCTGCACAAAAAACAAAACAAAACAAAAAACAACAAAAAAAGAAAGTATACGTGTTATATTTTCAGAAAGAATGGTTAGAAATGTTTCAGGATATTTCAAGGGCAATTTTATGAAATACAAATAATTAATATTCCGGAAGCGAAACGGTTAAAAGTAGCTAATTATGGAGTTACTTTACAAACAATATCCTTTGAGATTCTTTTAAAATCATGTCACAATGAGCACGTTAGGCCCAAAAAGTTTGACAAAAATACCAAAAAAGCACTTGAGAAATATTGTTGTAAATATATATAAATATATTTTAAGAACATCACACAAATTAACTGAGTCTCATTATAAGCTTTTTAATTAAGGACAAAACATAATTTACGATAAAAAAAATAAATAAATAAAAAAACATTCCGACGCATATCAGCTAAATTCACGCTCACATAGCAAACAATTGAACACAGATGTATATCATCATGTAAAGTACCTGGGTATCCGACGGATGGGTGCAGTAGGTCCATGGCGGCGCCGCTCAGCCCCAGGCCGTTCATGGCGTAGGGGGGCTGTTTGAGGTATGACATCATGCTAGAGGCAGTCACGGGTCCCCCCAGATCTTGCCAATAGTTCGATTTCCCCCGATGTTGCAGTTTGACGAAGGACGGACCCAAATTATGAAACTGAAATGCAATTGTAATGTAATATTAACAAATTTGATTTGCGTACCGATATAAAATTACAATTGCCATGAGAGATGCCAAGTAAATTACATCGAGTCTTTAAACCTATGAGAAGGTTTAGAAAGTAGATTATTAAACGTTATTGGTACCGGTGCAGTTCTGTATAAAATGAGTACAAGGGAGAAATGACAGATAACCTTAAAACGACCAGAATAAATCAATTCAAGGAATTGTTTCTTCGCACAGTTTCATTCTTATATAATAATTGTATAATATAATCGGTCTTTGTTCCACATACCAAAATGATGAATGGTAAAAACTGATACCGACGCAACTTACACAAACTGTATTTGTATTTCAGACCATTTATTTCTGGTTTGCAACAACACAACTAAAAAGGCAAAGTTTCCCTTGTATATTCCGCACTATTTGACTTTAATATTCCTTAAACTAAAAAAAAAAAAAAAAAAAAAAATCTACCTTTGAGGGGAAAAAAAATCCAGTCAAAGCACTGATGTATTTTCTTTATCGCAGCTCAGCAGAACTGCCGGTCTAAACAAGGCCTAAGACGAAATCTCTGCGATTTAGAAGTACTTACTGAAAGAAATAAACAATTTACAGGGCCTAATGAATGGTCTTCAGGGTCACACTGAATTTAGCATTGTGTAAAAAGTTTAATAAAATTAATTATTTACTGTAATGTGCCTCAAACCCCTATTTTAAAATGAACAACTATAGTTGAAAGTAGAAAATAGTTTCGGGTAGAAATATACAAAACAGTATAGCATAATCAATGTCTTGTAGATACTGATTTATAAATTAAAAGACTGCAATTCTTATTAACACATCGTATTATTTTTGGGGGCAATTTATTTTGAAACCAAATTTAGGAGCTGACTGCTTACCGAGCGGATATTAATATGGATGAAGGAACTGAGAGAACCGAACAGTGGTCTGTGTATTCCGATCTAATCCTCGATTATTCTTCAGTTTTACTTGATTTGAAAGAACACATCTACGTGCAAATTAACTCAATAACAATGCAGATTAGACCTCTGGGGAAACACCGTTTCTTGCCCTTGTCACCAAAATAAATGAACAAAAACCAAAACACGCCTCTACAATTTCTCTCCAAGTAAGTTGGTTTACACTGCCGTGATGAGCTGATCTTTCAAAAACTGCTTGTGTTCAATAACACACACAGGTCACTATTTTACGATTACGTCCTTAAAGACGTAAACAGTGTAGCTTTTTGTGTTGTTTTGTGAAACAACACAAAAATAATGACTTTTGAAAGCTCCTTTTCAGGAGACACAAATGTATCTACATAGTCCCTCACAAAAATAAAACGAGAACTTTATAGTAACAATAAAAACAAGTGCATTCCAACACTAATTAAAGAGTGTTGAAAAAGCTTAACGATAGAAATATTTTCTACTTTTTTTTTTCAACCAAAATGCTTACCTTTTGCAGAACTCTCCGTCCTTCTCCTCGTCCACTGAATTTTTGCAGTCTGACGAGGCGATAAAAAATATCCACCAGTGGAAGAGTTCAGGAAGGCAATTCGACCGAGGAACCCCACATCGAATAAATAACGTCTAAAACTCCTCAAAACTGACTATATGAAGCAATATTATTATGTTGCACGTGCCTGGCCTTTAGCTGGACTCGTTGGAGCCTATTCAGAGTGTGCTCGCGGGGTTTAAAACCAAATACATCAAACTCATTTGCTTTGGCTTGCTTGTTCGTGTCTGTCACTAGTTTAAGGTGATTGCTAATGTAGACGGATGGAGATTGATCACCTTCTCCTAACCCTGCCTCTCTAAGAGCGTAGGACACCTGCAGATCCGCCCACTTTAACCAATCGCCGTGTTCGCTCTGCTTGATTGACAACTAGAGCAACCAGTCCACGGTTAGAACATCCTCCAAGCCCCACCCAGCGCTGACTAAAGACATCAAGAACATGGAGCGTCCAAATAAATCTTTTGAATGCCGCAAAGAGCTAATATTACGAAAATGCAGACATTACAGTAAAAAATGTAAAAACTGAAGACAGTGTAAAATATCAAAATCTAGCTTTCAGTTAAAAAGTTAGTTTCAATAGAGTTAGCTAGTGTGTCAAAATTATTTAAGCCACATTTAAAGGCCGATATCTTACCGAAAGCCCTTAAAATTGCAATAAAGTTCGAAACATTTAATTGGCAAGTCGTGGGAAATATATTACAAGTTTGTCTAATTGGTTTATTACAAATTTCCTGTTTTCCGACTTGAAATGTATTTTTTCCAGAGGAATTTCTCTCGAGACCGTATCGAACATGAACGAATATTCATTTATTTACTCAAGTAATGGCTAACTTAACATGCGTGGATTAAACAGAATAAAATAACTGTTTTAACATCTATTCAGTAAGAAAATCCGTGGACTTCAGTGGTTTTTGGTGAAATGGCTAAGAGCACGCAAAAATCCACCACAAATTCACAAAGTACCATTTGATACGGAATTTAAGATTCCCTTTATCGAACGATTTATGTTGAACATCGATTTAAAGCGAGACAAAAATGCAGCAAAAAAGTTTGATTTATCCACTTGATCTGTTTTCATTTTTATTGTTACCCCGCCTCATGAATATTAATGAGTGGCTAATCCCCACTTAGAATTACATTTCAGAATAGTGTGCGTAAAGTTTAATAGGCAGACGGAGAGGAAACGTGAAAGGGAGTGAAGAAAAACTCGGCCCTTCCAGAAAAGAAACGAAATCAGAACTTAGAGAGAGTCTGAGCCTCAGAGAATCAAACAGAGCACCTTTCAAGCCTCACTTTCTCAAAGAAATGCCAATAAAATACGGTAACAGAATATCACGGAGGGCGCGGTGTTTCCTTAACTGTTTCTGAAAGGCCCAGAAGATCTTAATAAGGCTTCGCTCGGTCCTTTTGTTGATCTCACAAAATCAACTCATTCTAATTGAGGCCTGAGCTGAAAGCGACCTAATGTTCAAAGCAAGTGACCCGCCGGAGGAACGGAATTACATTTTTACTATATGGGGCATCCAATCAAAGGGCGGCTTTACACGTTCTTCTATAGATCAACAAAAAGTACTCTTGGGAGTAAGAGAGGAAAAACTGAGGAGGACGAAGACTCTTAGAAGTATGGTGACAGGGAATGCACATATTAAATGTTTATACTGCTTGTTTAAAGCACAAGTGTTGGCTCTAGGCCCTACATCCACGGATAAAAAAAAATTGCATGGGGGTCGTTAACAAAAATGTGATCCTCAAGCACACACAAATAAATGTATAATACCTGCATTTCGTCCGTTTTCTGGTTTATTCTCTCAGTCCTGATGTTGCTAAGACCCCGTGATAAACCCAGAACAAGTATCAAGTTATCAGGTTGCAGGAAGCTTTTGTAATAAGAGTATTTTGTCTAATCCCAAATTGCAGTCGAATTTTCTAAATGCTGAGCTCGTAAATCTCGGGATTAGAGGAGGCGAGAAGAGGAGGGGGAAAAGTTCGGGTTCTTTAGCCGACAGGATGGAAGCGGGTCGGCGATGTTGTCTGTCCTTATTAAAACGATGATGCATAAAATACGATATTGAAACTCGTACAGAGTGCTCGGTTTCCCCTCGGTGTATTATAGGACGAGGGAAGGATATTCAGCGGTTGAGGGGCTTGGTGAAGTCCAACTATTCAACACCTGATGTAAGGCCGTGGACTTCAAAGCAGCTGGATCCACAGCACGCGCTCCGGGACTCGCGCGTCTCTGCTCCCACAAAATGCTCCTCTACGCCGTTTTGGAGAGCCCTTTTCTTGCTTTTGATAAGAAATCTAATTTTTTTAAAAAGGTTTTTATTGAATTTTCCACGAAACGTCCGAGTACAATAGTTGGCTAAGAGGGCAACAATCAGGTAAGGCAATGGTCCATTTTGATGTGACTGTGAACTAAACCGACCTAGACCTAAATATCAAAGCTCCTTAAAATGTTGAAATAATTGTTTTCGTCTGACATTGATACGTGAGTGTGAAAAGCAGTAGGTTATATGTAATTATGTAATTTAATTTAATGCTCGAGGCATCTGAACTTTGTTGATTGCCTAGGGAACATTAAACAGGTTTTAATTTAATGTAAGAAAACTGACGATAAATAGGCTTATTTTTGAAACTCGAGTTTATGACAAATATTAAAAATTTGGAAGCAAAAAAGTTAAAGCGCTCCAGATAAAGATAGACTCGTAAAATGTAAAAAAAAAAAAAAAAAAACTGTAGCCTATTCCAAATGTAAAATGGTGACGCCACGTTTCACGGGGACAAATCAGATGTACAGAAATATATCTGGTATTAAATTAGGCATCTGAATGGACTGCAGAACTGTTCAAAGCGGTCATTTTGATATGAACACCACGTTACCGTCTCATCGATATTACACGGACCTCGCCACAGGTCTAATGCATTAAATTCTGACATGCGTTTCAAGCCGTCTCACAGGCTCAAACTCTCAGATTAGTTAAGGCAACAAACGGAATGTCCTTTTCCGCAGCAGTGTAATGGTTTGTGAGCACGAATAAAAAAATCTCCTTATTCAGAAGGTTAAAGTCATCCGTGATAACTGCAAAATAATAATAATAATAATAATAATAGTAATAATAAATAAATAAATAAATAATAATAAAAAAAAAAAACGCCCGGTGGGAAAATAGAGGTACAGTCCGACCCAAGCGGAGAAACCACCACCAAATTAATGTGGAAGTATTAGCGGGGCTAAGGGAGGACGTCAGCTGTCAAAACTTATTTTGCTTGTTAAATGGTGGATGCGAGGCTGCGGGGTTTGTCTGTGAGTCAGTCTCACGTGTATGAAGGAAAACAGATGCTTTGGACAGAAAGATTTTGCCTTAATCTCCATCTGAGATACGACCTCAAACAAAACAAATCGCAAACATTCATTTATAAATAACCGTAAACCGCAAGGGATTTATTTGTACAAAAAGGCACCAGACATCACTTTCGAATGCATGTAAATTTAAAGTAGCCCATTTATTGATGAAAAAAAAAAAAACAAACAAAAAAAAAAATATTGTCATGATAATTCCTGCATTTATAGGTAGCCTATTTAAGGTTTCTGAAACAACTTAGTAACGAAATTGTTTTTTTCATCGAGATTATTAAATGTAGACTACAATTTGATTGACAATAAAAAAATAAAAATAATCGAACAACCTTATTTATTTTTAAAACGAACAGAATTGCATAAACACCAGAATTTAAGTTTTCTCAGTCTATTAAGTAGCCTACCATCCGAATAAAGATGGCACACAAAATCTGCTTAATGAACACAAGGCCAAATCCATTACCAACACTCAAAACCACACCAACTACTGTTTGATTTGAGTATGAAATCATTTGAATTTATTGAACAGTGATATTTATAGTACAGTGGAATAAATAAACCGGTGATGCTCATACATAAAGACCTGAAACATGCCCTAACAAGAAAAGCCTCTCATCCTCTCTTCAATAAATATTAACAGTCCTTGAGCACATGTACAGGATTGTGAAGATGGTTATTTTAAAAACGTCTCAAACAGTAATAAAGGCAAACAGTAATAAATTACTCTGTTACTGCTTCTGAAATAAGCTTTTTTTTTTTCAAGCTTTTTAAAGCCCCAAACAGTGAAATGAAATGTACAGCATGACGTTTTTGTTTGTTTGTTTGTTTTCAGCAAAAGCACTTGCAGTATTTTAATCTTCTCACTAAGCAAGCTCTAAAACATTTGGTAAACATATTAAAAATAAAAAAAAAGCCATTAAAACACAAAATTCATTTTTTAAAAATGCAACTACCCCTCTGGAAAAATTCTACTCATAAAAAGTTGAGTAATTAAAACATTTCATTTTCACACAGCTTTTGTTAGAGGAGAACTTGTTGATAGATTTCCTTAAAACTGAAATGTGATATGATTTTGAAATCCAATCCTATTCACAAATGGAAAATGTCCCCAAATGTCCCGAAACTTTTGAATCATAACTTCCTGCAAGAAAGGGAAACACATTCTGTTCTGATTAAAGTTTGGTTATTTAGGTACATTTTTCTGTCTGAATTATAATGGATTTAACAATTTAGTCAGGATGTTTAAAATTACACAGCTTTATACCGCATTACATATTAGCTCCTTAAGTACCCTGTTTGTGAAAACAAACCAACCCTAATAATCATAATTATAATAATAATGTTTTTGTGTATGTTAAACAATCTCTCTGTATTAACTAAACAGGAGGTATCTTAGGGTCTCAACCAGTTGCTTAGCCCTTCGCCATAACAAAAGATTCTACATATGAAGATTTAAAATAATAATAAAGTGTATGCCATGGTGTTTATGATTAATACATTTCAAGACATTTTAGTGTACACGTGTTAGCTTTCTCCTTTAGCATATTTTGGTTCGGAAATGACAGTCACTGAAGAACACACTTCTCCTCTTTCTTTGCCATCTTGCCTTTGTTCTGTTCCAGGGTTCTCTCCAGGTGCTCGTCTTCCTCTTCAGCCCTGCCGGCATACACACACACACACACACACACAGACACAGGATCAAAGGTCACGGACAGGGACACAGGAGAATGCCACCTGCACCTCCGTGGCGGACCTATGCACCTATGACCTGTACTCTGTCCCAAAAAAAAAACAAAAAACACCTAAACACGCTCTGTGGCAAAGAGAATATCAGTGACTGCAAACTTTAGCCTTTAAAACACTCTCTGAACCACACTAGAGCCCGAAAGACTAATTCATGCAGCAATAACATGCCATGCAGCAGGTGGACTTACTCTTTCTCCTGGGCATCAAGATCTCTGACCAGTGCATCACGTTTGTTGACCAGGATGACGAGCTCATCCAGGAGGAGCTGTTCTCTGCGCTTTTGTGCCTCTGTCTTCTGCCAGTCTGGATGGAGAGAGAAAAGAAACAAGGGGAAAACATTTTGAGGAAAAGCTCAGGATTCTGGTTGCACTTACTGTACCAACACAATCCAGAAAACAAGATCTAAAGACACAGACATTATATACTGGGTTTCAAAGGCACCATTGTTCCATGATAAAGGATTCAAAGGAGAATGTGGCCCATACTGTTGAGCGTTATGTTATTGAGTAGTTGTTAATCTGTACCAGGGCGCCCACAGGTTCCTGTATGGAGAGCAGCCACTTAGTGGAATTCAGACAGAAATGATCGGATCAGGCGTGTGAATACAAGGACAGTACGTTGAGTAAATTACCTGCTTTCAAACACCTCAAAAGTGCTCCTAAAGGTATACGTTGGTGCCGTTCTCAGACCCAGATTAAACACCACAAAATCTGCTCCATTAATAAACTCTAAACCAGATTCTTCATTAAATTTGAAATTAGACAATCTGGTATAAAGCCTTAATGTTTTGGTGTGTATGTGTTTTTTTTTTTTTTTTTTTTTTTTTTTTGTGGAAAATAAATAAATAAAAAATCAAATTTTATGAATGAAAAGTGTGTGACTATAGCTCACTCTCTGTGAGGTGACCTGGTCTTGTACCCCTGCCAACAATGGGTCTGAAATATCAGCCAGGCAGATGACATCAGGCCTTACTGATACCAGTGCAGATTAGGCCATGCTCACAGCCAAGGGAAAGTTATCTTACCAGGCCTATTCTTCAGTCCACTGTAAGAACAGACTGTACCAGTGTCTTTACACTGCTTTATTAGCGCTCCCTCATGCACAGACTCACAAAACACACACACTATAAACAAAAAACATATAAATATCTATCTGCGACTTATTCTCTAAAAGAGGCAAACTGATGAAACGCAAAACGAACCTCTGAATGTCAATCCTTAAAATAAGTGTACTTTTTTAAAGATATATTTTACAAGTAAATATATCTTCTCTGGTTGTGTGAAAATGCAGTGGTGCTTAGAGCTGCGTTTGTTCTAAAAGGTCTGCTCTTCGCTCTCATATAACCTCTCTGCCT